>NC_051120.1:9400032-10000032 GCF_014839805.1 Manduca sexta | reverse complement strand
TTACTTCATACAAACATCTATACAATCAGAAACAATCCCCTTTATGTTTGTAAGATTTATAGCGTTTCTTGCTGACAATTATTAAAAATTTATTAGAAATAACGGATGCACTAGCGGACCATTTGCGGACTCTTTTGGTTTCTATGTTGAGTTTAAATCATACTAGCTTTTGCCTGCGAGTCCGCTCGCGAGAAAAAGGTTTTCCAGGATAAAAGTAACCTATAGCAATCTGAAGTAATGTAGCTTCTTATTAGTGATTTTTTTTAAAATCGTTTTAATACCTCCTGACACTAACGCTTCCAAACAAACAAACTCTTCAGCTTTATAATATTAGTAAAGATTATAATTTCACAATAAATTAATTAAAGAAATACATTCGCTTAGCGCTCGTCACTTAAAAACACACAATGTAATAGTGCAAGGCACGAGCTGGAACTATCGTCGTGTGCGCTAGACTAGTAACCAAACCACGCATGTTGCTGCTAAAGGATACGAAATATACACACGTTATGTTAATATAATATACAGGGTGGAATTTTTGAACCGCATCTGGAGAGTAAGTAGTCTAATTACTGGAGATAGCAAATTTAATCAAAGGAACATTGCTTTTTTTTTAAAAAGAAGCGAAGAAAAAAACAGAATCACGGCTGAACAAATGTGGTTGCCCTAGAACCTCTGCCTACCCCTTCGAGGGTAAAGGCGTGATGTGTGTTTGTACGTTTGTATATTAATAAGTGTACAGCGAAAAGTATGTTATTTTCAAAAAAAAATCCGCTTCTGAAAATTCTTTTAGTGAGATGCAGTGTTTTCCCTAACGTATCTCTAAATGCAATAAGCTGTTTTTTATCCGGTGATCAAGAAAATTAAATGAATACAAAATAGTTGCTCGCAAGGCACAATAGATGCCAGTTTTATCGGTATTAGAAAATTTATAAATCTATTCAGTATGTCCTTCGACCAAACTGTTAGTTTTAGTAAAAATTCAAATAGATCTTGGATAAGAGGCGTAAGTACACCCGTTAAAGCCCCTAGCAATCATGTAATGGGGAAAATGAGGCAAACTTTTGTTTTACGTCACAGTACGGCATTTTTTTTATTGCAAAAGCTATCTGTAAAATAGCCTGGACATGAAGACTTCAAGGCAGGTCGGTCTTCTTCCTCATAGGTGTGGACGCCTGAAGCCGGAAGCTTGGAACATTTCGTCTTCTGTCTTAGACCTTAGTGCTTTTGTATTAGAACAAACTTAGTACCTAACATCCTAGACGAACTAAATTTATAACCAAAATGCACTCAAATGTGACGATTTTATACGACAAGAAACCAAGGATATTATTATTATTTATATTTTTATCTTTATTTTGTACTATTTTTTTATTTATTTATTTTATTTCTATACAATTTTTGTTTTTTAGTTTTGTTATTTTTCTTTTTTGGTTTTTTTGCGGCACAAATCTAGATCCAACGCCTGCTGGGTGGCACATTCAAGGAGCGTAAAAATTTGGACCCCAAAAGTGAAGAGGCTGTGAGTTGATAATCAAAGATTTTGAGGGGATATACATACATCTTATACCATTGTATGAGTTGAAATATCGACAAGAAAATATATGTATTAAAAAATATATATTCATGAAAAAGGGTAGTCCTATGTATTAAATAACGTTCTAAATTGCTGTCGAAATTTCAACTTATTGAATGAGATTCTATTCGTGACGTTACATTTTTGAATCTTTTTTTTTTTATTTTCTTCCTTTTTTTGTTGTAACTTGCAAAATATGAATTAACTTTAAGGACCAGTTTGTAAATATCTTTTGAACTTTTTAGACCATTTTAACTAAATAGGTACAATGCCAATCCCAATTCAATAATTGGTGTTATTGGGAACGTATCCTACTAATATTACTAAATTGTCAGCCAAGTGGAACTTTCAAGATACAAAATGAGACCCATAACCATTTTTATGAATTACCAAACTATAAAATATATTTATTCTCATTACCAGTGGCGTACCGTGGGTTTTTGTCGCTCAGGGTGAATCCAATTTTTTTATATCCAGAGACAAAAAAAAGTCATTTCCATAAAACAAAAAAAACGCACGCGAACGCTGCATTGCGTTAAAATATATTATTTGTAAGGACGAAGTTTTAATTTTAAAAACTCCTATTTTACACATTTTGCGCCCAACCTACGCTACGCTACTGCTCGTTATTAATGTTAATTATGTACCCAAAAAACATAGCAACGGATATACGTGTATATGTTCTGTTTATTTTGGCTTTTTTCGGTCATCAAACCAGTGTTTTTCAATGTTTACATATTTTTTTAATTATTTTAATTGCGATTTAAAAGAAACCATTGAAAAACATTGTTCCAAAATGCTTCAAAATTTGCAAAAAAACATATTTTGCTTCATATACACTATATAAGTAAATAGTATGTAAATAATGTTTATTTGTGTGTGTGCACACGTGCTCACGACCTTCCATTGTAGCTGCTTTCATTAGTGTCCACAAGCGCCATCAGGAACAGGATCGGTCAAACTGGAAAAGTCCCTAAGCCATCAACAGTAAGTTGATATTGCGTTGCGTCTTGTGTCGCCTACGTCCATTGGATTTGAGTCGTGTTTTAATATTATAATTATTGTGAATTGTTCGCTACTGCTTAATGTTGTTTTGTTTTTTCAGTGATTTACCAAAAGTTTTTTGTGATGTTTATGAATTATTTATGCATCATTTTTCATAAAGTTGTTAAATTACAGGATCATAGTGAATTTTAGAATAATTTGTAACTTAACACATGCAGGAGTACCTACATACCTACTTGTTAAAAATTTTAACTTATTGGTATTTTATACGATTATAGAAAAAAAGGATTTTTTTTTATTTATAAAATGATTAATGTTTATATAGCTCATTTTTACGAAATTTTTGTGTTAATTTTCACTAATAATAATATTTTTTATGCATTTCTTACTGTCTAATTTTGGCTTATTAAATTAATGTCTGCAAAATTGTGATAAAAATATATTTGTAATGTGATTTTTTTACATAATTCTATTCTCTTTTAAAAATTTAATTTTCGCTATATAAAATCTGCTTTAATAAAAAAATACTTCAATATGTCTCTGTATTTTTATATTAATATTTTATTATAAAGTCCGTAAAAATCAACCTCAAAATAAACATACAATTTTTGACCAAAAATCTCGAGGTAATAGCATCATGTGTTTTTAGATGGAGAAGATCTTCAGCTACGCGTGGAAAGGGAAGCGGGGCATGACAGACGATAAAGAGGAGGGCAAAGACGGGAAACCACACGACACGTACGTCAACGACGACCAGGGACTGCAGAGGAGGCACAATGTGGATACCTTTCTGCAGGTATTTACTAAAATAAAATGACTAGTATCGGATTGCGTCGGCTTGAGGGCCGTTCAAGTATTACGTACCGCAATTTTTTAAGATTTTTTAGCTACCCATGTAACGCGCCGTAACATTTTCCCGTACACCCCCGCCCACTCCTCCAAAAGTTACGTAACTATAAAGTGACTTTTTTTTTCTTATTACAATTATGTCACGCAAAGTACCGGAAAGTCGCTAAAATACCTTTGTTATTGTTTTAAAATAAAAAAAACAATGTTACGTAACGCGTTGTACAAAGCCTCCCTGCCGCCCCTGTAACGCATCGTATCGTTTTAGGAGACCCCTCCAAATTATGTTACGTAATACTTGAACGGCCCCTTGGCAGTTGCTAAGGATGTTGTTAAACCTCGTCTAATTCTGCCGTGACAATCGAGACCATAGTAAGTCAAATACAGACAATTTTTTATTACTGATTTGGAATATACGTTTAACGAACTTTCTTCCCATCTACGTTTCATAAATCTGGGTAAATTATAAATGAAGTTTCTTGTTTGATAAAGAGCAGTAAGAGCGATAAGATCTAGTTGGCCATGTAATAGAGCAGAACCGTCTGTTTTGACTTACTGCTTTATCAATTACCAATATATTGTTGTATTGCTTTCCATATTTCGTTTCTTGAAATTTTGGTAATGCACCCATGATTTTTCTAATAATATCTTCATGGGGATGTGACCTAGTATCACATGCATAACGCACTAAAATATTAAATACTAAAACCCATGGTTAATGACCATCATTAAGGCATTAAGTTTCTAACTTTTGTTTTAAAAAACTACAATATAATGAAAAAATTTAAGTTAATTATTTTAATTTTGACTTTCTTTCTATGTTTTTAAGAAGTAAGTAATAATTACAGGATTTTACCTTCGTTTCTGTCCATCTTTGCAGGTCCATTTCTTCGGCAAGAAGGGCACGAACGACCTGAAGTTCGAGGGGTTCAAGCAGTTCATGGAGAACTTGCAGACCGAGGTGTTGGAGCTGGAGTTCCACGAGTTCTCAAAAGGTAGACGATAACTCTAGTCCTATAGTACCAAAGATCACTTTAACTCTATGGGGGCTTGCTTTCGTTTACCATGTCCATAATAGGTAGTGTTACTGAACATTATGATTACTCTAAGGGTGTGAACATTTGAGTATCAATCAGTAGATCCGCTTGGTATTGTTTTTACCACCTTGGTTATCGACTGAGAGTAATGGCGTAACAAAAGGATGGCATGACAGGCAATTCCATTGGCTTCATGCTTCAAGGGGCCAATATAGTTTACTAAGTCTACAGCATTGATTTAAAAAAAGGTCACCGAATAATCTACATAAGTTAAAGATTCTTGATATTAGAATCCCTCCTAATATAAAACCTCCATCTATATAGATTAGGGCTTAATAAAATCATCAACCCTCTCCCTTCCTCCAATTAGATTAACAGACCACAGGGCCTTATCGAGTAGTTACGCTACGAACTGAGAGTTTTATTATTATTAAGTAAACTTCCCAAACGATTTTTAACATATTACGTTTTTGTTATTACTTCTAATTTCAAGAAGCTATGCGTTAATGAGCATAGTCCAGCTATGCCATATACAAATTTCTTCTCCAAGGTCACGAGACGATCTCGGAAGTAGACTTCGCGAAGATCCTGCTCCGCTACACGTATCTCGACACGGACGAGTACGACATGTACCTGGACCGACTGCTGGACCGCGTGAAGGACGAGCGAGGCATCACATTCGACGAATTCAAAACCTTCTGCCAGTTCCTCAACAACCTTGAGGACTTCACTATAGCTATGAGGATGTATACGCTCGCCGATCATCCTATATCTAAAGGTTAGATTGATTTATGAAAACGTTGATAAATGTATATAGTATATAGTAATAAATCTAAATTAGTAATCGAAGCGAAGACTGCCTGGAGGCGTAATTGGACTGCACGTGCGGTACGGCAGCGCTCTGTGGTCCTGGGTTCGAATCCCAGGTTGGACAAAGTGATATTTAGATTTTTCTTCTCAGTATCAGCCCGGAGTCTGGAATTTGTGCCCCATATATGTGCCCTCTCTTTCTCTCTATCACATCATGGAACGGAAACACACTTGGCGAAAAGTGGGTAACATCCTCTACATATCCTTCCGGGGATAAATGCGTGCTGACATGTGCGGGTAGTAATCGAAGCATATATAAAATTAAAAATACTTATTTATTTAACTAATCGAAATTTAGAGACATCAAACTATATGAAGCTTGCTGTACGCATTCAAAATATTTGTTATTAATAATATTATTATAAATTTAAAATATATACAAATAGGTAAGTGTATATATAAAATATGTTTCCAGACGAGTTCCACCGCGCTGTGAAGATCTGCACGGGCATATCTCAGTCCGAACACCTCGTCACCACGGTGTTCGCGATCTTCGACGCGGACGGCGACGGCCTGCTCAGCTACAAGGAGTTCATCGCTATCATGAAGGACAGACTTCACAGGGGATTCAAGGTAAATTGCTAGACTTACTGATAAGAGATCTTTCATTAATCAAGTTTTTGTGACTTTTGACACCCCTCCCCACCCCCCTGGTGATATGTTGTGAGGTTTAGACCCTCTCTAACCAAAATCAAGTGTATTTTTTTGATATAAATTATATTGAAATTTTTACATTAAAACGCGCGATCAATTAAAAATAAATACACGTGATATCTAATTACCATCCTTGTGATGTTTCGTTATTTTATTTTCGAACCTCCCTCCGAGCCCCACGTGATTAATGGAAGACCCCTAATGTAGTATCAACCTACGGCAATTTGTTTTGTAGTAAACTGTGGATAAAGTTTTGGGCTGATTACTTAGGTAGATACAGTAACGACTATTTGTAAGTTTTGTTGTGCAGCTGTTATCCAAAAATAAATAAATTGTAGAATGTTGTATGGATCCCACTCCACTTTAATTATCAGGTGTAGTGGGGTCAATTTACCGCGTATAAAAAAAATCAATGACCATTAAATACTGTTTTAAGGCTCCGCGTATGAATTATAATTTGTATTTGATTTTCAGTCGTATGCGAAGAACGAAGGCTGGGAGGCGTTCAAAACATGCGTCAAGCAAGAAATGAAAAGCGCTGTTTAAACTATTGTCGTATTTTAATTTGTATCAACATCACCAAATATCATACTCAGTTTGTTAATTCAGATCTCATCATTAACCGTCGTTTGCAATAACCAATCTTCAATTCGATTCCCAATGGACCAATCAAAATAACTAATTTGTACGCAGGTCACAAAAGCTTTGTTCTGATTGGTCCATTTTTGAAATAAAACAAAGCGATTGGGATATTGAAAACGGCTGTTAAACGCACAACTGCTTATTAACATTGTTAAAGCCTCACTAGAAATGTTTAGATATATACTAACATTATAATTGAAGGGGTTGGAATGTTTGTAGCTCCCGCCAGAATGGCTGAATTAGTCTGGATGACACAGAGATAGTCTGGAAAAACAGGATATTTTATTTTGGGGAAAATGATAGCGGGACTTTATCCCGGAAAAGTTTGTCACCAAGGCGGAGCCACGAGCAAACGTTAGTGTAATACGGTTGAACTATGTTTTGTCTTGTTTTCTTTTACTTCTAATGTCACTTTAACATAGACAATGCACTGTTTTAGTATTACAATCGTTAAAGGGATTAAAACTATCGTTTCTAAATAAATCTAAAATAATTTATTGCATATTTATAAAATTGTTGTAGTTATAATCGATTTAATCGATATAACAATCGATTAAGTCAACTGTATTATCGATTTTATTTGAATTGAATTCAAATTGCTTGTGTATTCTGGTAAAGCATAAAGTTTTTTAGTATTTTAGAAACTTAAGTTTCCCGTTAATCATTAATATTTTATTACTTTTACGTACAGTCGCCTAGATAAATAACTGAACAAATTCAAAATTCATATACACTTTTCTGATCTTACTGACACTTTTTTCTTCACAGAAATAAAATAAAATGCATTTACTTTATTGCATACAAAGAAAAAATCTATGAATTATACTTAACGGGTATAGGTGTTTTGAATTTGTTCTGCTACGTTTGTTGCTGACTGTACGATGTTGCTGCCACTAAGATTCATGGTAATAAGATCAAAGTAATGGTTGTTATAATGAGATTATGTAATTAATTATATATTTAAAAAAATTGTTACCCTTCCTTACTTCGCCGTAGTCCGGTAATAACAAGTGTTATTGTTGACACTTTTGTATTTGCTTGTGAAAAATGCTATTTGTGATCTAAATTGTTTCAACTTTAAAAGTTATTTCTTTGTGATTAATAGTTTTTTTGGGTTGTTATTATTGTAAGGATTTATATAAAATTATCTGCCATTGTTAATTTGATACAAACAGAAAAACGCTTAAATTTATGACGTAGTAATTTATTTAGGTAACGCAACGTTTAATGATATTTTGCGCAGTATTCAGTCGCAATTTTTCTCTCAAAAAATCGATATTAAGAATAATCGACTAACCGCCATTTGTAATAAATGACCCCAATCGCTAAGTTCAATCTATCTTAAAAAAAAAACCAATCAGAACAAAGTCTTTTTGACATGCTTACAAATGAGTTATTATGATTGGTTCATTCTCGAAATCGGATTGAAGATTGAGATTGGGATCGTTTATTGAAATCAATTGTAAAATATTTACCAATAATTAGCTCGCGTTTTTTGTTATTTGTGATTTAAATTTAAAGTAATCGCTTTAAAAGCTTTGCCCAGTTATTAGGTAAGTTCGAGTATTATCCATTTTATTACCAAAGCATTGTATAAATTATTACATTTTTCTAATACTTGTCATTTGATTTATTTATTTGCACAAAGTATTTAGATTAAATATTTAAACAATAAATTAGTTCAAAGCTGCGCTCAGTAATGTGTAAGGGAAATGTACCAATAACGTACCAGTAATTTGAAGTAATGTAAGAATCAAACCTAAATGGGCATACGACGAAATTTCAATTGTTAAAGTTTAGTTAATTACTAAGTCTTATCAATTTAGTACTTTATGTATTTTAATTGGCACATTTCCCTCATAAGAGTTGTGATGATACTTAATTGTCTATGTAATCGTTTGCTAGTCATTTGCACTAAGTGTTGTGATCAATAGTTACCATATTTAAAAATATTACAAAGTAAATGCTCTTTTATAATACACGATACACTGCTTATATCATGCCAGAGGATTATTTAAATTGAAACAAGATCTGACGGTGAGGAGGCTTATATTTATTTACCAGTTTTATATCTATATCTACTTAAATATATTTTTAAACTGGTTACAAAAATATTATGGAGTTATGACTTTCCGAAATCAGTGTTTACGTAATCTTTCGGCATTGAGTAGAGCGGTGAGAAAAATACCTTAAAATAAGTGTCGTGTATTTGGGACATTTACCTTGTTATGCATTTAGTGTTTTTCTAGTATCTCTTTACATATTTACATAATAAATCATACAATTAATAACGTAGCATTTATTTTCTATATCATAAAAAAAACCTTTAACGGTCCCGCTGATATTCGGCTCAGGGATAACCGGTGCGGCAAGCTAAGATGTTTTTATTACATAGATACGTTGTCCGAGCTCAATACTGGCAAGAGGAAAGTAAGGTAATTGCCCGACTTGACGGCCAATGAGCGTGCGGCACTTACGTTGTTGCGTAACTGTCGATGTATATATAATCCTTTTCGAACGAATGTATGCTGCATCTTTTTAATCCTTCCTCGAGCCAATTTGTAATTATATGTACAGGTACGTGTCTATAGCAAATAGTGCGCCGTTTTTATGTGCCATTTTGTTAGTGTATGACGCGTCTATTCGTAAAACGTCATTGGCGGCAAGCAATCCCGCCAGACATACGGGTATGTGTGCAGCATTCACCCCAAACACTCATCACTGCTGACTCAAAACAGTTCGCAGTACCGCTAAGCCTGCGTAGTATGTGCCAATACAAACGACACGAATGACCATGTCGTCTGATTCTTGATAGTGATTGGTCAAAAGACCAACGCCTGAGTCACGTGTCAATCTCTCAACCAATCACATCGAACGACACGCACGTTCGTGTCGTATTTCATACAACATTCTAAGGGGGCAGAGCGACTTCATGACTTGACCATTAATCAAAAATGTTACAAGATGTATATCGAAGACTGACAGCAAATCTTAAACACGATTTATTGATATGGCATGGGTCACCAAGATAAGGCTTTTTTTTCTTAATTTAAGGCATTACAACGGTACATCGACATAGCCGAAACTCAGAACCGGTGATGTTTTATCAAATGACCTACTGATCTAGTAATTCAGAAAAACAGTTTTATTGCAAACTTCTTTCTGCACATGGCGAACCTAACGTGATGAAGCAACACATTTGCAAACTATTTTTGAAAAAAAAATATATATTTTTCTTTCAACTTAGGTTATTTATTACCTCTGTTCCGAAATGAATGCTTACAACATTTATTTGTATGAAATAAACCCATTTTATATTCATCCCTAAACAAAAGTGCAAGTGGTGGTAACAAACATATAATTTGGGTATTAATATGATGAATAGAAATAAAAATACGTTTGCCATAAATAGATTTTATTTAACACTAAACATTTTGTACTTCCATACAAAGAAAACATCGTTGCAAATTATTGCAAATAAATTAACAATAAACTAATTTCAGAAGGACGGACAAATGTTACTGCATGCAAATCATAAGCTGTTATTTTGTGACCTTAGCACTGGTATGAAAGCTACTAGCGACTGTATGCAAATCGATTTGGACCTTATAATAGAAAATTAATTTATGGCAACCTTAGAATTACAAATACATAAGTATGTATTTTGCAAATAACTTTGTTAATGTTTGCTGTAAGTTAATTTTATACTTATTTGTACTGATATCATTTATAATTGAATAAATGTGGATTGTATCTAAATTGTATCTTAACGGCTATAACAAGTTCCAAAATCGAATTTGCAACATAGATGGCGCTAGTGATCATATATACTTTTTAAATAAAATTCGCAACTCTGAAAGCGTCTGCTAATTGAGTTATTCTTAGGCGAATATAAATATTACATAAAATTGTTTAAACAAAGCATATTATACTTTTTGACCATCTAAAGATAGTTGCCAGCAGCGAGACAGCTTTAGTTTTAAAAGTTCGAAAGTAGGCGTTAGGGAGGGTAACTAAACATCAGAGACCAGAATACGAGATAGATTTAGTATGATTAGCCTCTTTCCATAGAGAAATATCACTTTATGCCATAGACAAATAAATATACAAAATGCCACATCTAACTTTTATATACTAGTCTTATTTAGTGAGTGTCAATAGAAAAATTATTAAAATCGAGCGCCCTCATTGGCTGTCTTAATTCGGGAACGCTTATTCTTAACCAATCACATTACGTATCTATTTAGCGGACCAATCAGAAACTGTTTGTCAGTGGGGCTAACTTTGTTATGGTAATTTTTTTTAAATATATTATCTTTGCTATGTGGCATCTTTTGGTTATTTGTTTACAGCTCACAATGTTAGTAACTGGCGCTAGCTAAGCGTAATTCTTTAGATATATAGACCAAACAAAACAATAAATTCATTGAAGGAAGACAAAGAGATCATACAAAAGTTCTACGATACTGATAAAAATTATTGACAAAATTATTTCTCGAAAATTGTAATTAAAAATAAATTTATTTTCTAAAGCAAGTTTGATAGCCCTTCAAGCCGATCTGGTAATACGTATTTCAATATTTGCTTTAAGGACATTAAAACTTGTATTAAAAAACTATAACTAAGCGAACAAAGCAAAAAAACTTAAATACACATTTTTAATCGACAATCCACTTAAATTTTTTCAAAGCAAAAACATAGCGGGCTGACCCATACTTTTGACTGACCTACCATATTTTATTCACAAATAACACTCAAACATTACCAATGTTTAAGTCGCCACGTTTGGTTATAAATATAAATTCCAAAACTATTCTAGAAATCAATTATTCGTTATAATAAAAACAATTGTTTAGTGTATTTACGTATAACAAAATACTAGAGGGCAGTATATTACATAGTAGAAATGGGACCTTGTATGCATAATTCGTATTACATTAACTCTTACATTGCAAGCAATTGTTAACTTTATACTAAAGAAGAATAAGAATGGTCTGAAGTTAGTCGCAACACCCAGTCTCTGTATCTGTCGCGACCTACTAGCACATCACTTCACTAACTGTCGAGCTTGCAGGCGACGACGAAGACGACTTTAATGAGCATGATATAAGGTCTATTTTTGTTAATAATTTTTTGACAGCCGGACCATACATGAGCTAGCCTCAATAATAACTTTATCTAGGCTTTATCACTCGTGACAAACTTCAAACCGGTCATGACTGAGCGAACCTAATGTACTAGCACTTTTTAGGTGCATTGTCTATTTTTGTGTCAAAAATTGTGAAAGCACTGCTGAGTTCGTTTGAAATACATTACAGCCAATATGAGACTTATCATCTTATATCTCATTGTGAAAAAAGTATGAATCAAAAAAAAAATTAAACAGAGATCAGCGATATACGCAGGAGATATTATAGTGCACAAGTATGTGCGCAATGCACAGATGCACCCTCTGTTCTTTCACTCTCATAGTCCGTTGAGACGGTAATCCATGACCGGAAAGAGATCAGGTGCGACACAAGGGTATTACACCGCCAACTCTCTCCGAACTCTGACTCCGAACTGCGACTGACTAATTTATAAAATATAAAAACCAGTCACATTATTTTTGGCCCAACGCAGAATTCGAACCCCTTACCTCAGTGTGATGGTCGTACTCATACCGCGTACGCATTATAACTACGCGACTGAGGCATTCGAACATAAAGTATACCAACTTATTAATATCTTGTAATCATGCTATATTGGTAAGTAAAACGAATTATATATTAAGTATAGTAATACTTGATACGCAAACAATAAGGGCTATATTACAGCGTCGGGTATCAGTTATTTTGGGGCAGTTGTATTATTAATATCACATTCATGTGTACTGGATCTAGGCCTTTGAAAATTGAGGATCAGTGCATCTATCCACATCAAATAATGCTTTGCTATAATAAACACCGAATATACATAGTACACAACACATAGAGTTCAATATCGAGATGTAAATATACGAATCGATTATCAATTCGATTCTTTCTAATCGATATTTATAGAATTTGTTACAATTGAGCTTGAATCACTTGGGTTAAAACGTGTATGAATATTACTAAACGCAAATAAGTCCTGTTTGCCACAAAGTAATTTACGACTTTCTTAACTTTAAAAGTTAGTAAATAGCTTATTTACAACACACTGCAGTTTTCCCTGCGTGGGATCTTGTATCCACTTGGCAATATTTGTTTCGCAACATGTGCCTCAACATTGCGAATCATGTCGATAATGCGTGAACATGATGCGCAACAAATGTTTCCAAATAACTTCATAGTAAGTTTTTGCTTAAATATTGAATGTGCAAAATACACAAAATGTATAGTTATATTAAAACGTAATATGCAAAGTATACTTATGAAGAACTTATCGATAATATTAAAAGTAAGTTGAGTTTTGGAAGTAGATATCGATTTTTATTGCTTAATGATAAGGCTGACCGTAACTGGTATACCGAATATCGATTTGAGCTATCGATTTTGTATCGAGTATTTGAATTTAAAAGGCATAATTATTTATAAGATCTTTTTATACGATGAGAATCCTAATATATCGATATATGTTGGTCCCAGAATTAAAGGGCTGAGATTGATCGATAGTCGATAGTCATTTAAGACTTAGTATAGTCAAATAGACACCTTAAAACAACAATAATAAGCCCCAATATACCACGGAGAAAACCGATGGCAACCCTTATGGGTCTAATCACTAGCGATACTGCAGTAAGAAACTGAGCGAGCTTTATTCTATTAGTACAGTACGATTATTATTTTAGTGGTACCTAGTACAACCTCATATATATCATCCCGAGACATTCTGTGAAATACCTTCTAACCGACTTCAAAAAGAACACTCAATTCAAAAAGCAAATGAGTTGCACTCTATTAGTACAAATATAAATACAATTTTACATCTCGAGTCGCTCTATCCAATCCCTTAACCGACTTTAAAACTTATGACGATCAATTTAACATATATTTTTCAAATACAGCAGCACAGATTCTTAGTGAGGCTTTTGGGGAACCTATAAAATTCTTTTTAGGCCTATTTCGAAAGGTTCAAATATATTATATCCGACAGTCAACATATAAGAGGTATAACTGAACGCATGCAGTTATTTCTTTACCAGTCTAGTTTTGTATTTGATCGCCCTATATACAATCATTTAGATACGTAAAAGACGCCTTTAATAGTTTAGAGTCCTGCTATACAGTTACCGTCAGCCAATCTCTAAGACAGGCGAGTGCAATGAAAACATGTGTGAGGGTAGTCAAAGGGTGAAGGTTCAGCATCCCGGAGGGCCTGAGGAGAGACTCATGTGTTCTCCGTTCTCTGTGACCGATGTGAGCCGATGTCGGAGAGCGAACGATGCTACCACGCGGGCCACCTGCGAGGAGAAATAAACGTGTTATCCCGTAATTTTTATATACTAATAAATAATATCAGCCCTGTATTACATACTGTCCCACTGTTGGGCACGGGCTTCCTCTACTACTGAGAGGGACTAGGCCTTAGTCAACCACATATAATTATTTTTTTTATGTTAAAATAATTATACTGGGGCTTTAAACCATACATGCTCTGGTATTAGTCTGGAAATTTATATTTTCGATTAAAAAAACAATTGGATTAAAATGTGCCGTATTTGTTGTTAATTAAAAATTCATTAATTTAGACTTGCACAACAACTAAATATCTAAACACATTAAAAGCCTCGTGCTGTCCCTATCACCCATTAGGAGCTGACGTGGACAGCGCTATGGTTAAAATATATTTATCATTGATCATATTCAGTGAGTCGTTGTACAAGCCAAACTTAGAGTTTTGTCACATTACCTCTCCCGGCGTGTCTTCGTGCACGGCGTGTCCACACCTGGTCAACACTTGCATTTGAAATTTACCTGAAAACATTACGTTGGCTTACATTACGAATAACAAAATATAATACTTATCTAGTTTTGTTTAACAATATTATCTAGATTTTTGAATGAACCTTTCCTTATTAACCTTATTATGTACTAAATTATTATTATTATGTACCTTATTATGTACTTATTATTATGTAGTACATAATAAGGTTATATTCCCGTGACACACATAATGTCATGTAGCTGTCATGTTTGCCAGCAAACATTCCGATGCTAAATGGGTTAATGGTGTGTAGATAATGGAAGGAATTTTACATTAATCCCAAAGTAGAAATAGTTATTTTATATTCTCCTTTGACAAGACAGTCCAATACACTGGCTGTCTTTCGAAGGCGACTTACCAAACCCAACCACTGTGGCGGATATTCTACTATGTTCATGTTAGTCAATTTTATCACAATCACAACAACCAGGCCCTTAATTGCAGGATACAGGCATATCAGTTAATCAAACTGCCTGATATTTAATAATAATCTATTAATATCAAAGACATTAAACAATATAATTAGTTATAGACCGAATATCAGGGCCAAAGTTTTACTCCAAAAGTTATTACCAAATGGTAATGAGTCGCTGTGTTATTTAAAGTGTCTATGACAAAATGTCACATCATTCTTAGATATGAATACAAAAATAAAATATATTTACAGAAAATGTGCTAATACTCGCATTAAAAACGTACAAATCATGATATGAAAAAAATATGAAGTATTTTACATTGATATTTTGCTATTTCACTGTAGATTGACTAATCATCTCATGAGCGCAAAATTTTTGTATAACAATTCTTCCAATGTCCGCTCTATATAATTTTAGAACTCTTTGGTTGAACACATTTTTATATATAATAATAAATAATATCAGCCCTGTATTATATACTGACCCCCTGCTGGGCACGAACCTCATTCCCTGTGGTGGAACATATGACTTCCCTAACATTAAAATCAAATATATTAACCTTGCATCTGTCCCACGGTGAGTTCTCTGTCCAGTCCGTCTATAGAGGCTAAGAGGAGTAACCTCGGCGCCCTCACACTCAAGAACGCAGCGGAAAGGCCCTTGAACCAGCCGGACCAGTGGCGCTCTGTCTTCGACAAGTCTATGCGCCATTTATATCTGAAAATTTGGAAATGGTAAATTCTGTTAAGGTTACGTAAAATGCCTAGTATCGATATTTACGATATCGATACATAACACATTCGATATTATAAATCGATATTACTTAGTTTCGTTTTATTGTATTTTCAAAGATTATATATATTAATTGACACATTTTTAAATATTTAATCCTGCTTAATAATTTGTTGTGGAGTGTTAATATCGATTTCAATGTATTATTGTTTTAAACCTTATACATTACATGTACATATTTTATATATTCAAGCTGTATTTACATATAAGTTGGTTTGTCACATTTAGTTTTACATTATATTAAGTTCTAATGTAATAATGTAAAGACTGTTGCTGGACCTTATAATATAAATAAAGTGAAAAAAAAAGTTTCAAGTTTGGATATCGATTTCTCAACATCATAATCTGTCAACTTTATACAGCTACTTTGTACTGCTTCTGAATCCTTATGACAATGTCTAATTGATTGTTGTTAATCTAATTAAGGAGTTTTGTAGTGATTGTTTAATTTTACCTTTATAAATCTGTTTTCTTGTGGTTTGAAAACATTTCAGTCCACCACAGACCATTCAATTTTATAACTTCATTCTTCTAGGATTCTATGAACCATTGATATAGATTATAATACAGTTTAAATCACTAACTTCATGGTAGCGGAGTCTCCGACCGGCATGGGCTCGGTGAAAGTGAGCTCGGCGTCCTCTGCGATAGCGTCGGGTCGAGTCCCGTGTTCGGTCGGGCCGGACAACTCGTCCGCCTCCAAGCCGGTGTACGACTCCACCTCATGGGTGGCGAGACGGCCTGTTTCTACACTGGAATTGTACAATTATTATTTGTGTTATATTGTGCATTTCAAAATAATTATGTATAAACTATAAGAGGAGTACTCAGATTCTTAATGTGAGCGACATGGGTAGGGATTTTGGTGGGAACTCCAGAACTTTGGGAGGCCCAAGAAGCTAAAGTCGACCCTAGGCATCACAGAAGAACACAACTAAGAACTTAAATAAATACAATTTTAGTTGACAAACAAGCTCAGTATGTAAAAAAAAATCATGCAATCTAAAAATTTTTTTATACAAACTGAATAAGTTTCTTCTACTTACTTAACTATTTGACTAGGCATTGATACTTTTGCCGAATCCACATTTCGCACTTGACCACTCCTGACACTGTTAAAAAAAGAAAAAACACATTCATCAGCCAGAAATTAATTGACTATATTTAATTTGAACCATATTTTGGATATGGCAGATTTTATTCACCAGAGTTCATACCTCTACACTGTTGTAACAGAAATTGGTATCTACATAGCCGCATATAAATACATCGAATTAGTTTTTTGTTTTTTATAACTGTTTTTTAAAGTCTGTGGTATATTTTCATACATTTTCAAGGAAGCAATCCATGATTACGATTTTTTTCCTTAATTACTTACCACCACTCTATGGCGTGTTCTATGCTCTTGAAGTGCGTTGGTCTACCTCTGAGGAAACTCTGCATGCTGGCCAAAGCATCCATTGCTGTGCCTGAAACAAATATTACTATTTTACTAACTGAGAATTTGTTTGTTGTATATTATGAAATTATTGACTATAGTTTGTCATGAAATCAATAGAATATCCAATTTAACTTATAAAATATACATAAATATTGCATTAAATCAGGCAAGGCTAAGCGTCTCATGGTAAAATCACAAATTGTGATTACAATAAGACACCAGAAACCCATTTTTCACTAAAATGATTAGAAAGAAGACTAACCTTCTACAACATCAATAACAGCGATGCCTTGAATGCTCTGCTCCAAAGAGGGCAAGTGCGCAGTCCTCACAGCTATCGCTCCTCCCATGGAGTGTCCGACCAGTATCAGCGGCGGGAGGATCGCGCCAAACAGCTTGTGTAGGACCTCTTCTACATCTCTATGGAAAAAAAATTACGTTTATGGTCTAGTGCGCTGGAAACTGGGTTTTAGATTTGATAGCCGGGTCAAATATATTGTAAATCCTTACATATTGTTGATCAAAGTCTCCTACCGCCTCTGTATAGCTGAACACATTAAACTCAAAACCACTAAAAGGATTTCTATGAAATTTGGTATAAAAATAATTTGAAATGCTGGGACATAATATGCTGATTTTTATTCTGGGAAAATATATGGCTGGACATTTTCCCCAGAAAAACTCATTCACGCAGGCAAAGCCGCAAGCAAAAGCTAGTTCAAAATATATAAAAACAATTTATTAAACACAATATTACTAGTTCAATTGCTGTAAATTTATATATTATAAAAAAGCATTATTTTGATACCAAAAATTAACACTATGCTAAATCGATTTTTGCCTAATTTCTGTCAGAATGCAAAATTATTATTTCTATATCTTTCAGAAGCTTACAAAATCTTTTCTTTTTTTGCTAGAAAATGAATAATTCTTGAATTACACAAAATGCTCATGAAGAAAGCTCTAGTATTATAAAATTTATCTAAATTTTTACTTTAAATGTCTCTCATATAAAGTTGCCATTTTCAATGTAGTGCAGTGGCAACTGTAACAGTTACAGTGATTTGTGAGGCAGTAGCAATTTATGCCGAACTGTATACTTTAGATTAATTCTTAAGTTACATATTATTATCCATGTTTTACTGGTGGTAGGATATATGAAATCCACCTGGATAGCGACCAGCATACACAAGGTGATAAAACCCGCCTCAGTGCCTCATGTAAGTGTCGCATTCCAGGATCAGCCTGTGTAATCAGTGCTGAGGTGTAATCATATCTCATCGATCAAATGCTATTGGACCCTACTCTACTTACCATCAGGTGCAGTGAAGTAACTTTGCCATGGATGTATAAAAAAAAATTAAACACTATACTTACTTCACCAAAGTTTCAGCACTGAGATCATCGCAATTATGAGCTTTAGTCTCCCCGTGACCTCTTATGTCCATGGATATCACTTGACAGTGGATCATGTTTGTAATTTCTTCCTAAAAACAATTTATTCAAACAATATCAAACACCACTGTCTTCTATACAAGCGTGTAACAGCATTGTAATAATACCAACGCCATGACACAAACAATTGCTTGATAACTGAATTCTAGATAGTCAAGTTGAAACTGATTAGTAGACTTCCTGCAGAAAGAATGGTCTATACTAATTTATACTTTTCGTAATTTTAGGTTAATTTATGACTGAAATAAATAATTATATTATTATTAATACATAAAATATTAATGTAGATAATTATTAAATTAAAAATCTTCCCACTCCTATTTATTATACAAGCTTATCTAGGATGATGCAGCTGTCTGTGTCCTTGTGTTTTCATCTAATCTTGACATTAGTAATATTCAATACAGCAACAATTTTATACATTTTTAGGGTGAATATAAAAACAATACTAACTGAAAACAAAGCCCAGCTCAGCCCGGAATATCCTCCACCGTGCAATGTGATGATCCTTGGCCTTTCTGGATGGTCAGGTTCTGGAGATAAATATACCCTAAATATACCACCCTCAGTCTCCACATCCAAATATTTCTCGAAATATTGCTTCCATGACACTGGGCTGTAGTCCTTGCGGCGACCAGCTCCAAAGGGCGCTAACCTGGTAAAACAATTAAATGCTTAATTAAGAACTAAGCAAGGGAGTGCAACAGGTTTCTTTTAAATTGGTAATATTAAAATGATTGAATTGGGAATGGTTTTATACCTCTCAAACTGTAATGTATTTCGATGCAATGTTTTTCTGTAAATGCTAATGTACAAAATGCCCTATTTATGAATTTAACATATTGTAACAAAAACTGTCAACAACATATCTAACCGAACATGATTGAAGAACATTATTAATTAGCAATTATACCATTTGCTATCATATCTTAAGTAATGACTCCTTATTGCAGACTTATTAATAAAATACTTAAACATAGTAACATTTACAAATTAACTTACTTTGACACCCCAGAGGTCCTAGGACATCTTGGCGGCAATTTGTTCTTCATAATACTTTTTTGCAACGCAGACATTTTTTAAACAATATCTTAGTATAGAAAACTAAAATGCGACAACAGTTTTCGTTTACAATAACACAAAACTCGAAAGTGACCTTTATTTTGCCGACATTTTATCAGACAAATACTGACAGAGGTGACAGATGATGCCGTATACAATAGAGATATCCGTTATCCGTTTAAAATTGTAGTCGATTACTGATAATAAAATCGCCTAACATATTTTAGCGTTTTATTATTGCTTTGTGAAATTTATTTGTCAAACAATATTTTCGAATCCAAATATGATTACAAAAATGTAACTAAATTTTCAATTTTGAATTAAAGTAAGAAATTGATAATTCAAATATTAGAAGGTCATAAAACACTATTATTACAGATTTTTTGTTATTATGAATCAACACAAAACGTGTTTAACAAAACGTAGCTTGACTGTTGTTTTGGTGTTGTGTTTCGTTCGCCAAATGCCAATTTTTCCACAGCATTGAAATGTAATTAAATTTAAAATTAGTTAAATCAGGTGCATTTTAACATGTCTACCGATTTAAAATCACGAAATGTGCCTCTGGACCTGAGCAAAGTGTGTCGAATATGTCTGCAGTCGAATAAACCAACATGCGATATATACACAAGTTATTATGTGAAAAGAAACACTCTCTACTGTGAAATGCTAGCTTCCTGTACTAAATTAAAGGTATTTGAATCTCCCTTCATTGTTATAATCACTTGTATTATAGAATTCAGTCGTCTATGTCCTGAAGTCATTTGATTCTATAAACTGGCACCAAGCCCTTATAGTTTTTTATTGACCTACTCGCAAGACCATTATTTAAGAAAAATAGTATTTAATTAAGACGTATACAACGTATATTAATAATGCTAATAGAATTCATTATTTTCTAATTATGTTAAAGCATAGTATTCATTGCCTAACTTATTTATAACATATTAGTGACATTTCCTTCTTATAAGTGTTTAACTATGTTGCTTTTGCCTATTTCCAACTCACATAATACTTTTCTGTTATACAAAGTTCTTAAGATTTTACAAACTATCCCTATTATTAAGTTAAATTATGTTGCTATATTATGCATTAACATAATGATGTAGATACAAAGAAACTTTCTTAAGAGATTCCATCACTTTTGAAGTCATTAAGATCTGCATTCACAGACTTTAAAAATATATGACTTAGAAAATGAGGAATTTATACAACAATGTTTTTAGGTCTGCTCATTCCTGTTGCTTATAAAGATAACTTGCTCTGAGCAAACTTTTTGTGAAATGTGACATTATTTTCAAGTTGTAAATAGACAGGAGTTTATAGTAATTACTCACACTTATATAATGCCTTTGCCCTACTCAAAGCCAAATATTTTATAATTAAACTATAATAATCAATACAGCACCATTTTGAATACAATAACATATTTTTCAGCTAAACAAAGATGATGGATTACCAAGACAAATATGTAAAGACTGTTGTAAGCAACTTAAACGGACCTACGCATTCAACCTGCAGTGTGAAGAGAGTGACAAGGAACTAAAAGGATACATACTTAAAGATGAATTTAAGAACAGTAAAGTAAAGGTTGTGAAAGAAGAAGCCGTGCACAATACAGAACTTGTTTTGTCTATGATTGAGGATAATGATGTCAAGAGTGATATTAAAGTTGGTATGTTTTGTAAGGAATGTTTCATTGTAAGAATTAAATGTCATAAGGTCAGTCGGGGAAAGTGCGCCATAAAATTATCATAGCTGGATTCAATGCAAAATAATTTCTTTTTGTGCTGACTTAAGAATGTAATTTTATTAATTTAAGAATATTTGGTATTTTGTGATAACGACCTATAGCCATTCAAGGAAATCAGAAAATAATTTAATAATATTTTGCTCAAAGTAAAAAAAGATGGTAGTAGGCGCACTTGACTCCGGAAATGGGGTAAGTGCGCCTGTGTAAAAAAAACGTCAATATTGAACATTATAAAGAAAACACTCATTTTAGTCCATAGAAAAATAAGTTTTACCCGCATTGCTCTTGGATAATTTTTTATAACTCAATATTATAACAAACTATGGCTGTCAAATCAAATTCGGGGCAAGTGCGCCATATTTTTGTAAATCAGGGCTTCAAAACATTTTACCCATTTTTTTGCTATATTTAGGTATTGATATTAGAGTTTTATGTGCGGATATGTTGTTATAAAGAAATGGTAGCTTTAATACGAAATCCATTTTATTTCTAAAGACTAAAAAACAAACAAATATGTAGGAATTAACATTTTTGAATGCGTTATAACTCAAAAACTTAGAATTTGGCCTTATAACATTTCTCATTTCTTCTTTTGTAAAAACGAACCATTTAAAACAAACAAATATCTGACGAATTAACTAATACACTTTTTTATTTAAGTCGGTTCAAAACAAAATACCTTGAGTACAAAAAATGATGCTGTTACATTTTAATAATAATAAGTCATATTAGTAAAACTTATTCTCAAAAAAAGGTTGGTAATATATGGTTTAGGGGTAAGTGCGCCATACGACTATTAACTGTGGCGCACTTGCCCTACTCGACAATTTTGAGGTGCATTTTTTCGCATTGCTAAAAAAACCTTTATTTTAGTATATATAGATAAAATTCGGGCAGGAAGTTAAAATAAAAGGTTTAAACTATGTACTCACCTTACTGGTTTACAGAAATATGTTAAATATCTTGAAATATTTGATGTTATCTTTCACGGGGTCATCTCTGTTTACAGGTCTAAATGACACTTATAATAAAATGGCGAATAAATCGTATGAAAATGAACAGAGCCATTTGTGTTTTTTAGTGGAACTGCATTTCAGTTAGAATCATAGATATAAGATTGCGGTAATTGTATAACATCAATAGTTTTCGATTTTTTTAGGGTAGGTGCACTTACCCCGTCGGCGCACTTGCCCCACCTGACCTTATATTATGATGTCAGGTTATCTGCTAAGTATCAGCCTGGAGTCTTAAATTTGTGCCCTGTATAGCAATATGTTTGACCCCTATCATATGGGACGGAATACTCAAGGAAAAAATCCCTTTAATTACAAAGGCATGATGCATATTTGTGTTTTTATTTAATTGGATCATTTTTATTTTCAAATATAGCATTGTCATTAAGTTTCATTAAAAATGGATAATAATTAGAAAATTTTATAGAGCCTTCATACAATGATGGAGAAGACAGCTGTTGGGATGCAGATGATGACAACCTTCTTCTAGAAGATATCAAAACTAAGAAGAGGCTAGATGGTAATTCTCTTTATATACTTATAGTGACTTCCTATTGTATAAAAAAAATATTTCTAGTTTTTCAACATTAGCTGTATTAAAATGTTGACCATAGATGATTTTAACATGTTACAAGCTGTTAAAGATCATTTTAAATCAATTTTTTTTTTCAGAATCATCTTTAAACAATGACATCGAAAATTGCATAGACACAGAAGGATTGCTTTTAGACAATATTGAAATTAAGAACAAAAATGAAGGTAAATCATAGTCTATAACATTGTGCATAGAATTATGAGATCATATATTAATAATGATTTTTTTTGCAGCATCACAATTACGCGAATTGAAACCTAAAGGCAAAAGAGGGAGAAAGAAAAAAGGTACATAACTTACATAGTTTTTAAAACAACTCTAGTTATTAATAAAACATTAAAATCAACTTTATAATATTACAGTAATTAAATTCAATAGTCTCGCCGCATAGTTCAAAGGACAATATAGCTTGCGGAATGCTGGTATGTTTAAACCTCTGTAAAGGAAACTAGCTAGCAATCACAACATTGGACTTCCACTGACGAGTTGGACTGATGACCTAATGAAAGTCCCAGGAGATCGCTGGATGCGGGTCGCCTCCAATAGGTCAATCTGGAAATTTTTGGGGGCGGCCCATATTCAGCTGTGGACATCCTACGGCTGATCTTGATGATGATGATGATGAACAAGACCTATTATGAATGTATGTCTTACAGTAACGCTAAACGGCGAGACGCCATCTCTGCCGGAGAGCAAGTTGCCGCACCAATGTGATATCTGTGGCAAGTTCCTGAGCACCAAGAGCAACCTGAAGGCGCACAAGATATGTCACACTGACATACGACCGTATAAGTGTCCCGACTGTCCAGCTTCGTTTAGGTTCAGTCATTTTAAATATTATTAAACCTGATAATTATAATTCGAACATCTTAAAGTCACGTTATAGATTCTATTATATCAATGTCTTAGATTTGTAATATAATTCATTTGAATGTTTAAATTTCTTTTTGCTGTTTAAATTTAATTTTGTATATTAATTGTTCAGTATTTATTTTATTTCCTTCTTTTGTATCTGCTGCCTTATGTGACAAATGTCTGTGGAAACTTTATTGGATTATGTGTTACCTATTTAACTAGTTTATATATGTAATATCGTTCTGTTTGTTTTCTTAATAAATATAAATAAATAAAATCATTTTCTACACAAGCATGCTCTATTGTAGACCACAATGTTATTATCAGTCCATGATTTAACTATTTTCTAACTCGAAATTAACTATACCTGCTCTCGGGGACAATAATTTTCTGTGTTCTCAGGGGTCACAGCGCGCTATTCCAGCACAAGAAAGTCCACACAGGTGAAACTCCATACCACTGCGAATACTGCCCGAAGCAGTTCAGCAGACGTACTGGGCTTGTCAATCATATACGGATGCACATAGGTATGCATATACAAATTTTGTATAAGAAGTGTCTAAATATCAGAATATCTTTATCGGTTCATTTATGTTAGTGGTAGAATATTTGCCCTACAGGATATCGACTACCAAGTTCATGGTGTATAACTCTCTATAGTAGCTCATGAAAGATATTGATAAGAGATAATAACTTCTCTTTAATCGATACAATACATACGAAGGATATTGTAGCCAGTGTAACTACTGGACATAATGAGACTTAACATCTCACGTCTCAGGATGGCGAGCGCAGTGCAATACCAAACAATACTTTGTAATTCAAGATGTTGGATGGTGTTTCTACGGTTTATGGGTGGTCGTATCGCTTACCGTCAGGCGAACGGCAAGCTCATCTCGTCATAAAGCAATAAAAAAAAACCTAGTTATCACCACTCACTATCAATTATACTGAAGTATTTGTGGAGTTTTTTTTTTTTAAATATATATAAGATTCTAACAATTAATTAAGGTAACATCTACTCAATAATGCTCTGTTTGAATCAGGTGAGAAGCTGTACAGCTGTGACATCTGTTTCAAGAACTTTGTGCAGAGCGCTCAACTGTCAATACACATGAAACGGCACAAGGGAGACAAGCCGTTCCTGTGCCAGGATTGTGGGAAAGGTAGGCATTCAGTATCATTGTTTAACTTCTAATGGATTATAGGGAAGGTATTTTGGATCTTATTTATGTACCGTCAAAGATATTAAAACTTGTAACCTAATACCCAATACCGATTAACATTGGTAATATTTATGAGCGGGCTTCGAGGAGTAATTAAACCATGTTGCCGCATTAAAACTGTATTTTAAAATAAATTTGACACGCACTTAAATGTAACGATCGTGGCTTAAATTTTTAAAACAAAATTAATTAGGTATCGTGTAACAAGTCCTTCTGTCACTTACAGTTGGGTTTGTAGAGTTGTTCGTGTTTTTGATGGTAATGTATGGGAGTCACAACTCTAGCTATAATGAAACTCCAAAGATGGCACTGAATATATTATGTATTTCGAAACTCCAGAGTACGTTTAATACACAGTGGCGTACTTAGATGGTAATAGTAACAAATCGTAAGACGTACTAATTAAACAAAGGCGCACGTTGCTTTTATATGGGAGGTATGGTGTGACACAGCGTTCTCGCACAACTACGCACGTGCACTTACACAGCTGCGCGTGTGTGTGTGTCCCAACAGGTTGTTCCATCGGTAGTCAGGTAAGTTAAAGCACTTATCTCTCTGGCGAATTGCAAGCAAGCACAGCAACTCGTCCAGTGTAATAAGACTATTAAATTGACCATGGTAAAACAATACTGGTTAAGAGAATGATGATGATAAGATGGTGAACGAACTTTAACTAGTTTCCAAAAAAATAATCCATCACAACCAAAAAACAATTTAACTATTATAGTATTTCTTTTATATATTTCTATATTCATTAAGCCATCATTAATTAATAAGTTTAAACCTGATGTGGCACGTTTTCTGTTGTGCAGGTTTCCCGATAAAAGCGGACCTTCGCGTCCACCAGCGTATCCATAATGGTGAGAAGCCGTACAGCTGCCACCTCTGCACCAAGACCTTCGCTACCGCCGGCAATCTCTCCATACACGTGCGCATACACAACAAGGAAGTCAGGTAAATACTCAAAGGAATAATAAAACAACTGTCATTGTTAAATGTAGAATAAGACTGTTCCCTTAAAAAGTGGCATGAATTATAAAATACGACATGTATGTCAATGTTGCACGATTGTGATTGGCCGAGATACGACGCGCCATAAGACGCATGTAATCTTGAAGCAATTTTCAGCCTAAGGATTTAGTTATGAGGTCTAGTGTTGGATATGTTTAAAACCAAACTATTATTGTTATCAACTGCCCCATGAAAATCTTACTCATCACTAGGTTGTGATAATTGTTTTATCGCTATAGCAATTGATGCGTTGAAAACAATAAATAGCGGCAACTTCTGTTTCAGATACAACTGCGAAGTGTGTCACCGCGGTTTCGTCACATGCAGTGCCTACAACGTCCATCTAAAGCGGCACAAAGGGCAGAGAGACCATCACTGCGAGTGTGGCAAGACTTTCTACACCTCGTCCGCGCTCAAACAACACAAAGTCGTCCACACCGGCGAAAAGAAATATCAGTGCAAAATATGCGAGAGAAAATTCACACAAACTAGTCATTTAAGTCGTCATTTTAAAAGGGACCACGCAAAACCGAACATGCCAGTGCCTTCGTCAGATCATTATAAAATTGTATTGCAAGGAAACAAAGTATTTGGGCTACTAGATGGCGCTTTACAGAAGTTTACAGAGACCACTAATTCAAACGTCAAATGCGAAGGATCATAGTGACGTGTATTTAAAGAATAATAGTAAAGAATTTTATCTATTTTTGCGAACTTTTAGCGGTTTGATAACTACCTCAATGTTATAGAGAAAATTGATTTTCGATATTTAATTATTATTATTGGTTTTAAGTCTTACGATTTATTTAAGTAGTACATTTATTAAAAATGATATTGCAACTTTATAATTAGCTTTTTATCAGTATGTCATCACAATTTTAAACACACTTGTTATTTGTTTATTTTGCTGTATTGGTTTTTTTTATTTATTATTATGTCCAGACATTGTTGCTGTCAATAGAAACTTAACCTTATGGTCTTTCTTAACTCGATCTGCTTTGATCTCTTGACAACATTGGCAGTCAATTATAAAAGTGATTTATGTGTTTACAATAATATAAAAAATATATTTATAAGATAACTGTCCATGGTTGAAATGTTACAATTTAATTTTGTAGTAATTGTAAATCCCTAAGAGTGAATTATATGTTATATTTTGTCTTACATTTTGTTTTATTTCAATAACCAATTATAATTATTATGAAAGACACAGGGAAGATATAAAGGATGAAAAAGTTTGGAGTACCACCAAGCCCTTTGACTACCGTGACCTCGATCGACACCTCCAATCGTTACGGGCATAGTATTTGTATTCTCTTTGGTTATGGGCATATGGGTGTGATCACTAACATTTCTATGAAAGTTCACCCCTTCCTTTCCAATCCCCAACACATCCCTAGAACAGGCATAATATAGGCAGTAAAAATCATTTCACATTAGCAAACGTTTACTTGTATCCCATTATGTATATAGCAGTTGAAATAGCTCTTTGCTCCCTTGCTTTTACTTCCTTGATTGGTACATACTTCAAAATATGATTTTAGTTCTTTATGTTGAAAACAAAAAGTGTATATATTGTTGATTGAACCTTATTGAAATAAACTAATTAAATAATTATCTTTTATTCTTATAAATTCACTATAGTTGAAAACAAATAATATTTCCTCACATATAAAACTTTATTATATACATAATACAACACACATCGATAATAAATTATATGTACTACGTCCGCTGCGCATAAGTACAATCATTATAGTATTATGAAGTAAACAATATTCTGTGTATTTTGCAATAACTAAACGTAAATAGTACATGTGGCAACTGGCAAACTTACTTTTTGGAATGCTTTTTTGTGGACCCTAAAAACAATAAAAAAATGACGATTTTACAAGAAGCAGACTTATATTTTCACTGGAAACATAAAATCAATAAAATACATCATATATATTGTTGAAATATTTTTTATTTTGATGATCCTTGAATGTGAAATATTCTGTAGCTTATCTATGACACAAAAAAAAACATTATTGTTGACTTTGACTTAGGGTTTGCGTTTATGTTTTAATTTTTTCATTTTATCACATTTTTAAGTTCATTTACCTCAAATACCTCATGTTTTTTACGCCGCCCTTACATTAGGATGACAATGGAAAGGAGGATAAAGTTGAAAACACTAAACAGCCATATTACATGCAAAATTTGCCGTGGGTATTTCATAGACGCTACTACAGTCACCGAATGTCTTCATACATGTAAGTTACAGTAAAAATCATTATAAATAAAGAACTTTACTTCAGAAAAACCCATATATAGATAGTTTGATTTTGTTTGACATGAAACATAATTCAAAAAATCATCAAGCTACTTCCGCGGTTTAAGTAAATAATACTACTGTTTGTGACTTACTAACACAATTCTAACTTGAAATGAAACAAAAAACTATCAAATACGGGTTTCTAATTGTATTTCCTCAATTGTGTTGTGTAAATGCCGAGTATTAAGCATATAACCTCCTTGCAGTTTGTAAGAGTTGCTTGGTGAAGCATTTGGAAGAGAACAACACTTGTCCAACATGCAACATTGTGATTCACCAGTCTCATCCGCTACACTACATCAGCTTCGACCGCACCATGCAGGACATTGTGTACAAACTGGTCCCGGACCTTCAGGATAGTAAGTATATTGTGTAGTATTCAAAAGGGCAAAGGAAAGATTATAATATAATATCAGCCCTGTATTACATACTGTCCCACTGCTGGGCTCGGGCCTCCTCTACTACTGAGAAGGATTAGACCTTAAAATATTAACAATAATAGAAAATAAATAATAAATTGGGTGTCAAAACAGTTGCCAAGCGAGATTCCTTCCATATTTACATCCATAGCTTTTGCAGACTGGCGATTCATTAGATAATAAGTAGTATAGAACCCAATCACTTCTTCCTACATTAATGTTCTTCATGGTATATCCCAAAAGTAATAGAAAACCTTGTTTGTAGAAAATGGTACATGTTGACAACTAGTAATGTATGTGGTTTCACCCATGTGTCAAGCTGTTCCTGCTGTAAAAATCCCTAAGTAATTATAGTGACCCATAGCGCTATCTGAATGACTCTTGCACCATGTTAACACAGGACACCATGTTGCATATTAACACAGGAATAAATTACTGAGATAATAAATACTCTATATGCTAGGCCAGGACAGGGCATACTAATCTAATTTTTACTCAGTTGGTTGATCTTCTCACAATAAAGTCACATTATCATATTAAGAAAAAATCCCCAAAAATGTATTTACATTTACAAACACCAACAATTTATTTTATAATTTATTCTAGAGCATTTGATTATAAACATAAGCATTGTGTTATAGATGAATTGAAACGCGAGCGCGACTTCTACCGCGCGCAGGGGCTGCCGTGCCCCAAAGACGCCGCCCTCGCCGCCGACAAGCCCGCCGGCGACGAGCCTGAGCAGCCCGACAACACCGACTGTCACAGGAAGGATGAACAGGTAATGTCGTTTTTTTGTCAGTAAATGAGTAAAATGTTCACATGATGATGTGCAATCACTGCAGGCCAAGTTAGTTGATTTTTTGACATTGTGCTATGACTAATAGGAGCAGAGCATGAATGAAAAATGTTGCAAAACTGGAGAAAATTATTTTCATTTTGAGAGCTTCCGTTGCATATGCTGTCTAATCAAAGGAACAGAATTGTTCCAATTTAAAAAAAATCATAAAACAAAGCCATTTTTTTCTTTATAATAAATTTGAACATTTTTCAGGTAAATGTATGCCTGGAGTGCATATCAACATCGTTACGAACACTTAAGAGGAGCTTCATTCGGTGTTCAGCACAGGCCACTATCACACACCTCAAGAAGTTTGTGGCCAAGAAGGTGTTAAACAGCATAGAGCAGTATAGGGAAGTGAGTACATTAATGTATGTTGTACGGAAAATAAATTAATGATTATTGACATTCCTGAAAAATAAGAATACTTATACTTTATTGAACTATTAAAAATATACACCCCCTTATTTATAGACGTTTTTTATCTAAAACATTGCTGTGATAACAAGTCTGTTTCTTAACTTTTTTTATCTGACAGCCAACTCAAGTTGTATCGCGATTCGCGATATTAGCCAATCACAACGGCCCTAGGCTGGCGAGGCTGCCATGCCGTCAGCACTGAGAACTTTTTATCATAGCAATGCTCCGTCCTTAGATAAATAACGTCTATGAATATTTTTTTTAATGGTACATTCATAAATATTTTATTTATATATTTTTTTTCGTTTTTCAGATTGATATCTTATGCAATGACGAGCTCCTAGGCAAAGATCACACACTAAAGTTTGTGTATGTAACGCGCTGGCGATTCAGGGACCCCCCTCTCCGGCTACAGTATAGGCCTAAGATTGATCTGTAAATCTACCACGAATTTTGGCAATGAGAATTTATATGTTTTAGGAAAATATTGGAATAATTCTTATATATATCAAAATTTTAGTTTTTTTAAGGGTGGCCAGTTTTTTAAAAGAAATGATTAGGTTATTTGGTAAAAATTGGCAACCCCACTTTATTCAAAAGCAAGGAAGAGACCAGCAGAATTTAATTTACTAGGAATGTATTGAAAAATTAAGTATATTAACACATTTTAGATGTAAGTTTCAAGTGTCGTAATGACGAAAAATAATTATCTATGTAATATGGTATGATAACTTTTTTATTCAATGTTGTAAACCGATAAATATAATTAACGGTAAAAATACCGGCATATAATTACCCGTAACGTCCACTTTGGGCACATGACTGTATAAATGAGATCTTAGATTAATATTTCTGAATGTTTTATAGAAAATATGCTGAACTTGTCGCTTTGAACGCCATCGAGCGAAGTGTCAATAAACATTGAATTCTCGTTTCGTTGTAAGAGTAGAACATTTTGTTTTTCTATTTTGTTATTTTGTTTTATAGCTTTGTAAATGTTTGTTACCGTCTTAAAAACCTAAATAGTTTAATTTACAGTCCAATATGTATTATTTTAGTGTTTAGTTATAAGAGAATTCGACTTCGATTATCGTTTCATATGTAAGCAAATATTTAAATGGATGGTTGTAAGTAAATTATATTAATTTCTATGTTGCTTTTATTATGTTAATTCAATGTTTCAATTTCGGTAACATGACACCTAAGCTTTATGATTATTTATCAGGCATAAAAATATCCATAAAATTAATAATGTTAAATTATCTAAACATGAATTTTTCTACATTCCATACAGGGCCACAAAAAAAACTCGGTTTTCTTTTAGCAGATTGAGGCGGGTCTTTAATTTGTTTCCCCTAAGATTCCTTCTATCTGGTGTTCTGCTTTTTCTTTCGCGGAGACAATGGTCTACTACATCCACTCAGCTTTTATAGGGCGTGAATGAACGGTTATGTTAGTTCGGCGGTCTTACGTCCCTGTGTTGAGTCGTCTGGAGAGATGGAAATCATACGACCGCCGCGCCGGGTTTAGTTCCTAACACTATAAATGCACAACGATACCAACTAAAACTCTGTGTTGTAAACAAATAGCACGTTATTCTTGCATGCTTACATGCAATCATGGATTTAGATACCTACTACATTACACGCAATCGTAGGTAAATAATATATTTACCTACGATTTACATTCAATCATGGATACCTAGTAAATAGTTTCATGCATGACATGCAGCCTAAGCTTGATAATAAACTTTGTTTGAAACAATATTCACAGATGTCGCTACTATAGAATAACCGTAAACGATGACCGTAATTATTACGTCACTGCAATACAAATAGTCGATTCTTATTAACCGGAAAATGAAGTGAGTAACATATAATCACCCCATCCCTAAATTTATTTGTGTGTGACAGTGTTTTTATTTGGCGGCAGCGTGCCTTCTTTGTGTGTGTTTGTGAAAAATGAAAATGGACGGCCGATAGTTTCCCGTTTGGCACGTGAATAGTTATTTTTATTTATTCGTAGTGATAAAGTGCTCACCGTCAAACTGGGTGCCAAAACGGTCGAAAGGTTCCTGAGCCTCGCCGACGATTACTTCGTCGAAGATGTTCTCGACGACCTAAGATGTTTCGTAGCCGCTGGAAAAGTTGACAGGTAAACAATATTATTTTTTAATTTTATCACATATATTTTGTGAGTTTATAAATACCTTGGTAGTATATTGTTGGCTGAATAAATATCTATGTTATTGATGCAGTTAATATGTTAGTAAATGTGAGATGCATTTTCAAGGTTATCGGTAGGGGATCGTGATTATAAACTGATACATAAATTGAATGATGCGCCGTGTGATGTATAGCAGATTCTGCACAGCGATAAGTATCTAGGGAGCATAAAAAAAAACAAGCGTGCAGCTGCCGTTACGGTATTTCCTTTCGGTTGCGTTTTTTATACATGTTTCATGCGTTCGAATACAGAATTTGTAGCATCGAAAAAATCGTGAATTTCCTCAAACAATTTATACACATCAATCATACTAGCATGTGCACTCATGTGTGACTGTTAGAAACACAAAAATATTTTCTAAATAACTGAATTTATAAATGAAATAATGAATTGAAGCATTGTATGCAATTAAGAAGATAGAATATTTGTTGATACTCATTACTATACAAAACGTAAAGTGGCAGTTTTTTTAAATAAAATGCAACTACCGATTTTGATACAAGTAGTTATAAAACAATTTGTTAAAAATTAATCTTAAACTAATATCATTCAAATATAATCTTGATTTAATTGACTCAATGTGTTTTTAAAATTTCATTATTTATTAGATCAAATACTCTATCATAATATATATTATAATAACAAAAAAAAATTGTACTGGCCACATAAATAGAATTAACCCTTCTTAAGGTACAAATTTCAAAAATCTCTCAATATTCATGTATTATGTAAATAATTTATGTGCAATAATATGATTTTAACAATTCATTGTCCATCAGAGTTAGGAATTGTGTGAAGTAGATAGAAACTCAACTTTAAAGGTATTCGCTCATGCAGAACTGCCTTGTACCACATCACAGAATACTTTATTGTATCTAGAAAATGACTTACATATTTACTGCTCATTTTTAAATTTAGATTGTAGATAATGCAGCCACTGTGTCAAGAATTATAGATGTTACCGCCATGCAGTTCATCTACTTGTTATCATTGAGTTAAAGATAGTCTTGTTAATATTCATGAAACTATAAAGTAATAGGTTTGTAAATCAATCAGCCTATTGCTGTCTACTGCTGAAGTATGGCTTCCCAAGTAAGTGTCCATGGTCTTTGCATATGGCATTCATCAGCTGCCTGTTAATATATAAATATTATTGATTATTGGCTGTGCATTGTTTATGTTTATGATTATAATAATATCTCATAATATAAAACTCTTTAGTTAAATCAATTATTTATAGTGTAGTTCATAGACAGCCTATGTGGTTTCGAATGAAATTTGTTTTAATAATGTAAAAATAAGCATCTTAATTGTACAATCCAGATGATATCCTTGTGCTATAAATACACACAAATTTAATGCTGTGGTGGAATGAATGATGATTACGGGTTAGTAATTTGGTGGTTGTGTAGAATTCAACAAAAAAACTCTCACAGTTGTCCAACCTGGACTCAAAGTATTGGTAAACCCTGGATTTATGTATCTATGACCCATATCGGGTGCACTCTAGAATCAATAAATAATGTGATAATAATAAAATAGCTCTGCTCAATAATGGTTTATAGACATTTATTTTCTCAAAAGATTACAAAAAATCGCTTGTAGAGAAAATACAATAATTGAAATGAAATATTTAAACCGATTTAGCTACGCTATGGTATTCTAACGTGTCTAAGGTTCAACGGCAATGTCTGTGTCTTTTTTGTTTCCTAATTTCAATGTTTTATTAATGAAAAATCCTTCAAGATGTGGCTTTTCAATAGTTTTTTAAAGGTGCGTATAGATGTAGTATCTTTTATGTTCTTTGGCAATTTATTATACAGCTGTGCTCCCTCAAATAAAATGCTGTTTTTTCCGTATTAATAATAAAAACATATAATATTAGTTTTTACTTATGGCTTCGCTCAGGTGAATGAGTTTTTCGGGATAAAAGATGTCCTGCTCAGCATTACAGACGATCGCAATCCAAATTTCATTAAAAACAATTTTGTAGTTGTTGAGTTATCACATTCAGGGACATTTTTTTATGATATGTAAGGGGAAAAATCATGTAGACAATTATTGTTTTGTCATCAGCGTACTGGTATTCCCACCGGTGAGCAACTACCGTAGGTTCCTCATCCACCGCAGCGTCGAGGAGTTGGGCAGGCCGGAGCTGGCCACATTCTCAATTGGCATCAGCGACGAGCGACGCACCGTGGTCTGCTACAGAGAGAAGATATTGAGGTGAGATCATCTTGACTGCTGTGCGGATATTATTCGTTATGCTTAATTTAAAAGATGTGTAAGCAAATGTTTTACCTCACATTGTCACCTCGGAAAGCTTGCGAATCTTTCCTATTCTCGTATCCTGGGTATTTCCTTCCCCAATCCTGTAGTGTGTGTACTTAGTGTATAAGTCATGTAATCTATAGTATTAAGTTAGTTAGTATAAATAGTGCAGTCCAATAAAGAGCCCTAAACCATCAACACATTTCAACATATGTACATATATCCATCTTCCATTAAGACCCTTCTCCTCTCCATCCTGGGAATCTTCGTTCCTTCTTTCTTTTCTACTGCCCAAATCCTCGCTTTCCGACATGGTAAACTTCCTTCTTTATAAATTCCCTCCGTATTTCATGAATGCAGTTGATAAATATTAAGTCGTCAGTATTTCGTTAGCATTTGGAATAAGCATCCAAAAAGTACATAGACAATTTAGTTTGAATGTACAGCAACCAGGTAATGTGTTGACTGTGGATATTTTATCAGGTATTATGCCTTATAATTTATTTACTTCTAATTTATACTTACAATGTAAATAAGGAATACATAGGGAATATACATACATATTCGTTTCATAAGTACAAATGACCCTGAGATTATCTCTGCCATTGGTGGATTCTAACCACAAATCAGTACGTTGCGCAAGTTAGATGTCAATGTTATTGATAAAATCAGATAACAGTTGCATATCAACGAATATAAATGTCATGGAGTTCTCTCATGTCTTATTTTATGCTTATATAATTTTATAGTTCATTTATTTTGTTATTATTTTATTATTGGTCATTTGCAATGGTCATGACGATAGCCTTCAAATGAGGGGGCGAAATACTCACGAATGAAAAGTGGGTGTACTATTTGCGCCTCTGCATATCCCTTCGGTATTGAAAGGCGGGAGCGCGTGTGTGTTTACTGGTCAATATTTTTTTTCATAGTCTGTCTATTATAAAATAGTAGAGTTGTAAATTAAAATACCTTAAAATAAGATGCTCCATCGCGTCAGCATGATTTTAAGTTAATAAACGTTTTTTTTTTCATATTTTTGTCGTAGTTGAGAAATAACTACCTTTGTAAAAATTTTAATATATAAATTTAGAGTGCGTCAGTTCTTTTACAGAACGTGCGCCAGACTCTTGCTGTCATTTCTTATAACATTCAGTTGATAATTTATTTTATTTGGCAGTGATGAAGCTTGCGCAAAACCACCAGCCATGGGACTGACTCACACCGAGGATACCACCATATCCCACAATGGTAAGTCTACTGACATTTTCTGTCACGAACGTAGCAGTCCCTTCATCTGATGTTGGCAACACTAGCATATCTAAACGGTAATCATTTGTATCTTGTAGAAATGTAGTCAGAAGTCAGTTATCAATTATGTTTGGTTAATTCCGCGACAATTTTAACTATATATATAAACAAATTTATACTGTTTTCTTTGTAATTGAAAAGTATGCAAATACATTCCTGGTAAAATCTTCATGGTTACTGTACGGATGATCTTCCCTTATGTTGATATGATAAATTATTGATAAGAATAGATGAGAGACTGATATAACGAGGAATGATATAAAAATGAAACGCCCGGAGTGACTGATTGCACACGAATTTAATTTTCGAAATTACAAACTGGTTAGGCGCAGTGTTTAGTAAAATCCTGGGCCCTTATTCTGTATGATAGTGTAAACGCGTAACGCGGCCGTGTCATGTTATCTTCGAGAAATGTGCGTGGAATGGTATTCTGTAAGACAAATTTCTATAGTCCTAAACATGATGCGTTGTGTTACGTGCTTGTTACGCACTGTTTAAATAACGTGCGGGATAGAGAATAAGGCCCTTGATGGTTATATTTTAGAGTTGCGACGAGTAACGTAATAACTAAGCTATAATTCCTAAACAAATTTGCAATTTGCGGTCTTTTAATAGTTGTGTAATATTGCCTTCCTCTTAAAGTACATTATGCATCATTTTTTATAATTTTCGTATTAATCGCGGTCGTGGTCGAAACCACATGTTTAATTTGTACTTGCATTTTATTTCACACTCACACCTACACATAAACGTCACAGGATGCGTTGGCGCATCCACTGAAATATCCCGCGATTTAGGAGTTAAGTGGTTTGACGAATTTGGACCTTGTTTGATTTATAACCTAAATAAGTATTATATAAGTGACTATCAAGTAAATATACCTAATTAAAGTTTATACAATTGCTGTTTCTTTTAATCATAATCAGCCACATGAAGTCCACTGCTGGACATAACATAATCTTAATCAGTAGGTTCTAAATTCTAATAGATATTTTTTGATGTTGTATGTAAAAATTATAATAAATAATAAAACCAGGCCCTCCAGTATGTTCCGAAAAAACGCCACGTTTTACTTATGGACACGGGCCTCCTATACTACTGAGAGGGTTAGGTCTTAGTTCACCATGCTGACCTAGTACCGATTAGCAGACTTCACATACCTTATAAATTCTAATGGAGAACTTCTCAGGTATGCAGGTAATCATTATATACTCCAACTAGCGACCCGCCCCGGCTTCGCACGGGTTCAATGCTGATACTAAATACACTACAGAAAAACTATGAGCGTTGTATATAAAAACATAGCGGCCCGCTCTGGCTTCGAACGGGTATAACATAATAAAATAACAGTATTGCTCCACTATTTAATGGATGTTATTATTATACATATAAACCTTCCTCTTGAATCACTCTATCTATTAAAAAAAAACGCATCAAAATCCGTTGCGTAGTTTTAAAGATTGAAGCATACAAAGACACATAGGAACAGAGAAAGCGACTTTGTTTTATACTATGTAGTGATATAACTTTTAAGTGCAGATCAACCTATCTTATTGTTCACTTATGCTTCTATAAAGCACAATATGGTGCAATGCAGTCCGAAATGCACCGGCAGGTTCCAAAATGCATTTCATGACAATGAGTCAACCGTGACTGGTTTATTGACCAACATGCATTTTGGTAAAATATCATCAGTTATAATGAATCATACATATTATCAGACAAGATTTTGCCCAAGTATTCAAATTCGTTATCGCCCTTTGACTCAAGATTACAAATAAATCTATACTATTATATAAAGCTGAAGAGTGTGTCTATTAGATCGCACTAATCTCAGGAACTACTAAACCGATATTGATTTTTTTTTCCTAATAGGAGGCTACCTTATTCCTGAGTGCTATAAGCTACTTTTTATCCCGAAACAACTTTTTCACGTGAGCGAAGTCGAAGGCAAAAGCTAGTATGCAATAATATGTAAAAAAGTTTACTAGCTTTTGCTATGCATTGGCGTGATTGAATCATAAAATAGCGAATTAAAGTAGAAACCTTTCGTCTCATATACTTAGAACATTATCCAATGCTCAAACTTTTAATACGATGTAAGTGTGTCGCGTTTTGGGATCAGCCTGTGTATATCTGCTTTTAACAGGCCGGCATAATTGTGTCGAGTGTCGAGGGGTAATCATCTCTCGTTAGTCGACATTCATGGACCTCACTCCACTTACCATCAGATGCAGTGCGGTCCATTTGACGTTTTTGTATAAAAAAATATATCATGATCCCAAACCAATGATTAAAGAGTATAGAGGATGGGTAATATGGTCACGTGACATGCGGCACATTTAATGCATAAAATGGCGCCGACTCCGCCCCTTACAATAGTGATATGCTAGTACCGAAAATTTTGTATCGACATCGAAGAATTAAAAGAGAGACAAACAAGCCCAAAAAAGATCAAATACGAAAAGGGTTAGGTTCTACCATAATATAAACAAACAAACTGAAACTGATTTATAAGTAACAATTGTTAAAGAAAGCGGTACCTGTTGTGACAAACATCCAGTTGTGTTTGATCTATATTTGTATGTTGCACTATTCCTTGCTAAAAATTTAAGTTACAGATTAACATATTTACTTAATACATGATAAATGGAATAAGATAGCGTAGTCAGCAAATATTTGGTTGGTTTTATTTTATTTTATTTTATTATTATGCTCTTTGATCGAGAAACATAACCATGTTTCAGCAAACTAAAATCAATGAGTGTAAAGATGGTGGTTAAGATAATCAATTATAATAATTATTTGTAATAACAACAATATGATTATGTATCTATTTCCGTACATGCAAAGGTTGCTCGAAACATAAGACCGCCAATTGTAAAAATATATCTTACATTTCATATTTATGTTGTTTCTTTTATGTTTATCTATTCTTTTATGTAACAATTCTAATTTTATTCATAGCAATATATTAAAGTAATATTACTATTAGGTGAAGTATAATAATCATTACTATTTTACTTATCGGGAATATTGTTGGAAAACAGTTATCTTTACTCGCGTTAATTAAACGTGTGGTTTATGCATATCTTCTCAAAATGTAAAGAAATATGTATTTGGTGTAGGATTCCAATCACGTCGCTCAATATTCTCAATTCATTTTGCCTTGGTTTTTAAATTTTTTGGTTATCTAAAAAAATATTCTAATTTCACTTAGTTTGTCGTTCTGGATAATACAATATTGATGTGTGCTCTAACATTCTTTCAAAGACAAAAACCGTAACTGATAAACGGGCGTCTGTTAAAATATCGATATCAATAATTTCTAAACAAATCCACCCACCCATCCCTAAGCTCGTGTGTAAACAAACATAATGATTTTAATGTGTATAAATCACGCCTAAAAGGGTCCAAAGCTTAACAAACCAGATCCACATATCATTTTAATTGATAAAAACAAATCCAAAAAGTAAATATACAAAGATATTTGCTAATTTTCGGTAAAAACAGTTACTAACCTATGAAAAGATATTTCGGGGTCTTTCTTGCGTGAATTCGATTTGCATCCTTTCACACAACACTGAGTCATTTTCGAAACTTAACAAATACACTAATAAACACACTGAACAATTGAGAATATGATTATATTACTTTAAATTCAATATTTATGAAGATTTGTTTACATCGTCTGACACTACATGTACTTGCTGACTCGCCTGCAACAAATGGCGTTTCTGCCGCAAGGCGGTCCCAGTGTGTTGAAGTAAACGAAATAGTCCCATATGCGAAGAAAGCAATTATTTTTGTCTTTTTTTGTTGCGTTCCAAATAAGCTTTGAGTAAAAGAGATAGACATATATATTGACAATTCTGCGTCGATTTCCCTGACATAAATATAACTTATTCATATAGCTAATTTTTGAGGCCTGTCCTCTTTATATTTAGTCATTGTCCCAAACTGAATTTTACCATTTTTCGATGTTGTACGACAGATTAGTGGTCACCGAAATGTGACGATGTACCGCTAGTCGGGCGAGATTCTCCGTTACTCACTGAGTCATCCGGTCTGAATGTCCAAACGGGATTTTGCTTGTTTTTTAAATGGCACAGACAAGTGGCTTGCTCACACCTGATGGTAGTGGATTGAAATATCACGATGGATATCTCTGTGAATCGGTTTTGAATGGTACGTAAAAGGTAATAAATAATTGCAAAATCGATGTCGGAGTTCATAAATAAATTGAGATTAAAAGGCACAAGCAAATGATAATTCACATATACACACATAACTTGAAAAGTTCGAAATACGTATTGGGTTTGAACCTGCGGACATTCGTCTCGACAGACCGTTTCATTCCCAACTATTTCATCGTCGCCATAATTGCCATCGTCGTAATTCATATAAACTAAATACAATTTAAAGAATACTGTTTTATAACTTGCTGCCTGCCTGCTACTCGATAACCTAGTTGGGTGTGGAACGGACTGCCAAGACGAATGTCCAGAGGTTCGAATCCCAAGGGCACGCACCTCTGACTTTTCTAAAATTATGTGTGCATTCTTTGTGAATTATCGCTTGCTTTAACGGTGAAGGAAAGCCATCGTGAGAAAACCAGTATAGGTATCTGAGAATTTTACCATAGGAGTTTTGAGGGTTTGTGAAGTTTATCAATCTACACTAGGCCACCATGGTGGACTAAGGCCTAATCCCTCTTAGTAGTAGAGGAGGCCCGTGCCCAGCAGTGGGACAGTACATACCCTCAGGGCTGATATTATTATATATAATGTTGTTATAATTTGCTACTACTATAACAGTCTTGCTTATAAACTTGTATTAGCGTTAAGGGGTAGTTAAGAATTGCTTAAATACTAAATAGCTATAAAATCACCACCGGTTCCTAGTTTAAACCAACTTAAGAGTCAAGATGGCGGGACTTGACTTACAGCTGATCGAGTAAATTTGTGTTTTGAAGTTAAATATTATTTTAAAGGCGGGGTACTGTGATATTAATCAAAAATGAATTTCGATAATTATAATTTGCTCTGATGTAAAGTTCGCTATGTGTTGCTTGGTAATCTATTCATTTTTGTTTTTGTAGTCCAAGTTTTTGAGTAAGAAAAAGTTAAGCACTGATTAATAGTTTAAGAGGAGATTAGTTAAGATGTAACTAAGCATAGTTATGCTTAGTATTATAAGTAAGACTGTAAAAGTGGATCTCACTGTATACTCGATGCACACGGATCGCCCGCTCTGCTACGCCGTTTGATGTTGCTTTCCCGAACAGGTTGCATGTCGTCTACTATATAAATCATTTCATTTAGTGTTCAAGTATTTTGAAATGACGTGTACTTGCAAGTAAGCTATTTATTGACTTACACTACCATTTAACGAATTTTATATTATGTGCTTAGTAATTTTTACGGTTTCGTCAAACAGTGGAGGAGGGCGACGCGACGTGACGCTGGCGAGACGTGAACATAATGATGAATAACCGTGTATACATCTCGCCTCGTCCTCTATTGGAAGTTACCTTTAGTTTTTCAACACGATAAACATGGTGCAGGGTGGTTAAACATAATTGTTGACTCGCTATTCATCTTACATTTTGATGTACTGGATAACCGCGACCAATCAATTATCAACTCTGTTTTAGATCCATTTAGTTTCAAATTGCACTGATCGTGCCGTCACTCGCAGACATTCCATCGCAATAAAGTCCGGAAGCAATTAACGCATTCATGTGCAATAACATTCGGAATATGCGCCCCGTTTCGGACGAGTATATCTGTATCAAATGTATCACCGATCATGAATTTCCGCCACGTGCTTGTCTGTATGCCGCTGTCTAAAGGCACGGTCACATTGCTATCTCGATTCAATAAACATTGATTAAATAACGAAATAAATAAATAAGAATATATTTATTGAAAAATGACATTATGTTGTAGCCACAGATACAGTTTACAGTTACAGCCACTTATAGTTTGTCTTATTACAAGACAAAATGCTATAAAACAATTACGATGCGTTGATTCCTCGACTCTTTTTTGCGGACTCGGTTATAAAGTCAAATACATAAGGAAAGATATAAAACAAAAATGTTAAGTATACCTTATCATCAGCCGACACAATTGATTTTAATTTTTCCAACATACTCAAATGATTATATTTTTGAAATGGGATCTAAAATTAGGAGACCCATAGTTTTTCTTTTTTCACAATTCAGATATTTTTATTTCCGATTTTCATTTTGAATTTTGTTTTATTCTAAACCGTCCTAAGCTCTAATTTATTAAATTATCGATATTTATTTTAAACTTAGTGTAATATGAACGAACGTATAGCGGCGATAGCCTAGTTGGGTGTGGAACGGACTGCCAAGACGAATGTCCGCAGGTTCAAATCCCAAGGGCACACACCTCTGACTTTTCTAAGAAATCACGTGTGTATTCTTTGTGAATTTATCGTTCGCTTTAACGGTGAAGGAAAAACATCGTGAGGAAACCTGCATACCTGAGAAGTTCTCTATAGGAATTTCGAGGGTGTGTGAAGTCTACCAATCCGCACTGGGCCAGCGTGGTGGACTAAGACCTAATCCCTCTCATTAGTAGAGGAGGCCCGTGCCCAACAGTGGGACAGTATATAATACAGGGCTGATATTATTTATTTATTAATATGAACGCACCTTAATTCTGAACTCGTTTTACTTTCAAATATGTTTAATTGGACATCGTTGGCTTAATGCCCGCGTTTACAGACTTTTATGCTTACGTTAATTATTTTTGCGTTTTGGTTGGGTGGTTTGCAAACATTAGCTCTATGTTGACGTTTACTTGCAACGTGGTTATAATTTTAAGACGAAACATTTAAATTAACAGATCTATCAGATAGAGCTTGGCCTGTTGAGCAGAATAAGATCTTGAGACTAGAACGGTGCTTTTCCAAATTGATTTTCTGACGCCAGATAATTCTTATAGGACGACTAATTGTTATTTTGTTCGTTCTCTATAAAATTAAAGGTATTCAATGTTAGACAAAATGGTCAGTGTCCGATACCTTCTACAACAAAACTTGAGTTCTCTCCGTTAACTAATTCAATTGGATCATGTTGATCTGCACTGGTGTTGATAGCACCGTTCAGCTCAGGCCCTTATATATAAACTGATGAACACAATTTAGTACACGTGATAAATGCATTTTGATTTTTTCTAAAACTTCGGGCTAGACTGTCGATAGAAGGGAGGAGTTTAGGAGTATAAGGCATTCCAAATCTTAAGATAATGCACCCGAACGAAAATCCTGCTTAGTCTTGTTAAGGTGGTCTAGAAGGTAGCTTAAACCTGAATAATTCATTTTTCAAACAACCTATCACCTTGACTCACTCTACTCAAGCACTCGAGGCAAAGTTTCATTCAAAGGATAATATCAAATTAGACCACGAAATGTTGGTTGTTCTCAACACAGCTGTTTCGCACAACTTCCAGATATAATAAATATAACAACCAGACACAACGTAACAATAAAATGCGACGCCCCAATTAATACAAAATTCGTCCTTCACACGGCATCTCGTAAAAACAAACAGAATTGCCGCTCTACAAAATTCCGATGACATAACCGGCAAAATGATGCAAGCCAACGCAACGATCGGTTGTCGGTCGGCCGTCGGGGCCGCTGGATGTGGCACGCGGAAAGTGAAAGTAGCACGGCTTGCGCTTTGCGACCGCGCAGAGCTTTGGACTCGGAACGGGTTGGACGGGCCCTTCTGTTCATTTTAAATTAAGAATGCAGGGTTGTTCCAGGATTTGTTGGTGAATGTTACTGGCCGGTTTTAACTGTCTTTAAAAAACGGAAGAGGTTATCAATTCGTTTTTTTTTTTCTTTTTTTTAATATTTGTTACTGCAGAACTCATTTATGAACCGATTTGGTAAATTCTTTTTTTATTTGAAAAAATACACTTTCTTTTTTCAAAATTCCTTCAGTAGGTTTAAAATTAAAATAACTAGAATAATTATGTCGTCCAATTATACTAAATTGCGAATTTTGCTTGCTCGTGAAGCTCTTAGTTATGTTTTTGCGTTGGGTTTTTGCTTTTTAATGAATGGCGTTTCTACTACCTATCGACAAGATTTCCGACTATTGGGTGGTCGGGCAGACCATGTTCAGATCGGGGTGTATACTGTATAGTAAGTGCGCTTTAAATCATACAAAGACCGATAAAATCAATGAGCAAAGGCATGAATCGTCCGTCTGTTCCATCTCTATTTTCTAAACAATATTCAATTATCATAAATCTAGCTCAATGGAATCATAAATACCGAAGTATTATAAGACGCACAATATTGTATATATATGTCTCTTTACATGTTTACAACGCGGAAAAGCATTTCGCGGTCTCTCACGTTTCATCTGCCAGCCGCGGAGATCGTATGATTAGGTATTATAAGTACTACTTAAGTTATGTAAAATGTTGAGGTTTGTCGAATGTGAATGTTAATTTGTGGTAGTTAATGCTTTTGATTATTTTTGTTTAAGAGACCCTTAATGAGAAATACATTTTGAGATTGATAGATGCTAACGAACATATTTTTTATTTATGCACTTTACAGCGTGTTTTAATTTTTTTTACAATATTAAAAAAATTAAAACACGCTGATAAATTTTAAATATACAAAATTCTTGGTATTCAAATTTGTTTTCTCTGTATCACATTTTTCACCATTCATAAATGTGTATCCTCTTATAGTGCGCCTTTATTATTATTATTTCTTGGCATCTGCACACAGACCATTATAACTCTATTGCAAATAAAACCTATTATTTGATTTATTAGATACTTTAACTTTAAGACATAAATTTCAATTACTACACTCGCGAGCTACACACAACAGGTCATAACTCATAACCAACGCGATCCTCGATCAGCTAACGTGTTGTTGTTAATTGTCTCTGATTCTAACTAAATATAGCATTTGTTACCAAGCACACTGGCAGAACATAAAGTGACACTTATTATGTAAATGAGATTCTTAAAAATAGTATTATCTATACGAGTCTACAGGTTGAGGGATGGATGATGGACGATGCGCTTGCGGGATTTTTGCAAGTTTGGATAGAAAGGTAAGGATTTTGCTCTAAATTGTACATAAAACTGATGCTAAAACGAACACCAAAGATAGAGGTAACTAATTAACCATTTAACTTTAACATAAAATTTGAATATTTACAATATAGAAATCTGTTGATTAAAAATTACTGGTAAACTCATACTGGACCTTATCCGAACATACATTACGTCATTAAATGGCAAGCCAATAAATAGCTTTTTAGTACAAAAGAGGAAAAGTCGACGTTGCAATTCGTCCAATATAAGCTGGTCTTTTTGTTGTTTTTGCGACAGCGTTGCGTTGCCGTTTGTGACACGTGGGTGCTAATGAACGATGGGATAACGAAACTAGTCGACAATAGAAGGTCACCGGCCAACGTTACATGCCTTCTAATTGGATTTAAGTACCAAATGTTGGCTATGTCTGGGTTTTCGGGCTTGTTTACGATCGAAGGAAGAAGTTGGGTACTTAATCTATACATATTATAAATACGTCCCCTTTTCTGTGTGTCTGTATGTGATCGATTTTCTCACAATCTATTGAACGGATGTTTATGAAATTTGTTATGGAGATAGTTTAAGACCCTGGGAAGCGTGTAGGCGTGTACTTTCTATCCCGAAAAAATATATTATAGCGGGACTTATATCCACTTCTATTTGGCACTTCCGGGAATATATAAAATTAAATAATAATTAGTTTTGCAACCAGGCCAATAAATACATTCAAAGACCGAAATGCGATGAAATTGAAATCACCGTATTATTAACGGCCACCCTCTAATTCCGATATAAATGACACAGTTCCAAGCCCCGCTTTCGATGTGATAAACAATCTTACACATTGAACGTTTGGATCAATGCGGGCTCGTTGCATCGCCCCGAGCGAAGTTACAAAACGCGTCGGTTTCGCGCGCGACCCACTTTGTGTGCGGTGATTCCGAGGCTGTCGCTTTCCTGATGCTACTAATGTGGCAATTGTGCCTAATACAGCCATTATGTAGGATTGGGATCGGCGGAATCTTGATAAATCTTTGGCTTGTCTGAAATTTTAAATTTGGAGTTAATTTAGTTAATTACCCAAGGTTACTTTAGTATTTAGTAAAAAGGAGTTAATATATATCCAAGGTTAATTTTCATTTTTATTTCTAAGAGAAGGCAAATGCCTAATTCACCACGTTTAATTACAGTGACATAATTTAATAGGATCTTAATGAACATTTGAAGTCAAGGGCATCCCTTGCAAATTAGCATATACGTAGTTTCAAAAAAAATAGTTTGCGAATCAAATTATAATTAGGGTATTTTTTTAATGAGAACTGAGGATACGGAAGAATTTCGTATCTTTAGATAGCATCTTGCATTCAATACTTCAATTGGCTCCATGGAATTTGGTCTCAAACCATTAGCATATAACTAGATCTAGTGTGACTGTTATAGAGCCTAGATTCAACCACAATCTTCCTGGTTCGACATGTGTCGCTTTCTAAACCCTCATGAGTAGAGATCAAGGAATCAGTATCGATAAGCAAATATCGACTCAAAATTTACTACACTCAATAACCAAAATCAAATAAAAGAAAATAAAATATTGTTAGGCAAAATTGTTTGCGCATTTTATTATTCCCTTACAGAGAAATGGCTCCAGTGTTAACAAATTTCATATCTTTGCTTTTTGCTTTAACTTCGTTTCTTCCTTTTCCTTCCGCCCTTTTTCTCTTTGGATCTAAATGTCGACAGTCGACGTCTGAAATATCGATAACATCAATCCCTACCAATGGGCTGAACAGACTTCCTATTTATACAAAATCTAACACGTTGGGTCGCGGTCTTTACGTAATGGAAACCAGTATTTACAGACTTGGCCTTTTAGGTTTTGCTAGATTTCCTATTGCGTCCTACCCGTGGGCTGGAGGTAATGTTACTTTCTTCCGGTAAACATGTGATAATATTGTACGTTTTTCAATATTTATGAATTTAATTTACGTGGTATATTTTTTTGTACGATAATATTTATATTTCTAACATCGCAAGAAATGGTGCAAAAATTCCGAATGCTAGTGTGAATAATTACTTTTTTCTCGATAACTACATTTGGCTCTCACCAAATTTATTGATAATCTACAAGATTGTTGCTTAACTGTTCCTCCTGTCGATGACAACACAAATGCATAATATGGAGATTAAACAATCAGTATAAATACTTGGTGCAGAACGATAAACAAGTGAAATTGTGTCTTTCAAAGATATTGTGAAGAAAATTAGGTTTCATGTTTACTAATTGGTTTGGATTTAAATAATCGCTCACGATTTAACATTTAGTAATTTTTTTTACTTCAATTCGGGTTACAAACAGAGTGCTATTTAAATTCTTGATGAATATAAAAAGGTATATATTGTTAACTGACGTATTTCGAAATCAATACGATTCCAATGAGCACTCAAAGTTCCCACAATACAGTAAAATTAAGTCGGTACAATTCTCGCAAGTGAATCATTCTCATTAACACCAGAAGCAAAATACATTTCCTGCTAATTAAAGCGGAATATAAAAACAACACAACGTGTGTTTCAATTAATTGTCATGTGTAAACACGTCTGCATTTGTTTTGTAAAGTCAAAGCCATACTGAGGTTACAACGTAGTGTCTTAAATACGATCTAATTTAAAAGGAACTAAGAGATTACTATAGATGAAATTGGTCTTGTGATAACACGGGTGCATAAACCGAATTGTTACTTGAAGCTTAATTATTGCCCTCATTTGATATTCATTTGTGCATTTTTTTCAATTTAACCATTGATGTCCCAAATCATATCTCCTACACCATTCGCGCCGGTTAACGATATATGTCTATTTATGTCTGTAATCTAATCTGCTTAATGGATTTTTGTCATCCATTGATTTTAATTCGTAGCATTTTCTTATTTCCGTTTCCGTGCATATAGTTCCTGGTTTCCTGTGCCAGGTTTTCGTGTTTGCTAAGTATTTTCTACTACATATTTTCACAGCATACATTCAATGTGCACTGATCTCAATGGATTGAATGCGAGTGCAAAACACAAAAACGTGATTGTGTTCCGCGCACCCGCCATGGGAACTTACCTTCACTGGGTTGACGTAACGCTACGAAGAACATGTTCGTTTTGCTTGGGACAGTTAGGATGTATTAGGAAATGATATTGTTAATTTGAACACTTATCTAATGTTTTTTAAATGACGTAAAGCTTTCAATTAAAAATCATCAAAATGGGCATCCTAGTGTTTGTAGTTATCAGAAATCTTATAAATATATATCTTGTAAATACCATAGTCATATATCTGTATTAAAGATATCCTATTGCTAGTCATAGATGTTTCTGATAGTGATAATTAATAAGGCTTTTAGTTCACCAACCTGGCCTGATGTTGGGTAGTTAGAAACAACAACACTTAACTGAAACTTGGAAAGTATACTCATAGTTCGCATTATATTATGTTTCTTCTTTTTCACAAGGATAACATGTTCAGAGGGGGTGGTAGATTCACGAGGATTTAAAAGAGCTTTTAAAAGATTATTTGAATAAAGAAAATTTTGAGTTTGAGTTTTGTTGTCCCTGGATAATTGAAACCAGAAAGCTTTACTTAATCTACTTAGAGAAGGTCATCAGTTTTGTGCTCATACATACTTATCTGCATTCTCACGTTGCGTTGACAGTTAAAAATTTCACAGCTGACATTGACACGGTCATCGATAGCCGTGACGTGACTTGTAATATGTCAAACTGACGGAATGATTTGTAATGTTACCGTGTTGCGTGCAATACATAAAACATGGACATATATTAAAGGCATAATTTAATAATACAATTAAAATACAAAAGATTTACTAGTGACTCATCGATGGGTCAGATAGATTTGAAGTTCTGGGTTAGGTAAATTGTAGTGCACTTCTCCCTTTTATTGAAATGTTTATTATCTAAATTAGTTTTAATTTTTCTACGCTAAGCAGCGTAAAATATCAATGTGTGAGAAGCAATTATATCTCATACCGGTCGTAAGAATTTCAGACATAAAAAAACGGAATTGATGTAACCAAAGTAAGGAACCACGCCGTTTTGTTTTGACTGACAATGTTTCATTGACGTCAATCGATGTTACATTGCCATTGCTACGTGACAGGCACTACAGACTTCGGAAACCAAAGCTTAGAAATAATTAAGTCCAGATAGTTGTGACCCATCTTTCAAACTGTCTAGTCTACTGGTCACAAGCTAATTGTAATTTTGAATTTTCTTATCATAACCACATAGTTATCAATAACATTAAACGTAGATGTTTTTAGATCTAATACAATACAAGTTACAAGCTATATTTGTTTACAAATTGGAACAAGCCTCAGTTATACATTGTCAATAACATACGTGGAATGGAACTGCACCGCGCAACATCAGTGCACATTTCGGTTGACAAATCCGTTGTTTACGCAACGTTTTGCCCGCAGACGCGGTGGGAGGTTGCAAGCAGGCCGGCCAGAGGCGCACCATCGCGTCGCAGGAAAAAATCAGGTACGTACTGTAGAGTGACTGGATCTACGGACGACAGCCGATCTGCATTTGTGCTGTGCCGTCGAACAAGTGCGCACGCGCAGCGCGGTTATCTTATCGTGGTTCAGTGTATGTAAATAAATAGTTTGTGTGATTGTGTCGAGCACGCATGTCGTTTGTTGATATTGGATGTGATTTTGTGTGAGTAGATTTTTTTTCGTTCATTAATTAGTGGCTGTTATAAGTGATGTCATATAGTTTGTGTGTTTAGGTTCTAGTTGTAAGGGTAATTAATTTTGACAAGTGCGCACACTCTACAACGTTGTTGAACTAGTATTAAATTAATCAATACAATGGTAAGTGGTCAAAGCTCTTGAATACATTCATTGTATCCTTTTAAGGATATCGGGATTAGGGAACGTGGAGGTATATTTTGGGTATTCGGCAATCAACAGTGTGAAATTGCACAATATTATACTCGCATCTTAGAATATTACTCATTTTACAATGACGATTGACGAATGCCATGTTAAGACAATCAGTTCTTCGTAATTATAAGTTTTAGACCTTTAAAGTCCCCGTCTTTTCATCCAGTATATACTTAATATCTTATTACCTGTTTCATTGGTAAGGATTTACACTATCAAAGTGTTATAAAGTGATTAACCACACCTTTGGCGAGTCATTCTTCGAGTACAACTTGTAGGAAGTCGATGCGACCTTGAGACGTAATACAATTAGTTTTTGCACCATTTACGTAAATGACGTTTCTTTGTACAAGAAAAATTATAATATAAAACTTCTGGGTTTTAATTTTGTACGTCAAGCCGTGTGGATTTTCCGAGGTTTCGAAACAATATCGCTACTAAGAATTTTAGCCTCTATTGTTAATTGTGTTAACTGTTTGTAAAGTTATATCAAAACACATTTTTGATTGCCAATAAAATACAATATACTTATTTACAATCAATATAGTCACGTACATTATTAGCTACTCACAAGCAAAGTCAACTTTATTCTATAATTTATTAAATGATATGACCTACTGACGTCATTGCTTTTCAATAATTCCGCATGGAATACAAATTGTGACATATAATAAAGGACTAATTATATTTCTTTGTTATAAAACCACATGTTGTTTACCTCAGCCAATGATGTCAGAAATTGAATTGATAACTTTGAACGTTCATGTTTGTATGTGTGTGTGTGAGTTGTGTGTGTATTGTTTCTGGTTTTGTGTTCGAATGTTCAGTTAGTGTAAGTGTGAATGATTATCAGTCTAGATATAGTGTTTTCTGTTATAATATAAACCTACCAATTCTTGATTAAAGATTCTTAGTTTCCCGTGTCTACATCTTTACATCATCGTTATTATCATCTTTAGCCTTTGGAAGTACACTGCCGTGGATAGGTCTTCCTTAAAGATTTTCAAATCAAGCTGTTAGAAGCGGCCTGCATTCGGCAAGTTCCTGTGAACTTTACCAGGTCATCAGTCCAACTTGACATACATATACAAAATAATATTTATCTTTTGGGCAGTGTCAAAATCTACGGGCTTAGACTCTTTTATAGTATTCTTGACATGTTTCTCGTGACCTTTTGGCTCTATACATTCTACTCGTCCTTATTTGAGGGCAGCGAGTCACTCCATAATATTTGGTTACATCATATCACCATCGACCTCGGATATTAAATTGAAATGAATAATTTAACCATTAAATACGGTCAAACAGTACGTTAAGAACGTGTTTTTGTAAACAGTTTTGGCGCAAAGTAGGAAACTGTTATGAAATGTTTGTAACAATGTTATTAAATAACAAATTTTGTGCAATACTAGTTTTGTAATTTGCATTGTTAATTCTGTAGTTTGTAGACAACTAGGCGATCGGTCGTGGATGCCGCCTGAGTAGGTAACTACACAGTTACCTACTCAGGCGGCATCCACGACCGATCGCCTACTACACAGTATAGGTCAGCTGTCAAGTTTGACATTTTCGGGAACACCACCACAAGCAACTAAAACATTTAAATCACTGTTTGCTACAGTACGTTAGGTGCTTTCGTCTATTTCACCAGCATTGGGTTAGTATTGATATGTGCCTTACGGAATGTTATTCTAACTATTATAATTATTAGAAATTAAGTTAATGTCAATTATCGAGGCACCGCGTTGAGTACGCCGTAGTTCGTAATGCGAATTTCTGTATTGTGTTACTACTGATTAAATAGTAGCTATGTCGTTTAAGAGTTTAAGATCAGGCAAGTGGTTTGCTCGTCTCGTCAATTAGTTGTATATTTTTATAGCAATGAAACTTTGTACTGGACAGAACTTGATTGGACCTTATTAGGCACCATTGCTAGACGATAAACAGCCTGACACAGCGCACTTCTATATCCAATAGGAGGCGATTAAGTTCAATATTACTCTACATGCCGAAGATGTTGTAACTCATTATAAATATCTAGAAATAGTGAATAATGTGCATAGATTTTTTTCTTTTTTAATATGACACGTTTGTTAGCCTGACAAGGGTCGACTTATACAAGCACAACGAGCTCTTGGGTGACCGCTTTAGGCGCTCGCAACCCATTGAATTAAGTGATCATGCTGAAGGTAACCTACTAATGGGTAACAAACCTCGGCTCAGAACAGCCACTGGGAGAGGATGAACGATTAGGGTGTGTAGAATGAGTGCCTGCATTTCAATGCTAGAATAAGTAGTTTACACAAAGGTACTCTGAGATCGATCATAGATAACCGAAGTATTTCTTTTGCACAATGGAATAGTAACAAGCCTATCAGAGCTTAGGTGAATCCTTACTTCAAGTTTATTATTGATACCGAGGATTTCCCCGATGTTTATACCGCTATTAAATACTCCGATATACTTTTTATGAAAGGAACTCTGGACTTCCCTAGCCATAATCCATCTAAGTGAATAATGAAGATAATAATTACAAAATCATATTAATTTAACGTCACATAACGAACGTAGTTAACAAAATTTATTTCCATTTTGTGTTACAACAAATTTTATAGTTTTCCTTATTCGTATGTAAATATTCATAATTATTCATCGCGTAAAGCGTATGTACGTAAACACAGATCTACACACAATTGTTTCTTATGAATATATTACCTACTATGTGGAATTGTTGAATAACTAAAAGTACAACGCACTTTGATATAAAATTGGTTTGTTTCGTTTCTTTGAATTAATTTTATGAAAGTAAAATATTTGTAATTTGGAATAATGTACTTAGCATGGGCGTTGCTAGCTTTTTACTTAGGAGGGAGGTGTGGGTGACAAATCAAAAATTAATCCTGGCAATAAGGAAAAATCTCTTTAATTAAACACAAGTACATATAAGCTATAAGCATATTTGTGTTAAATTTAGGCGTTGGGGGTAGGAGCCTCCCTCTGTTCCCCCTGAAGACGACAAAGATAATAATAGAAGGATACAATAATACAAGGCTCAGATATAACTGTGATTAAGGCACTCATGTTCCGCATTTTATCAAATCGGTCACTTATTCCAATATTCTACAGTTTATGTTATTTTCCAATTGCGTTTGTCAGACCACCGTTTTGGTTAACTATTTGATAGATAAATAAATACTTTTACAATTATTTTAAATAACAACTGACTTAAAAATGAAGTTATTAAAGACTCGCTTTTTAAAGCATAGGAGGTATTCCTGTAAATTTTACAACCAGTCACTGTTGAACTGAGAATATGTACTATTTTTTATAGTTGGTTTTAAGCAACTGACCAAGAACCTCTCATCAATCTATCTAATCAGCCCGTATCCATCCACTGCTGAGTACAGGCCTCTTCTTTGTCACACCACTCTCTATCATGTGCGAGTGCGAGAACCTCTCATACAAGATCATAACAACATAATCGTACTTATTTGACATTTGCGAGCACTCCGCGCCGCTCACTCGCTATGACGAAAGGATGTGATATAATGTGGTGTGATTGCGCTTCGGATTAAATACTACCAAAGACCCACGAATACCGTATAAAGATGTCGATAAATTGGAGGATTTGTTGCGAATTCGTAAACGTGTCGTTGTTTTTTTAATGGCATTGCTATTTGTCCCTATCGCACCTGATGGTATGTGGAGTGTGTGTGTGTGAGTGTGTGTGTCGAGAGATGATTAACCTTCGACAGTCGATGCAATTATGCCGGCCTTTTTGAAGCAGTGTGTTTGTATGTCTTTTCTTTTGAACTCTTCTTCTAATGGTGTTAGGAAGATTTTATCGGACGATCAAGATGCGGTTCTCGAGAGTGCCTGACTTAACATTAGTAACTTGACACACTTTGGATATTTGATGTAGATCATGGTACTCAGGAAAATACTGCAATAGTGGGTCGTTCTGAGGAATGGCTTGCTGGCTTTGCCTGGTCTTCATCCAGCAAGGCAGGACGTTATAATTTTGGTAGTCCATTATCTAGTTAAACTAAATTAGTCAAAATCAATCCACTAGAAGCGAGGCTTATATGGAACATGAAACAAATACATACAAAGGTTGTTAAAATCGGTACCTTCCTCGCTTCATCGTGTTCAGACAAAAATAAACCTTATGCATCGCAACGTAGAAGTGCCAAGAAGTCGCAGCGTTCGCTCTAACAATGAAAGTGAAAGGAACCAGTTCAAGGTCGCGCATAGGAAAGGATTTCGGTCGTTGTCGCCGTTCACGCAATATCACAACGTTGTCTTGCGCATGAGAAATATATTTTATTTGTGTGAGTGTATGATTAAGTATTAATGGTAGTTGGATTTTATTTAATGACTTTTTTATTGTTTGTTTGTTTATCGTCTGTTGGTTGTATTAATTTGCAATATTTTATATATTTTTGTACGTGCACGCCAAATTGACCCCACTGCACCTGATGGTAAGTGGAGTTGGGTCCAATAGAATGTCGACTGATGGAAGATGACCCCTTGGCAGTCGACATAATTATGCAGGCCTATTGGAACCGTTTTAGTCAATATATTAGAATATTTCAAAACCGCTGTAATTTTAACCGACTGATTTTTCAGAATCTAAGTCTGTTAAATACATAAAATTCAATGAATTGCGGGTGTATTAGTTTCTTCTCTACTTATATAAACGTCAATAAATAAAACTTTATTTATGTAGGTTTGTATAAATAATATATTGAGAAATGTTTAAATGTTCGAAAAATTATTTCCAATTATCACTAGCACAAAATTACGTAAATTGTATGCCATAACGATATACGGAGAAAGATCTCAATTAATCTCCGATGCAATTCCTATAAATGATCGGTTGACGGAACACTTCACTGCGATACATATTGCATTAGCAACAGCAATCAATCACCATGCGTAGACTGCTTAATAATATTGCCTTTGAAAATAGTCTCATATTAAAAATATATCTTGTAAGAAAAATATCGGAATTACACCATAACGATCTGTTGTTTTATCGTGAATTTTGAGTTGAATTTTATCAATGATCTAATGGTAGTAATATTGATTGAGAGAAATAAGATATAGGCTCCTTATTTAATAAGCATGACCAAACGATTCAATTTCCAAAGTAAGCTGTTTGGTTAAAATAAGTATCCTTTCTGACTAACCAATAACTGACTAATAATCTAAATAAAAGACAAGATCTGACTAAATAATTCAGTCTTCCGATGAAATGTAAAAAACAATGTAATTTTGATCAGTTCTTATTGAAAAGTCCATTTAGTTTTATTACATTTAACTTGGGTGCTTGGTCTATCAGATATTCTGCCCCGAAAGTGTGCACGTAGCACGTATTGTTGGAATTTAATGTCCGTTGTGTGTATTCTTTGTGAATTATCGCTTGCTTTAACGGTGAAGGAAAACATCGTGAGGAAACCTGCATACTCGAGAAATTCTTTATAAGAATTTTCGAGGGTGTGTGAAGTCTACCAATCCGCACTAGGCCAGCGTGGTGGACTAAGGTCTAATCCCTCTCAGTAGTCGAGGAGGCCCGTGCCCAACAGTAGGACAGTGTATAATACAGGGCTGATATTATTATTTATTATAATGTCCGATGTAACGGTAAATCCTTGCCATTTTAAGAAGTAATTATATCTCTGAAGGTTACGAGTGTAAATCAGCTTAATCAACTTACATGGTCAGTAAGCTCTTTATAGGATAGCTGCCGTATAAATGTCATGCGAGAGACCAGAATGTTTTGACATTTTATTATGCCAACGCTGTATTAGGCCTCCTACTGCTGAGAGGGTTTAGGCCTTAGTCCACCACGGTGACCTAGTGCGAATTTGTAGACTTCACATATCTTCAAAACTACAATGTCGAATTCTTAGGTATTAAGTTTTCCTCGAAATGATTTCCTTCACCATTACATTTACTTGTATAAAAATTGAGATCATCTCTTCAGTTCTTAATAATATTTAATTATAAATGTATAGATTGTTGTCATAAAACGACAGCTGCTCGCCCCACTTTCCATGTATAGTTGCTGCATGATCGCATGCTTTCGTAACTGTAGCGAGCTGAGTATGAGCAGAAAATTACCAGCTAACGTAATGAAACGTATGTTTATTTGTTGCATTACGTTCCAATTGTTGTGTCTTGAGATTCTTTTGTATTATACTAATACACACGTGTATTTTCCGCGTAGAAATAATTTTTTGAAGATAAAATTTAGCCTGAAACCTAAAAAAACAACAACAGGAAATACAAGCAAAAAAAAATAACTATAGTTATGAAAAAAAATATATATAAAATATTTTTTCTGTATATTTTCGGTAAGTACCTACTACTTAAATCTATAGTAAACTACTTAAAACACTATTATTGATATTAACTTGACTCTGTTATGTAAACTTCGAATGTCCATCGACTTTCAATTGGACCAGCAGGTGGTCTACAATTCGAAATACTATTGGCATTTCCTTAGCAGAAAGTCGACACACGAGCAAGTGGGTACATCTCTATGATTATTTATAAGGTATCTTCTAGACCTTCGGTAACTTGGGCGTATAAAAGACTATATTAAAACCTTAGTAGCCCAAACTTGTTTCAGTTTCGACTTTCGACTCTACCATATTTATTTTTGTGTCGCATTCGATAATAAGTTAAATCAAAATTGTATATAAGTATTTTATCTACAATCTTCAAACCAGTTTAAAACTTTTTTCTTTCGATGTATCCAACTACATAATCGCTATGGCAATGTCTCTCGGGGTAGTGTAACGGTTAATGATGATGAAGAGAGAATTACGCGGTCTAATTTTTATATGGCCGAAATAGTACATCATATTGTGCCACATAAGAAAATTAACGTTTCAACGTATAAATTTATACGGAAACAAATTGTTAGATTCGGCTTCTTATTAACTCAATTTTGAAAATTGTTAAGTACTTCTCTTTTCATTTTTAATGGCAGTATTATCAAGATTGCTTTATAAGAAATTATTTCTTTCTTTTTAAATAAAGCTCACTCCGTCTGTTTACGCCTTTAATTGTCTTCACCGACCGATAGAGACGTAACTCTCCAAATCACTACCCACCAAATTACCCCAACATGGTAAAACAATCAACAATCTAGACCGACGCATCAGATTGGCAACTTACAAAACGCGATTACATCGCACAGCCGGTTATCCGACTCTGAGATACGAAGCGTCGAAAACAAGGAAAGTGTGCCGCGGCGAGGGGGTCGCCGGCCTTGTCCCACTTGTTGTTACGTGAGTGTTTCGGTAATAGTCGACCGCTGACTGTTGCATTGTGTTCAGTTGCGAGATTATCGACGAGGGTTCACGTTTTCTTGTCACGGTTCTTTTTTGGCGTGCAATAGAAATGGTCAAGAAAGCGTGTTTAGGTGAGGTCAGCGTTGATGATTTCCCTGTTCGTGTCGGTGATTTGGTTGGTACAAAGTTGGTCAAGAGATATTGAATCTTTCGACTGTCCAAAACGGTCTGTTTTATTTGATTTACGAAAAGGGACAGGAATAGGCTACTGTGGCACATTTTGTATAAATAAATAGTCAGTGCTCTCTCACCATTCACCAAGTTTAAATGATCTAGACCTAGATTCTATACGGGTTTGTGCATTATGTAAATTAGAACGTCTCGTTAATGGTCGACAGCTGATGGCTTCCATCAGTAGTATTCTAAATGTACGTTTGTCATTAGTATTATGTGATTGCCTAGTATTATTTACATTTGATTTGGGAGTTTTTGAACTATCAAATACATTCACTGGGCGTGATGCAAATCTCCTTTTTAATTCGTCTCAAAAAGGAAGTTCTATGTTCTACTGTATGTATTACGTCTAATTATTTTTCCGTCTAGTCTAATTAGAAGTTTTACCAAGGCTAATTGCAGTTGTATCATTTAATGCAAAGTATGTGACCGTTGCGACGATACTAGAGGTATGACTGGCTCATTGTTGGTAGCATTGTGAATGTACGATTGTTTGTGTCTTTGTTTAGTGATTGCTTGAATCGTCCTCTTGTTTTATATCCATATTCCGCAATGGTTCTTGAAATACAACAGTAGGAGCTTGAGGAACTTTGATAGCTTAATATTATGCATACAACTATTGTATTTTTTTAAACTTTGCTTAAATCTAAATCCATGTAATTGGGTCATCCATTTCTTTAAAGCTCGGTTGTATTTCCCTTGATCATTAAAGTTTCATTTGCTTGAATATGTAATGTCCCGTTGTTACGATCATGTTTAATCAAGTTCATAAAGTTAATTGCATAGGTATTAAAGCGAACAATGAATGTGAATTATGTATTATAATTAATTCAGTCTATTTTGTTTGCCTCCGTTCATTCAGAAAGATAATGCGTAACGTGTAAATAGTTGATATACTGCGATGAACTGGTTATTATGCAATATAAGTCGAGTAAACACAGTGTATTATCTACAATAATAAACGTCAGAATATAAAAGTAATTAAATCTTAAACACGACATCGAGGTGCGCGTGCGCACTTGTGAAAACATTTTGATTTACAAACAACTATTAAATGTTCTACAATACCAATAAAGTTTTATTATAATGTAAATTAGGTGTTGTTAGCTTTGATATATCATTTAATGTTGCACAAACTGGTTATTGATTGTTTATCTGTGAACTATAAAAGAAAAAATGGCTGTGTTAATGGTTATTTTTTTTATTGTTGAACAGAACTGGCTCAACGAAACCTCGCCGCCCTGACCGCGCGGTGTACGTCCCCCGAGCACTCCGGCACACCGACACCACTCCGCCCGAGGAGACGCAACTCAAATCACCCGACGCTAATAAACGAACCGCCCCCGCCGAGCCCCCCAAGTGCCCCAAATCACCCGCGCCGAAAGACCGCTCCGCACACGGAACACCCAGGAAATCTCTTGACAAAAACTTCTGCAACGTATACGTACCACCGCATCTCAGAAATCAAAGATCTCACACGGCGCCCAGTATAGGTGCTCAGTCCACATCGAGCGATACAAACGAATCTGTGCCTTCAGGCTTCCAAGTGCCAAATAGTGATAGTGCAATATCTTATAGTGATAATAGTTTTACCGACGACGTAGAAGTAGGTGAAAATTTTTATATAGGTGATTATTTTGCTAACGGACAGCTCGGCTTCTACAGCCCGAATTATTATAGTGAATACGCCGACACCAGCCGTAACACTGAAGCAGGCGACTGGACCAATGAGTCCGACGAGAACATGGCTGTGAACGAGGCGAATCAAAGCAATATTATCGATAACGATTATTTATATAGCAAGGATGAGGACGTGGAAAAGATAGAGTTGAAGCGGGCGTCGCAGGAGATTAATAGGAGCAGTAAAAGGATAATCAAACAGAGTTTCCACTCGGACGTTCTGGTTATATCGGATCCGGTGGAGGACGTTAAAGATGAGCCAGCGCCCGTGCCCGTGTCTCCACCACCTACAGAGGAAAAAGAACCCGAGCCGAAGAAGCTAAAGCCGAAATTGGAACAGAAAGTGTCTTTGAAACGGGAAGAGAATGATTGGGACGCGGTGTTTGACGACAGCGGGGAGTGTTTGGATCCATCTTTACTGGAAGAGCTGACGTCGACTGTGGGGAAAGTGCACATAAGTAAAGCGAAGAATAACTACGAACAATATCAGACGCGGGGCCAGGCGTTGTTCAACGGACCTTATGACGAGACGTTCGGCCACGTGGTCGAGGTGTATGACTTCCCCAGTGAGTTCAAGACGAACGATCTGTTCTCGTTGTTCAGCGAGTACAAGGAGACGGGTTTCGAGATCAAGTGGGTGGACGACACGCACGCTCTCATCGTGTTCAGCAGCGCAAAGATTGGTGAGTTGTTTGTCTATTCCATTGTTTTTAATTCGTTAGTATTTCATGAGGTTATTTTTTTTTTTTATTATAGGGACAAAAACGGTTTCATGCTATAAACTATAAACTAATCTTAGACTAAACAAATAACCCAGAACGAACGAACATATAACCCACACCATTGTCCGCGTATTAACATATAAGTAGAATGAAAATATTTATAAAGCAAACTGACTCAGGATTATTTGATAGTTTAAAGAGCTTGAGAATTGACATTTTTTTTTAATTTATTATGGAAGTATTGGTATATTTTTTTTTAGTATAGGCATTTTCAAAAAATATTTAATAATTGGGGAAAAAGACCAAACCACTAAAACAAGTTAATTCCGAATTGGTCTACAGAAACATATAACAAATTTTCGTTTAGTTTAAACGATTTGACGTGACAAAGATTGCGTCCTAATTAACTGCGGTTTCCTTATCGTGTCTATCAAACATTTGATATTCAAAATGATGGCTCCGAGACAAACACGTGACATTTCGAGCCGGATACTGAAGATAATTAAGTTTCTTTCGTAAATTATATGATTGTACATTGTTTAAAAAAGATTTTGTTGCTCGATTATTATCACGCACTGCGTTCTGCAGGAGTAGATTGTAGATGCAAACGTATCGTGCACTCTACGCGCTTGAGGATATGGTTGTAAATCGAATTGACTTAGACGATATACTTTTTTTTAATTTTGACTAATTTCAAAAGACGCAAGAAAAAGACGGTCGAAATATGTATAACTCAATATCGCAAAAGATTAATTTATATGTATCGTCGGAATGCTAGCACATAGAAACAAGAAAAACTATTTCCTTTTAATTGCAGTCACAGCTCACAACACAAAAAAAACAGTTAACATAAAATGACAAATAATAAAAATCAAAGGCAAAACTAAAGTACCAAAAAAGAAATATAAACAAAACTTATAATAAATCAGGTAGGCTGTTGACTTTACCCTTGGCTGATCGCCGCTGTGGTCGGTAAATGACCACTTACTTTATGGTGGGTAGTAGTGCAAACTCAATACACCGCTGATTTTCAGTGGTCACAATGCTGTTTATGCGATGGGACGCAAACTTTTTTTGCAACTATTAAATTTTAATGGCATAAGGACTATAATCGTAATGCACTTGCCCGTTGTGATTAGTTTTGATTATAGGCGTCGACAATCCAATTAGAATTAGTTTTATCATTGTAAAACAAAATTATTGAACCTTTTTTTTACGGAAAAAACGTTTTAAAAATAGCCCTAAATTGATAGACGGCAAAGATTTTTTAGGTTCTAATCTGACATTTCGGATTATAAGCGATCGATATCACTTATATACTTGTTTTGATAGTGATAACTGATATCACAAGTTATCAATCAGTGAAGTTTTCATCGCTTACTCGAGATATGGCGCCATTTGATTGGTTTTGTCGTATTATTTTATCCGACTTATCGTATTGCTGTAGTACAGTTTAGTTTAATTTATATATATATATATAGTAATGAATCCCTATTTCCCTTGGTCACGCCATCACGAGTGAACGGCGGGACCAATTTCACCATTTATTTGTTGTGTTTGTTATTGTCAGGAGGCGGTTCTTATGAAAGAAGAAATTCAAAAAATTGCGCGGAGAATTAGAAAATTTAAGAAAACTTAACGAAAACATTAATTTTATATAACTGTCAATTGTTTAAAATAACTGTCAGCGATTGACAGAATGCGCGCTGCTAATTCATAGTTAAGACGGACAGCGTCTGTCGGGTCAACTAGTTTTTATTATAAACCTACTAGCTTTGTCTAGCTGCGTCGCCCGCGTGAATCGTTTTTTCGAGATAAAAGTCTCGCTTCAATTTTTCCCGGAATAAAAAGTAGCCTTTGTCCTTCTCAAGGTCTTAAACTAGCTCCATAGCAAATATAATTGTCCAACAAAAATAATTGCCCATAATCGATTAATAAATAACTGAGTTTTGAGGTAACAAATCCATCCTTATTGTGAAGTCGAATAAAAATGTTCCTCTACAAATACCACGATTGAGTATACAAACTAGCTTTTCCGATTCCACGAACACTGATTTGATTCATTACCTTTGTGTCCCGTATGGCGGAAACTGCCCTCTCTGAGACACAAAAGATTTTCAGAAATAGGAAAGCACTCGTTCCATTTTTGTTCATCGCAATATATTGTCGTGTTTATACATAATTCTGGAATTCCCCGCTGTTAAATAAACTGATAAGTGATAAACCAAACGAGTAGTGTAAATCTAAATGCATATAACTTTTGCTATCGTATTTTTTTTTTGTAATGTATGTAATGATATTCAGACTATCGCAAATTGATAGTTTATTGAAAGGCCTACAATAGTGTATATGTGGGTACTTAAAAATAATTTTATATTTATGTACCGCATATATATCGTTGTTGTCATATCAAAATGTACGTCTGGTTATTATAAAAAAAAAGATGCAAACGGTAATATGTATTCAAATTTCACGTATTAGTTACAAACAGTTTTTAAAGGATATTATAATGGTTGAATAAATACAGTTAAATTATACCCGTTCCGAAAAAAACATAAATTACTTTTTACATACATACATAGTACTATAAACAATCATTTCTTATTTTTCCTTTGTTTTCCTTAACAAAGTATTTAAACATACATTTTGATATGCCAGCGACGATATAACAGTTTACGTCTGTTACTCTAGAATGGTAAGGAATTAATTTTTTTATTTCTTTAAATATACAATACATGAATCAGATTTGCAGGATATTGAAATTCGAGATAAATTAATATTAGTTGTCTTTTAATTATTATTGTGTCTTTTAATTATTATTATAGTGTGTAACTGTGAAAGTATCATCTACACTGACAACATTCTATATCTAGGGGTTGTAATCGATGAAAACCTATGTTTTAAAAAGCATCTTACATTTCTCAGTTGCAGAATTAGAAAATCCATTTATGTTATTAAAGCTCTACGACACCTTCCTAGAGAAATTCTATTGATGATATACAAGGCGTTTTCACAGTCTCTGCTGTACTACTGCATTCTTGCGTGGGGTGGAGCGATCAAAACTAAATTCATGGAACTCGAGAGAGCTCAGCGATCTGTTTTAAAGGTGATGTTGCGGAAACCTTTCAGATTCTCTACAGACGAACTTTATTCCGAGTGTAAAGTACTGCGAGTACGACAAATTTACATACTCAAAGCTGTTATTATTTCACACAAAAGAGCAATTAACTCTGAGGAATTTGAACACCTGTGTCAGCGCCGTATTTATCGTATTCCAACTGCCACGATACACACTGCTTTCATCAAACGACTCCCTTCCTTTTTGCTGCCTCACATCTACAATGAGGTATGTCGCCGAATACCTAACATTAAGATGCTGCCGTCGAGCAAGTTAAAATCTAAATTAACTGAGTGGCTTCTGACACTGTCATACCAAGATACCGAAGAATTATTAACTACTTTGGGTGACTAACACACACACACACACACACATACACATACACACACACTTACACATACACACATCCACATACACAATGGTTCTTATTGTCTTACCCTGCCACTGTTTTTTCTACATTCGTATTGATCTCAACAGTTTTGGTTATGTAATTAATTTTAAGAGTTTATAGTCATATTATATTTTTCTAGATTATTAACAGTACATAGGAAATTTGTGCTGTTTTAGTTTAGTAGTTCATTCTTTATAGAGAATTTTTGTAGTTATCATTATTTTTTATTGTTATTTGTTTTCTTTTTTGTAACTTTGTGATTTCTAACTAGAGTCTGACAAATTTAATTATTGATACTGGTTTGTAAAGGATACGCGATACAAGTTCTAAACTTAGTGCGCATCTTAACGCAGTTGTAATAAACCATATAATGTAAGTGCTATGATTTATAAATAAATAAATAAATAAATAAATATTAAAATTCACGTATATCATCTTTAATTTTATTTTAAGCTATAGTTACATCTTTGTTTTATAGAAACTTAATATATATACCTATACATAAATAAAAATTAATCACCGAAATGTTTGTACGCGCATAACTTCTAAACGACTGCACCAAATTGGATAAATCTTTCTTTTATGTGTTCGTTATTATCAGAAAAAGGTTTGTATGGAAAAATATATCAAAATAATAGCAAATATTTAATAATCTCAGAGAAGTGAGTGACGCATGAGACAGAAGACTGTGAGGTAATTATAATACTATTGTACTAATACAATCAAAGCTAATACATATATACTTATTATAATCTATAATACATATTATAAAACAATGTCATCTTTTCCGTCTGTCTGTTATCGATTTTCTAGAAATATACTGAACGGATTTTTATGTAATTTGGTATGGAGATGGTTTAAGACCCTGGGAAGGTTTTAGGCTGCTTTTTATCCCGGGAAAATATATAGTGGGACTTTTGTCCCGGAAAACCTGTTTTGACGCTGGCGAAACAGCGAGCAAAAGCTAGTTTGTAATAAAATTCATTGTTTACGTGTTCGCAAAGCTTCGTTAGCTGATTTAATGGACCGTGCAACACATAAATGTTGTGTGTTTACTTCGTGTTTCGCGTACGAACCATTTTATTGACTGTAGTCAAATTATAATGTCGTATGCTTTGATCGTTTTCGAATAAATTTGTTATTGTTTAGAAATAACGATGGACTTAACTATTTTTAATAAACTTTTTATTTTTGTTGAATTGATGTTGTGTTTTATAGTGGTGATTTAATATGAATAATTAAAAATAATAATAGTTTTATACGAGCGATTATTAATGCTTCGACGTATGTGTGTCGGGGGGCACCTTTACCTAAAACTATAGGGCTGAGCTTACGTTAGTATATATTATTAACCTTTGACCCGTCTCTTGTTTTTGAATGTTATATAATAATAATATCAGCCCTGTATTATATACTGTCCCACTGTTGGGCACGGGCTTCCTCTACTACTGAGAGGGATTAGGCCTTAGTCTACGACGCTGGCCTAGTGCGGAGTCACGCACCTTCGAAATTCCTATAGAGAACTTCTCAGGTGTGCAGGTTTCCTCACGATGTTTTCATTCACCGTTAAAGCAAACGATAATTCACAAAGAATAAACAAATAATTATTTTTTAAAAAATCAGAGGTGTGTGCCCTTGGGAATTGAACCTGCGGACATTCGTCTCGGCAGTCCGTTCCACAACCAACTAGGCTATCGCCTTCTTTATAATGAACGAAATGAAATCTTTTGAATGTTACTCATATATTAATGTTTAACATACTTAGTATCTCTATCGTTATTATTTTTAGTAGAAGTGCCCATTATCTAATTTTTACATTAATTTATTGCTTGATATTAGTTGAGCGATAGTATTTTTGATAAAACCGTTTAATAGTTTTGTTATGTCTTGTTTTAATAATGAAACAAATTTGATAAACGATACTATGTATTTTACCTAACATTAATACAATAAGTTGTTTTATTTATAAATATTTCAATCGACTATCTCGAATGACCTTTGCACCCAGAAACCCCAGCTGTAAGAAATAACGATGAAGTATTTACAGATGATGCAAACATTTGTTAATTCATGTCATAATATTATTATTTATCTCTATTTCCTTCCTTCTTATATTGATTTTGATAACTCTTGAGAATTCTTTTGCATAAGGCCAAAGTCGACAGGGTTTACACTATGATTAGAGCCTTGTTTAAAATACAGGCAGACCTCGTACTTACGGCATGATAGGTTCTCGAAATACGCGACGTAAATCGAAACGACGTAAGTCAAGACATATTTTTCATGTTTACATGGGTTAGGAGTAGGTTCCACAAGGAGGCAAAATAAAAATCCAACCGCATTTTCAAAAACAAGTACTTTAAATAATTATGTAGTTATTTTTGTTATATGTGTGTAACTTTAATAAGCGACAAATAAATTCTCCTATGCCGGAAATCGAAATAGACGTATTCTTAACGAATAGTGTCAAAACATTATTCAACGTAACTCGATACGACGTAAATCGAAACGACGTAAGTCGAGGACTGTCTTGTATTCTTGAGCGATACAGCCTTTGTTTTGTCAATATAATAGTTATTTTGTACAAGCGCCTTATTTTCTATGACAGTGTAAACGCAGGCCTGTTACGTCATCTTAATGAAATTACCATGCATGGTAATCTGTATGTCAAATTAAGTTGTTTTAAACGCGACGGTGCGTTACATGCATTTTACGCATTGTCAAAATAACGTGTGGCGTAAGGAATAGGGCGTTGAAAAATAATTAATAAAAAATCCGAATACACCGACTATTATATTAGTATAACTAATATTCTGTCCGCCGAGAATCGTAAATAAAAAAATTACAACATAAGTGACCAATATGGATTAAAGTGGTTGGAAACAAAATCGTGAACCGGAATTAAATCGTTTATTCAGATTAAATAGATTATAAAAATCATGGATTATAAAAGTGGTAGTTTGTTGTCCTATCTCTTTACGAGCAGTTAGTAGTTTTACATGAGCAGTATTATTGATTGTCCGATGTGCCGAGACGACTTATGTGCCGAGTAAATGACGCAAGCACCCGCGTTACGCGCGGGTTTACGTTACCTATCTATTATTTTGTACGTCATCATCTACCTGTAGTTGTCTATATTATAGTATAATAAATTGTTTGATAGATGTAGTCTGGGTAGCGAGCGGTATTCGGTCGCATGAAATCTTATCAAGGAATTATGTACATTTTTTAGAGATTTAAAGAGGTGTCGAAGTTAATCCAGAATAATGTCTCTCGTATATGCCATATAATATCCATACAATTCCTTGACGGTAGACTCCGTGGTGCTGTAGTTGCATTATGGTACGACTACAGTGCTGATGTTTCGGGTCTGATCTCCAGATCGGGTAAAATAGGTATATTGGGTTTTTCTACTCAGTGTCAGCCCGAAGTCTGAAAGTCTTGTGCCCGCTATGGCGATAGGCTCGCCCCTTCTCATGTCATAGGACGGAATACACACGGCGAAGAGTTGACGTACCAGCTGCACCTCTCCGTACCCCTTTGGGGATAAAAACTGGGAGTGTGTGTATGTGTACGCTTTGTCAATTCATGCATAATTTGCGTGATGAATATCGGGCAACCTTCACGAACTTTACTTTAAAATAATAATCAAATAAGTCCGCATACATACATTGTATAAAGTGCAAAATAAAAATAAATAGCAGAACAAAAAAATATAGATAATGGTTTAATTAAGATCAGCTGAACCGATTACTGATTAGTCGATACTGGTTAGCAGATGGTGTATAGAGAGAAACCGATGTAATCCGCCCTTGTAGTATCACAGCTCTAACATATTGTGTTTAAAGGTGTACTGCCGTAAACTATTTCCTTCAAATTAACAGCCTTCCGTGGCACATTTGTACTCTAAAATCAAGTGTTATTATGCTTCAAAAAGTAGGTTCCTACTATTACCTACATAGCAACTGTAGAATTAAATGTACAAACATAATTATAAACTATAAAAACTATCATAATTTGTTAAGGAGAAAAGTAGAAGCAAAGTATTAAAGTTAAATTATGACTAAATCTGTTCGTTATCTAATTAACAACTGTTGTAACGGAAATGCAGCAACTTGTTCTTATTTTAACATACTTTACTGTGTTCACAATGGATTGGTACATAATACATCTCACCGTTTCTTTCTAGATTACAAATTAAATGTGTGAAAAAATTCATTGTGCACGAATTTTAAACCATCTTTATAACGAACTCTACAAATGACTGTGATGTAATCTATACCAACATTTAAAGGAATTTTTATTTATCATTTATTTAAAAAAAAGATGTTTTGATAATATATGGGATATAGTAATGCACTCTACTAGCCTAAAGCTACATGTCAAAGCGCATTCGACTCGACCAATCCTACTTCCTCAGATCTGGAACGCTTTTAAATTGGATATTCTACCCAAAAGAATGGTCTTTGTCCTTTTCTAAGTGAGATCCATAACTAGGTTCATTTCTTGCGGAAAATACATCCATACCGCTATATTATGAGCCAATAAAAATACAACCATAAGGAAATTGAAAAGGTACTTTTAATCTGGTGTATAAATTAATAAACAAAAAGCTTCCGGCATTACTTTATCAGATGATCCCTTAATACCATTAAAACTGGTTTTAGCTGCGTACGCGCAGTTTGTTTTCGATTAAAGTTAACCGAATTGTTCATTAACATGTTAATCTGTTATTAAGTCGGACTGTTGAGATGTAATATGTTTTGATTTTATAAATAAATCCTTACTTAAACCATTTTTTTAATAAATTGTAATCGAATTTTAGCCATTTCTTTAGTTTCTGTGTGAAAAAATCTTTATCTAACACTTCTAATCGCTTAATGATCGTGCGTGATTTATGCTAATGGTTTGTTAAAATCAGTAGCTCTCTGCGCGTGAGGAAGCAGCTTCCAGACTCCGAGACGGCTCTCATGCAAGCGGGCTTACGAAACAAACGGAAGGAACACTTTACGTAACTAAAGTTCAACCAGTGTCCACGTTAGGGCCGTATCCGATTGAACCAAATGCGCAGTTTATGTTTTTTTTTTTTCACGGCATTAAAAAATGAAACCGGTTCCGCTTTGTACGATAGTTATGTTGCGAGTCTTTGGCGCTTCCGATACCGAATGGTTGCGAACACGCGAATATTGCACGAGTGCCACAAATGATGTTATCGAATGTTGTCGAATAAAAAAAAATTGTGTCAGCTAAAAATAACTGGCCGGTAATTCGATGTAATTTGATTTTCGAACGCTCTTTTTTATTAATCGATTATGATTTATGATGCAAGTTGATAAAGAATCGATATCTTTCGAAAAGCTTTTTTTTAAGTAGAGCACTATTTAAAAAGTGTGTATTTTTGTATATGAATGAGGACGGAATGTTTAAAAATAACATTGACACTTTCGCGATGTGGTAAAGCAAATTTATGTTAACGTGTTTTTCAGAAATATTTTTATTTTGGAACTAAATTATGATAAATAGGATATCAAACAAGATTAGATCGATGCTATGAAAGTATATAAGCGGTAAACATTTTAGTAAAAGTAACAAATTCGCAATTAATTTGCGCGTTTACTGTAAGTAATATTTTTAGATTCGGCGTGGGTTGTTTAATTAGGTCAAGTGAAAGACAAACTAGTACAAAAATATGGCAACATTATCACATGTGTGATATGATATTATGCCAATTCGAAATTTAAATTATACCCAAGTACGGTGTCTAAAGGAGGGGTAATGATGCTTGTCAAATCCTTCTCCAAATTCTGCTGATAAAGATTTTAATTATTATAACATTTAGTTTGTAAGTTGCTGCGACTTTGTAATTAGCTCGTAATGTACTTACTATACAGGTGGTGCATTAAAGTTGTATGGGCTTAGGAGTCTCAAACGTCATAGACACTTACGAAACATTGCTCGAATTTTTTACTTTACAATATAATATGTAAATATTTATGAACGTAAACCTTTTTCTCGTATCCACAAAATGTTGTCCATGTTGAAAGGTTTATAGAATTGTTTGCAACTTTTAAGTACTGACGACGGTCGAGGGGTAATCATCACTGACGAATGATTATTCTCTCGGCAGTCGAGACAATTATGTCAGCCTGCTAGTACCGAAAAGGTGACACACTTACGTGAGCCACAATGGCGGGTTTTAACATGTGTTTGTCACTATCCAGGTGGATATAAGATATATCCTACCACCGGCATAGAAATGTCATATCACGGGACGAATTATGATCAGTAAACCACAAGAGAAGTTGTACTACCTTTGGTTGCAAATCTATTATATCATGAATATTGGAGCAATTCCGAATAGATGTCTCAAAACCCATAGAAGTATCAGAGTGTAAACATTGATGTCACAGTTTGGTAAGCGATTACGTGAAACATTCAGACGTCGCAATCGAAACAATTGCAATAGATTTAGCATCAGTTATGTAAACGAGATCTAGATCTGGAACGAAGCAGTTGATGCAACTGATGCAGCCGTCGTCGTGACTTGAGGCCGTTGAAATTTAGTTATCTGTCTAGCAGTTGCGTTGTATCCGATTTTGAATTTTTCTGTGCAGTAATTGTTTTCATTTGAACCCAGTAACCTCTTATGCTTAGCTTTCGTTTCCTCAAAACTTGCCAATGGATCCTCTAGTCTTTTGGTCATGTGATGTCATTTATTTGTCATCAAGTAATTTATTATTTTTGCCTTTTGCTCCAATTTTAAAAATGAACTCAAACCCTATGGCTATATTAAGCATCGGCGTTCTATTGTTTATAGAGAAGTTGATTTAATAATAAGCTTCACGTCATGTCAGTGTTACGTAATTTCTGTTTACATCTTTCCTACGTGTTTCGGGATCGGCAAGTAAATATAAAATCACAGCAATAACTGGATCTTTGTTACCGACACTTGCATTTACAAATTTAGTTATTAAATCCCGGATCTAACTAATTTGTCTTGTTATGATTACTGATTTTTGCTTCCAAAAAGATGAAGTAAGATAAAATCCTTGCACGTAGGTATTTCTTTCTACTTTCTCTTGAGACAAAGAGCGAAACGTGTTGTGAATAAGTTATTAACGAAAAAATATATTGTTTAGAAGGATGTGGAATACACCTGCATGTAAAATAATGCATCTATCCTATGATTGCACTTTATTCCCTACCTAATAATTGATGTGATAGCATACAAGATTATTTTAGCAATTGTAGCCATGAAGTTCTTATTGACGTCAAAGGTGAGTAATTCACTAAATTGGTACGCTAGAAATGACAATTCAAAGTAGAAAATGCTTATTTATGATGCATTAACTAACAATTTTTCACAAGTACCTTTAGAATTTTTCAAATATTCAATCCTGCATTTACACCAAATGTTAATATGTATAGCAGAAACATCATCTAGCCTCTTAATCTCGACACCACTTTCAATTTCAAACACGCCGCGTTCCAATTCGTCGTAACTTTTATTCCGCACGCGGTCCATCGGCGCCTTGAACTTGATAGTGTTTTGACGGAGCTTCGCTAAATGATCAGTGTATAACAAACAATTGTGACGCAATCACATAGCCAGATCAGTAGGCTAACGATGTAATAGAGGTTCGTACGCGGCATACATTATGCATGGGTATGTCGGTTTGTTTTGTGCGAGGTTTTACATATACATATGTAATGTTTAGTCCATAGACTTGAGATAATTAATAGTCCGACTGTTTTGTTGTGTTGAATTGGTTGAAGTAATGAGAAAAATACATTAATAGTTGTGAAAGGATTTAAGAGACAATTGGAACGTGCAAAAACATCAAATTAATAAGGAGCGTTGAATGTAGTTAATGATATGAAGGACAAAACCTATGAAATTTTAGCAATTAATATAATTAATAATATCTTAGACACTGTGTTCCTACTTTAGGAGCAAAACCCACATAAAAAACAACCCTTCGTACATTGCCTCGACAGTTTAGTTGATATCATAATCGTATGTATGCTTACGCCTGGACTTATTGAATTGGTATTCAGCAGTCAATATTAGGCACATTTCGGTAAAACTATTCGGAAACCATTTGAATATTTGATCAGATGTAAACTGGTTCGGTGAATATTTTATGTATTATATTGTAATACACTATTATGTATGATGGTTGCTTACCACCAAACTGACTTTTATGTTTATCTAACCACCATTTTCAATAAACGATCCAAATCGCATTTTTCGACCTACCTCAAAAATAAACCAATCAGAACAAAGTTTATTTGACATTCTCACAAATGAGTTATTTTGATTGGTTCATTCTCAGAATCGGATTGAAGATTGAGATCGTTTATTGAAAACTGTTGTTTGTAGCCCATTCCACAAAGCCCTATGATGAAGAAATGCGGAATGGAATTATTGGAAGCTTTATGACCATATTTTTCTTATTTTATGTGATGCTTATATAATCTTCATTCGATCTTTCTCTGTGGTGTTGATAAAATTAGAGTACGTTATTAATTTAACTGGCCTGGTGAAGGTTCCCCTTTTGATGTTCTACGTCAATAAACAACTCTGTTACAAAAATAGCGCGTATGATGATCCGCTCTGAATCCAGACTTATTCTCGTCGTGGTATTTACATTTTATTCAAATTAATTTCTTTGTGTCATGCGCAGAAATTGGTGTCACATCAAAATCTTCATCACGGTGTTTTTATTTATTAACTAAATAAAATAAATAATAATAAACTTATTAGGAAATGATATATGTGACTATGTGTATTTATTTATTTTCTCAGGAACCTTGTACACGCAACAGATGCGATGCTTCCTTGAGACAATCGATATATTACTTTTTATTGGAACAAATGAGTGCTTTGATTATACGTGTTACTACGTAACGTCACGCTTACATCCGCGGTGGGTGGGTTGATGTGAGTGTTCATTAGATTACGAATTTTAAAATTTACTCACCGTTTTATTTTTATTTACTTTTCTACCGATATTTCAATGACTGCAGACTACATAGAGACGGGGTGGACCGAGCTGTTGGTCGTCCGAAAAATCAGTTACAATGTCTACATTTAAAATTACACATATTTTTAAACGTATTTTTCGTCGACGGCCCGATTAAGGGTAAGTTAAGTAAAGTAGCCTGTGTAACTACTAGACATATTGAGACTTAACATCTCATGTATCAGGATGGCGAGCGCAGTGGAATACCAAACTGGTGTTTCTACTGTTTATGGGCGGTTGTATCGCTTACCATCAGGCGAACGGCAAGCTCGTCTCGTTATTCAAAGCGATAAAAAAAGTTTTATTTCGAAGTATAAGTTTCCCGTAAACATAAGAAATCATTATTCATACAATTTTCTTATTAGAATAAGCTGCACTTATTTTGATGACAATATGTTTATTCTAATATTGTAATTTGCTAGTTCTATGGTTTCTGCTTAACATATGCCTCCTCCAAAAAATCCAGAATTATATGTCTGAAACGGCTTGGGAATTTAATAAAATGGATTACATTAACAACTTACATGCTTTACTCAAATAAATGAACCAGATATGACTTGCATCAAGCAAATCATAATAAATTATCGTACAAACAATCTGTCTGTATGCCTTGCAAGTAGTGTCGCAATGCACTACTGGGCCCTTATTCTGTATGATAGTGTAAACGCGTAACGCGGCCGTGTCATGTTATCTTCGAGAAATGTGCGTGGAATGGTATTCTGTAAGCCAAATTTCTATAGTCCTAAACATGATGCGTTGTTACGTGCTTGTTACGCACTGTTAAAATAACGTGCGGGATAGAGAATAAGGCCCCTGATGGTAATGTTAGCGTGGGATCAGTCAAAACGTAACCGGCGTCACAATCTTCCGCTTTGTAGTTTATCTTGCATGCTGCCTGAGATTTGATGAGGTCAAGCCGTACACCAGCTTTAATGGGTATTGCATAAGGTCTAGTATGGTTTAACGCGTTCGGGAGTAATCTGTGGGATATTGTTATTCTGTAGTGCAGGTATCTTACTATTCGTTGCAGACAGGGAGGTTAGTTACAACATATGGAATGCAGCCATAGATAGAAACCTACCCAAACTTTAAATTATAAAAAGCATTGAGATGGAGATACTGTACCTACTGCCCTCATCATTCTAAGATATAAGATGATGTCTTATAATGACTACTAATTACATTGCCTACTACGTCCTTTAAACACAAAAGGGTCTGTACGTTGCTGCTTGACTGCAGGAATAGACATTGTAATGTAGCCGGCCTCTCGATATGGACGGCCTATTGTAGCAAAGAAATTCTAGATAACAACAAAAACATACAATAGACATATTGAATAGCTAGTTACGGATTAGGAAATATTTGCATCGATTGAATTTTATCGTGCACCGTTCTTTACAACCTTGACTCATTTAATATCTTTATGAGGTCCCGTTAAATAAAAATAATACGAACAAATATAATAGTCATAACATTATTAATAATATTTTTTTCGTGAACGATGCTAATGATTGTTGATGGTATTGTTTGACTACAATAATAGCAATTTTATTGATGTTTCGTTAACTGTTTCGCCGTGTGAGGTGTCAAAGGTTGCTCGTGTTTTATTGCATTCATTAACAAATTACTCATCAATGATTATATACTCAATGAATTATATACGGTTAATTTATTTGGAGTACAAATCGTGTATTTAATTGCATTGTGGTCCAATGTTGGTATTGTTTGATATGGTGATAACTTTCCAATATTATGGAATGTAAGTAAGCCCAATATGGGTGCAACGGTGCGTGATGCGCTTCTAATACTTCGGGGATCAAAGGCCAGTTGAATATTCTTTTACATACTCCTATGCCCCATGTATTACGGGTCAGTGTTCAAACTTTTTGAAGTATGTCGATTTTGGCCCAATTTAACACCCACCTGCCTATGTTAACCACCTTCCTTCGTGTAACAAAATAAAAAATCACTATTCTGTTAAATCTGGTTTCGTGACCAGCGTAGGCGTCGATGATGGTTGTAGCACGAGCGTGCCACTTGCCCGGCAGCCGGTGCTGTTGCGTCACTGCGCACACGCCGCGCGCGCCGGTCAGCGAACCTGCTCGCCGAGGTTGCGGCCCCGAATGTAGGCTGACGCGGCCGCTGATGGTAGATGGATTTTGATCGTGATAACAGGTTTAATGATTGTATTGAGCTAGTGACTTAGGATTTTAGTCATTCGTCGATGTTTATATCAATCTTCGATTTAATGCGTTGTAGTATTTTTAAGGAAAGGACATGGTATATTAACACCTAGCCTTGACGTTATCCAGATGGTCGTAAAACACTAGTGAACGTAGCATTTCATCTTTGTTAGAAATAAGAACAAACACTTCACGCCTTTTTCCCTGAAGTGGTAAGCAGCGGTGCAATCAGAGCACCCACTTTGTCCCATGTATATCCACTCCCATGATGTGTTAGGCGATCATATCGCCATATTGAGTATAAATTCCAAACTCCAGTCTAGTACCGAGTAAAATAAAAACAATATCACTGCTCGACCCGGGATTCAAACCCGAGTTCTCTGAGCAGCGACTTACCGCGCAAGCAATACAACTACGCCACCGCGGCAGTCTTGTTCATATTGGATATAAGAATGCATGAATGTTCAAATAACCTCGAGATAGAAAGAATTCTCCGGTATGCAGCAATGCCTAAAGCGATTTTCAAAGGCACCACGTTTCCTAAAGCATGATTAAGTTTTCGAAATTCCGGACCGTTGACATGATTTTACCTGCGACGTAATACTACGCAAACCTAAATATTATTTAAATAATTTGAAAAATCAAAATGAATGAAAACTATTCGCGTTACAGTTTGTAGATATTGAATATAATATTAGCATACGTCGTTCATTCACACAATCATTATCGGAATACTGATGAACGCCGCGACTGATTTGCTATTCGCGAGTAGCACCTTTATTTATGATCGGCTTCTTTCATTCTGGAGTAAAACGGTAATTATAATAAGGAGCCACGAATCCCTAAGGCTTCCAAACAATAAGATCGCTTCGAGTCCTAAGTTAATTTATATAATATTTAGATACAGCTGAATAATTAAACGAACATACAGCTAGCCTGGTGGTAAGCATTCACTAATAAACAATAATGACACCTAGAAGTTTTTAATTTAAATTACAAGATACTGCTGCCGCTGTCTTGAATTATAGTCACCGCAAAATGGCGGACTTTACGCTGGTAATAGTATAAATATAGTTCATCCAACATTTAACTTTCCATACAATTAAAAATTCCATTATGGATTAACACGAAACACAGCAGAACAAACCGACACAATCGAATACGTAAACAGTTAGTCACGTATGCTAATTTAACTGAGTTTTAATTTGGCGTAAACTCAATCGAGCCCTACACCGGCGCTTGGATGTTCGCCAACTGTTGCCTTGGGGATTGGTATCATTTCTACTGATATGGTTTTATGAATTTATAGTATAATAGCATTACTTTTGGCATAATTAGTTTTATTGCAAATAGGGAATGGTCAGTTAGTAATACAATGGATTATGGCACTCCTAGTTTTGGTTATGACGCTTCCACAATACGTAGAGTTATGTTTGGTATCAAATAACTATCGTAAAGGGCATGTATTTAAATATGTTTCTATTTGATATACTATGTAGGTGTTTATTATGTTTGTATCTTTAAACATCAAGTTACTTTGATGCACCCATGTAATTTATTTCTGTACCACTAAAGTTGTCTGGAAGAGATTTTTTTTGCCATTAGTCCGCCAATATACATTTGAATATAAAGAGCAAAATAAATAAATAGTAAGGAAAATCGTGAATTTAAAATTTATTTATTCCCCACTTTGTAATTTAAATTGGCAGGTGTTGCTAGTTTATGACAGGCAAACCGCTTACCATTACCGAACGATCACCTTGTTTCATTTATTATAAAAAGCTATAGGTTAAAAGGTATAATTCTAGTGTGACCAGTCTTCAAGCCCGTACCCGTTATGTGACATTCATTACGAACATACTGCATACGTTATTTATATCTGCAAATATGATTGCGGTATGTTGCTTATTAACATACATGATTTAATGTTTGCCGACATTATAATGTCAAGTCAGTAATGTTGTTGACCTCGTTGTGTAAATTGGTTGAATAAGGTAAATATCGCTTGTTACTGAACGAACCGGCTTTTTTATCGAATAATAAGGTACTTATTCTTTGTGTAATGATAAGACCCCGGATTGTTCTCAAATGGAAAATACTAGAAGTTAGACTTATAGCTTGATCAGGATAATAAAAAACCTCGCCATGTTGCGGGAAAATATGGAACTAAATTCTTGTTCTGGCAACGTCAACTTAAAACGGAAAATCAAAATTGGCATTCTTAAAGCAGGTTTTCTCTTCTACTTATCAGGATATACAAAGTATTGTATAATGTGACACTGCACCTTATCTCTCACCGATATAAGACTTTAAACTAATATCAAGTAAAGTATTACTTCAGTCAGTAGACTGCAGGAATAAATCGTATCTTAAACCATTCCAGTTTTATCATAATATTTGTAATTTTTTTCTGTTCTTTCCAGCGGCGGAAGTTTTATCTACTCAGCGCACACTCGCGAAATGTAGGCCGCTCCACGCCGCCACTCTCGAATCCAGGAACAAAGCGAAGAAGTGCGCCGAGTTCCTGCAGCCCTACAGGTGACACTATTTAGATATAATATCGATAGGCAATGAAATAATGTCCTTTTTTTGGATAGTTAGGTGGAAAGGTTGGTTAAACAATAACTAAATATGATCTAATATTATGTTGCGGTATACTTTTGGTCCTTCGAACCCAAACCAGTAATTAAAAGGAATCTAGGTCAATTTACACTAGTCAAACCTTAGTAACTATATTGTTAGCTTAATTTATACTAATTAAACCTTAATAACTAAATTAAGGCTTCATTTAAATAGTAATTAATATTGTAAGAGTTGTGTTTCATCATTTTGCAAGTGGTATTTTGGTCCTACAAGCCGGATGCACTAGTTTTTTTCCATCATTCATGACAAGCTGTAATAAATATCGCTTCATGAATATGATATTAAAAAGTTGTGTATTATTTAAGTTAAATGTAAATAATTAGTGGTATGGAATTTGGTCCTTCGAGCCGGAATAATTGCTTAGTTGTAACTAATAGTATAAGTTTATGGCTTAACAAAGGTAGGCTATCAAAAACGAGGTTCGCGTGGTGGTAAATAAACACGATCGCTATTAACTTACGCCCGAAATTAATAATGTATCTACTATCCAAGACTGAAACCTATCTTAGATTGCCGACTATCTTTCGATTGCTCTCCTACCGGCATGCCAATATTTTAACTCGCCTATCCTTGCTTGCCTTCAACGATAGATCGCTGGCAGTCCTTTCCAGATGCGTTCCCTCCTGACCATTCCATTTTATGCAGAATATTCCATTCGTAAAAAAAATACTTTTTGTATTTTCCATACAAACTATTCGTTTCAATATTTGCCTAATTGCGAAAAATAAGACTTGGAGTGATAAAAAAATATTTTATGTATTTTAGCCCTCCAAAGGAATAATTAATAATTAGTACATGTCATATTTAAGATACAAACTTTTTTATTAGTTTCAAAATGGAACGTGAGTAATGTGGTTGCTAACATATTTTGACACTGAAGTTTAATAACATTGTTCATAATATATTAATAAATCTTTAAAGGATTTAGTTTTTAGTATGAAGTACGCAGTAAACTCGGTGCCATATAATAATAATTGGACTCTGTACACATTATACAGTGTTATTGAACAAATTACAATTCCGTTATACATAATTGTTGCATAACTTACACCGTTTATGCAGCGCACGCAACGGAAGCTCTCAAAAGTAATCAATTTTAGCCGTTTTTGGTCCCATTGGTCATAGTGTGATGATATACATATACCCTATAATAGCCATCCTCAATAAATGGGCTATCCAACACTACAAGAATTTTTCAATTCGAACCGGAAGTTCCTGAGACCAGCGCGTTCAAACGAACATACTATTCAGCTTTATATAATAGTATACATAGATAATGTATAGAAATTTTGCCTGTTTCTATGTTTTAACTCTCAACTAATAAAACTATGTTAATTTGTAATTATTATTTTGAATTACAAATGTAGATAAGCAATAAAATAAATAGCAGTGATTGTAAAGGTATTTTATTTTACTAAGTAAAGAAGTTATTTGTTAATGCTGTTCTTTCTCCAACATCTTGATTCTCTATATTGTTTTCATAATATCAGCAGTTGATAACTCCACTTCGGTTGGAATTTCCTCTAGCCTGTGATTCCGACAAATATTGTGCAAAACTGCAGTTGCAATTATTATTGTTTGAACTTTAGGTAAAGATAAACGCAATGTCAATGCAATCACAGGGAAGCGACGTTTCCATGTACCAAATGTCCTGAAAAAGATAATATAAATATTTCCTATTCCTCAGCAAAAGTTGATGGAATGGAGAAACACCATAGTTCCTGAAAAAACGATGCAATTGCCCCTTGTTAGTACCTATCTAATAGTTCGGTAGGTACGGTATTTTTTGTAAATAATGTCAAAAATTATTTACCTTGTACATAGAAGTAACACGAATATACGAGATCAGTTTAACTAACACTGATTGGCAAGCAGATTTCGAAAGCCTAATCTAAACGTGAAATCAAACTCATCCAGGGTCTGCATGTAGTTAACTCTTTTCATTGCCCGTGATGAAGCGCGACTTTCAGTTTCGCTATCAGTATCGCTAGTCCCTCCAAATCACTGTCGTCACTGTCACTAGAGAATATGGATATTTCCATTGCCTTTTCGTTTCCCTTAAAATCAGTGTAAGCAATTTTCAAAACATATGGAGTAAACTGAGGAATTGGTCCGATTGGAAAATGCGATTGTTTACAACAATCAAACCAAATGTCAAAACGGGTAGATAGAGTATTGGCAAGCGTAAACTGTCATTTTCAAACAGAGGGTAATCTATGATCTGTAATCCGTCCTCTCAAAGATCGATTATTGTTATTGATAGCTTACTCAATCTATGGATTGGTTATTGGCATGCTTTATCCATAAAAACGAATGAATTATCAATCTTAGATGGCATACATTGGATTAGGATTGGTTATTAATTTCGGGCGTTAGTTATTTTACTGGTGATATCTATGATCTGGGAAGAAGATTTATTAGGCCTATATCGTAATCTTTAATGGCGTTGTGATTATTTAATGGTATATTTTGGATCTTCACGTGTGTCGCGGTGTTGCAGACAGCGGCCGGAGACGTGCACGGCGCTGGCGCGGCGCCTGGTGTCGGGCGCGCTGGGCGTGCGCCTCACCACCGCGCGCCAGGAGCGCGCCGAGGAGCGCCGCCTCATCACGCGCGCACGAGGTACCGGACTGCCATACACTACATAGTATAAAACAAAGTCGCTGTCTCTGTCCCTATGTGTCTTTGTATGCTTAAATCTAGCCATCACTACATAGTATAAAACAAAGTCGCTGTCTCTGTCCCTATGTGTCTTTGTATGCTTCAATCTTTAAAACTACGCAACGGATTTTGACGCGGTTTTTTTTAATAAATAGAGTGATTCAAGAGGAAGGTTTATATGTATAATAACATACATTAAATAGTGGAGAAATACTGTTATTTTGTTATGTTATAACCGTGCGAAGCCACAGCGGGCCGCTATGTTTTTATATACAACGTTCACAGTTTTTCTGTAGTGTATTTAGTATCAGCATTGCACCCGTGGGAAGTCGGGGCGGGTCGCTAGTACACTATATGATCCTAATTCCATCATTATACACAGTTGTTTTATATAATACAATATCAGGACCTCAAACCTCAAACCCCATCTTTTTGAAGTTTTTTAGAATTAGAATTATTATTTTATGATATATTGCCAGCTGTTCCTATCCTGGAGCCTGGAGAATTAAGTTTTATGAAGTTGTTACTCGACAGTTGACATTGGCAGTAATAATAATAATATACTTAATTTAATTTAGGAAATAAGTTGTTAACAGCAGAAATGGTAGGTGGTAACAATCTTGTTTTGCCCAGTAATGCCAACGTTAATTGCTTACTTAATGTGTATGATTTACGGCTTATTTGTATGTGTTACAGAGAAAAAGCGTCAGGCCGCGCTACACAAGGAGGCGGCCTGGGATGGATCTCTAGCCAACCACTCCGTCACAGATACGTGAGGTGAATACACTTTCAAAATAATGTATTTTTTATATTTAATTTTCATTTATGATACAAAATTTAAGAAATATCTTATTTTTTAATAATCGCCATTCCCCCATGTCTTTAATACTTACTGACTTAATAAATAATCTTTTTAAACACTTCTAAATAAGTAGGCAAAAGTGCGATGAAGGATTTTTTTCATCCCAGACGTGCTTATCGCAAATATCCCAGTGTTCGAAAATTTAAAACAAAGCGATTTGAAAGTAACTAGCGCCATCTGTTATCGTTGTATTACAAACCATTAACTAAGCCTAAACTAACCCAATAGATGGCAATAAGATCGCTCCTATTACATGGGACTAAACTGTCAAAATTTACACATTATAACAATGCCTACCTCCGATAAGGGTAATAGCGTGATGATATTCATGTTTAACAGTATTTTGTCTGTTTGCAGAGCGGGTGTTACTGTGCTGCGGCCGGCGGCCGGCGCGTCCGTAATGTTATATTGACGAGCTCTCAAATAGTGAAATGATATTCATTTACATGATGTTGCGTAGTTGTAGTGTAGAGAGTATTTTTGTAAAACGCGATCGCCACGCGCAAGGGGTTGCCGGTCCTGGGTTCAACGCCGATCTTGCACCGGACGGGAAGTAGTGTTTGATATGTCAGGTTACAAAGGTACTGAAGATTTTTAATCCAAAAATTCAATAACTATTATTTGGTATGTGTTTTTTTATTTGTGAGTTACTTATTTAATTTCGTACCGAGATGTATTGGTCTTTTTTATCTAATACAGCAACTCTTCCCATCCGTGTGTGAGCCTAACTTTTAAGATTTAGTTATAATTACCGGCTCGTATAGCCTTATTTTTCTCTTGTGATTTAACGCGAGCTTCCTAGTTAACTTTAATTAGCGTAATGCCTTTATTTTGTGTATTTTGCACTATATGCATGTGATTTAAAATAATAGAGACAAAATAAAAAAAAAATGCGACTAGGTCCCCTGTCCATTACTGGTTAAGGGACTGAAATGCTCCAAATACGCTTTTATGTATTATTTTAATATTTTATGTATGTTTTGGTATTAAATTTCATAGTATTGTATGAACCAAATATTAGTATGTATATATATGTAGTATCGAGTATATTAGATTATATGTATTGTTGGTATTGTTAGATGTGAAATTAAGACGGAATTTGGTATTTAACTACTTCTGATTATGCATCAATCAATGTCTTTTGTTGGAAATATTCTGTGAGACATTTTTAAATATATCGAAGTACGAGCATAAATTCATTCATTTTATGTTTGAAATAATTATAAAATTCGGGACCAAAATAGATCAAAATGAAATTATATTTTACATACAATTTAGGAGTTGTATCTCCGTCCAATTAATTGTGGGAACAATATTGTTTTCATTTTTACATATACTGTTGCCATATAAATTTAAACATTACACAGTGAAACATTATAAAATAGCTAAATTGATTGGTATATTGGCGGCTCCGTTTGCGTGAAATATTTTGTCGAAAAAAATCGAACCAAATAGTCTATGGTAGTTGAACGCAGCTGAAAGATTCTTTTAAACTAATTAACGGGTTCTAATTGCACTCCATAAAATGTTTTTTTATACTACTATAGTTATTCAATACTCCTCCAATCGTTGGTAATTTCACATCTAACGAACTAAAATTGATTTAGTAACAAAACACTTTTGTTGTGAATTTTTGTGCCTTGACGTCTAGTCTGATACGCGACAGGATCGTAAACCTCTTGGCGTCGTAACCAATAGATTATTATAGAGGCGAAAACTTTTTAAATATAAATTTAACTCTTATTTATAAACGCTTAAAGCAGCATTTTCTATAATGTCCTCCTAATTTCTTCATTTTTTAAATAAAACAATATTTTTACACTGATTAAATGGCTTAAAATTAATTTTGGAAAAGCCCTATGTGTGGTTTTTCATGATTTTTGCATGCAATAAATAGGAGTGACATAACATTCGATTAATAAATTGCTGTTTGTAAGCGCTTATGAAAAAGAGGATTATTATAATACATTATAAAAGGTGCGTTGTGTTTAGGGTTGCCAGAATGTTTTTGTTTGGATTCTCTGATACCTGGTTTTAAGTAAAGTGTCCAATCAATATCGATATTTTATGAACATCGATTTCTAAAAATATATATATTTGTAATCAATCGATCTCATATCGATATGTTTGATGAATAATATTCTAGCTCATAGCTGGCTCTATACTTTGACCAGGCTCTATGTAATATTTTTCAAACTATTACTCGAGATTATGAATACAATAAGGTATTTATTTTCCTATCTGGCAACCCTAGTGGAGTTACCTGCGCAGCTGAGTGAACGATAGCATTGACCTATTGTGGAATGCATGTCGTTGGTTCGTTAATGTCAATTGAATCGAAATCTTTTTATTGTCACCATCCTGGATCCAGTGATGGACACATGGATAATTTTATGTAGCATTTTATTTGAAAAATGCATTTTTTTTTTTCTCGAAATTGTGACATGTATAAGAGTTTGAATTTATGTACATTTTTCGTAAAAAAATAAATTGTTCTTTTGATTTGGTTTTTGATCCAGATCGGTCCATTTTAAACTTATCGATAACATTTTTAATCGATTAGTAATTAATCGCTTTTAATGTCACAAATGTGTTTGCATAAATTTTCACCTGTTACCACAAAAATAATGTTTAGCCAAAGATCTGATGACAAGATACGGATATGTATAAAACTTATAAAAAATGGTTATCAATTCACTTATTACACAAACTGAGTGGACTCACTCAACGTATCGTTTGGATTTCAACGTAAATACGTCGTTATGTATCGTACAGTGCAATAATGTATGCCGGTTTTATCTCAAATTGTACCGTCCACATGCGTAATAGACAACAATAAAATATACAAAACAGTTTTTTTTTTTTCAATTTTGTTATCCGACTTTGCTTTCATGGTCCGTTAAATTAGTATAATTTAGTCATAATTAAGTAGATTGAACGAATGATGGAGCAGATTAGTCCTGTATTTTATTAACTTTTTATCCTGACTGAAGAATATTTTAACTTCTTTTTACTTTTTTTATGGAATATCTTTGTAACCAATTTCGACTATATCAGAGTATAAATATTTCAAAATTATTTGATTAATTTTTCTAAACACCAGCATTTGAAAAGAATAAGATGATTCGAACGATTTTTCAAAATACCCGCATGGAAAAAACGGTTCTTATGATTTGATTTGATTAATTCGAAGTTGGCTTTAAAGATGTCTTCATTATAATTTTGAAGTCATAATAATTTACTTTCGATTTTAGTCTATAAGTCACATAAATCATTAATATATACCAAACAGCACAGGATTTTTAACTTACCTTATTTAAATCTGACGGGAGTTGTTAATTATTGACCCAACTCGCACATATTTTCTTTAAATAATCAGACATAAATTGCTCATATAGTATGGAGCCAGAATTAAATTGAATTTCTATTATAGAAATATGGTGCTAAAAGCATCAAACAGTTGTGAAAGTGAAATGAGATTTTCCTCTTTACTTGGTGTTAGTTACAAATGATAGAATCGATTCTTAGCCGTCGATGCTCAATGTCGAGTGCTGGACCGTGATAATAATGCCCCGAGTAACTATGAATTCTTTTAGATTAAAGATACAACTCTGTTTTTAATATCCGACCCAAATTCCAAATATTGATACGTATTCAGTATCGATAAGTGGAGTATCGATAGTCGGTATCGATACTATAGTATATTCTACTACATCGGTTCGTTAGTTGTATTCCTTCAATCATGCACAGATGTTAATTTCAGTATTGCTGTGGGTATTCGACCAAGTTTCTCAGTGTCGATATTGCGGACCCTAGCCTAAGATATCGAGTTTATTGATGTTGGCTAGTCATTAAGGTAACCAGATAAATAAAAAAGAACCGTTTAGCCAATACTCTTAATTCTTTCTTTTTATTTTGGACATAGAATTGGTTTATTACAGTTCGGTTACATATGTCGACATACAAGAATTAAAAAAAATATTCATAAGACTTCTTAATTTCTGTCAAAAATAATTATTTTTCTGATAGTGTTGACTAGTATTACTGACAATGGCCGAGGCTTTTTCTGTACAAAATAAAGTCTAAAAATATATTATTTTTGTATAAATGTCAAAAGTTTTAATTTATATACGAATAAACTTATTGTCTCTGTGTATGCGTTGTTTTATTGTAACCTTTTGAACGACGAGAATTTAATATTGAGATACGATAATATTCGACGGTACGTTATAAATTATATGTCAGTCAAGCTTGCATGATTTTTGAAATATCAACTGGCGTAGTGTATATTATTCTGAAATTATATCCTTATGATACAACATCGTTATGAAGTCATCGATGGAATGCAATCCATGCCTTCCCCTGTATCGTCATAGTTTGTGAAGGGTGTTAGGGACCTACGCTCATTTAATGGTAAACTGAGATTAATTAGATTTCTAGTACAATAATGATACTTGATACATGAAAAAAGACATTGGTCATTATTTAATTTAAAACGATAAAAAAAATACTTGTACGAAAATTTACTCCTGGTATCCAAAAACACTTAATAGCGTGCAGTGAGACAACGCAGCGTAAAAAAATAGGCCGAAGTCACTATACTTAGGTAAATTTTGTCTCTATAGTTTTTGTGACAATCGATTAAATTATAAAGACTGTTTATTACGAACCACTTATAATATTAAAATTAAAGAAATAAACAACTGTAACTAGATTTGAAATAAGCGTGGCAATGAATTTCTAAAAATTGTGAAATTGTATAAACAGTATTATTAGCCAGAGATACCTAATAAAAATAAAAAAGATTTCGACGAAATTAATATTTTATAAATTGGTTTTATGAAACTTTCAAATTGAGCAAGTTGGCGCACACGTGAATTAAAACTAAAGGGTTTCATACCACAAAAGATCTTATTTCTACCCTATTCTTTCTCCACTTAATGTGGGGTCAGTGCAACAATTTTTTAAGTATATAGAAAGCATATGGCCTCGTTCGTACGATTTGTCGCCGGCGAATCGACCACCTTCTGAATCCCAATTTCGGGCAAGTCAAGTAATAAAATATCAGGTAGAGTGGTGCTCTTGGCTGTTTACGCCCCGTGCAAGTCACTTAACATCAAACGACCCTTCTAGTCATTTGCTATATGTTACAGAACATTTACTTCAAATCGCATTAATCGGCCGTTGTGCTCCGGTTTGAACGACATTTTAACCAACGTAATAACGGCCCATTATGAAAATTAACATTTATCTGATGCTGAGGAACGCGGGGGCCACGCAGACCTTTGAATTCAAAATTCTTTATAGAAGTAGTTCTACTACTGTTATTGGCGGTCAAATCGCTTACCATCAGGCTTGCGGCCAGCTCGTCTCATTTATCTGCAAAATAGAACTACTTACTTGCTAGACTTTCACATAGGATGCGTTTATTTTTATTATCATATATAATAATTATATCAGCCCTGTATTATATACTGTCCCACTGCTGGCCACGGCCCACTTTTACTACTGAGAGGGATTAGGCTTTAGTCCACCACGCTAGCCTAGTGCGGATTGGTAGACTTCACATACCCTCAAAATTCGTATATAGTACTTCTCAGGTATGCAGGTTACCTCACGATGTTTTCCTTCATCGTTAAAGCAAGCGATAATTCACATAGAATACACACATAATTTTAGAAAAGTCAGATATGTATGCCCAATTTTTATTAATTTACTTTTTCTATAATTTCGTGCAAGGAACCCCAAAGCTAACCGGAGTAGACAATAATGTTGCGCCACGGCACGCGACTAATCACTTGCCTCTGCCCAGTGGACGCTGTGACCAATCCAAGGTCGGCAGCACCTGCATTGTTCAACGTTATGGGACTGTGACTATTTAGAAAGAACTTTCTACTTCTATGAGTTTCCAGCTTCTAATAATATCAGCATGAGTTTCTTCCGGACTAATAAGGAATATAATAGACACAGTCACTCCATTGGCTGAGTTGCTGAGTTGAGTGTTACCGAGTGAGAGCTGAGTTTTGAAGGTGTATATGGACGCCGGGAGGAGGATGCAAATAAGTGCACGTGCACCCCCCATTTTTTTTTTTTTTTTTTACGCGGGGAAAAAACGCATTATCGCTACCACCACTCAGAGGGTCAGTGGAATGGTTATGTTGGTTTCACCGGTCTTACGGCCCAATGTCGACACTCGGGAGTATAACATCATCCGAGCGAGCGTTGGACCGAGTCCCTAACCCTTGTATACCCTACACCGGCATACCAACCAAAACCCGCGGTGGCGTTCTTCGGCGCATACGGGACGGCCCCGGGGTACCTTGTTGCACTAAGATAGCTGCTCGGAACCGTCCCAGCGCGATACCGCATTGCGGCACCTCTCTAATTGAAGGGGCTAAGATGCCCCACAAGCTGAATGACTCTTTTGGAATCTACGACATCGGGAGACCTACTGCCCGCATTGTCGTCCACCTCAGAGTCGCTGTAGTCGAGCGAGCAGCCCCCCACTGTTCGCCCGCGACTCGCTCTAAGCCCCAATTAGTCGCCTCTTACGACAGGCAGGGGATACCGTGGCGGAATTCTTTAGATGCCCCGAGCCACAGGGCTCACGTGCACCCCCCTGCTCAGAAATAAATCACGAAAAATATGAGTCACTGAATAAATCTGCAACAATGGGAACTATCGACCATAGAGATTTCTTTATGATAAAGCATTCTCAAAAACCTACGTATAAAAATACGTAAAAAATACGTATTTTGTGAAATGTTGAATATCACTTATTCTCTCAACATGAAAAATAAGTAGATATACAATAAAGAAAGCTTTGAGATTTTTCTTAGTTTATTTTATAGAACAATGCCACGTTTTGGGAAACTGTAAATTGTTGAGCCACATTAATAAAGTTACTTCTCACACATCTTTCGATGATTTCACTGAATGAAATCAATATTCAGTTAACCGTCGTGTAAATTAGGTTTCCGGTAATTAGTACAATCCACTATTTTAGTACAAAAAATCAATTACAACTATACGCCGTGTCAATTAAATTTATAGTTAACTTATCGAAATAATTTCCTTAATAAAGTGCGAAACGCAAGTAGAACAGCAATTTCAAACCGCCTACTCTAGCATTGCAGACATACGGGATATTTCTCAATGCGCCGCTGACCCGCTCCGAACTATTGTCACCAAAACAATGTTGTCCCACCGCGGAGGAAATAATAAACAATTAATATAAACACGATTAGAAACGCCCACTTCCAGTTTACGCAGCATACTACTCCCGCGTACACGTACTAAGATGATTCGTGTGATACTCTTGTTGTGTTTTATTTCACGTGTTTTGACAATGCGATCGCATCATCAAGTGTACGTTTCGAGGAAGTCTAGATCAAATTCCGTACCTACAAACGCTGGGTATGTTTACAGTCAATTCAACAACGATCCAGCATCGTTCTCTACGTTTGGATACAGCGCGAGAGATGATTCGTCTGGTGAATCGCTTGAGAGGTACAACCCTTTGGAACTAAAACATTCAGTACAATACAGTGCACCGATCGCAGCAATGAAGTCTGTTGGCGATCATGTTTATACTACACCATCAACGTCGCAATATGGAGTGGATTACGAAATAGCGAAATCTGAAGCGAAGTATAACTCCAAGTTTATGCCGTCGAAGTTAAAAACTGATGCCATGTATGAAAGGTTGAAATCTATTATGCACTATCATCCACCAGTTGACTCGGGGTATATGACTACATATGGACACAATGAGTACAACGTAGACGATGACGATGTAAGATCCAATTCTAGAAGCTCGTACGATAATTGGCCTTACTACTACCACAGTCCTTACGAATACGAGCATATGAAAATTGATTCCGAAATCGAAAAGGCCAAAGACAAACGTTATGCCGCAGACTCTGCCAGAGTAAGCATACCAGTGCATGAAGACTTAGACGGCGACCCTCATAACACGTTTGGACCTTTGACAACTGAGAGGTACAATCCAGCCAGAGACAACCCTATCATAGGCGATCAACCATTCTTTTCTTTTGTCTTGAACGATTACTTCGATAGAAGCAAAGAAGATGACACGTTTATTTTTAAAGGTCTTGATTGGGGCAAGGATTTCGATCATGGTTCATCTGCACCCGAATTAGATGATTATTTGAGAAGAACGAGACGGTTAGAAAGCAATTATGACTGGAAACCAATGCCGTACTATAATGATGGAACATTGGATTCCTTATTAAGGCGTCCATATGAGGGTATAAAAACAGCGCAAGGCGAAGGATCTACTCAAAATCTAGATGATAAACAACATGAATACAATAATCACGAAACAGGGAATCATGAAGTCGAAAATCATAAAACTCAACATCAACATGCTGGGAATAAACACGAAGGATTCAAAACGTTTGCAGATGCATTCGCCAAAAAATTCGGATCTGAAGATCACAAAAAAGATTCGACATACTTGATTAAAAGAAATCAAGACAAAGGAGAGAAAAAGAAAGGATTCCGCAGAGTGTATCATAAGAATGAATATCAAGAAGAAGATGAGTTTTATGACAACAATAATAGCAGCGCTAAGGCTGAAGAAAAAGGGTCTTCAAATACACAAATCGGTGGAATAGAAGAATCGGCTCAGGGTCATGCAGTTGGAGAAATAAAAAATGAATCAAGTGCATTTAATAAAGATAGAAATACAGATAAAAATATATTTAAAAATAACCATCAACGCTATGGATCAGTTAAAGGATTAGATAAACAATTTAATAAATACAGAGATGTAGCCAAAAAAGCAGCTCAAAGCAACAATGCTGATTACCATGATAATTTTAGAAGTTAATGAAGAGTGCTGTTTGTGTGTTTGTTAATATTTTGTATATTTGGGATTTTTCAAAGACTTGAGTAACCAGCACGAAAATGTAGGTAATGCAATTTTATCGTGTTGTTAGATTATATTTTGTACACAGTATGTTTTTAATAAACGCAGATTTTCAATGAATTTGTGTTGTAATTTTTATAAGCCTGTATAAGATGTTCAAAGATCTAATATTAAATATAAAAATATTCAACTTATTTTACTTATAATAAACAAAAATCATTTGATTCAAAACCTTTAATTTGGTATTTTATTTCAATGTACTGTAAACACTCATGTATAACAAAAGCAAAAGCAGACAAAATAATATAATATGCCATAATAATTCATAAACATAGTAAAACAACGTTGAAATTAAATCGTAGTGTATATTTCAGAGTCGCTATCAGTTTCTTCTTCAATCGGCTGCTCAGCCTTTGGTACTTGAGGGAACATAGGTAGTATGCTTAAAGCTTTAGACATTATTGCTGGGCTCTTTTCTCCTAGTTTGTGCGCGTAGGAATGCAATCTCCATGGCGACCTCGCATTTCTAATATAAGATCGTTTTTGATCTAATTCTTTACTTTCTTCATTATCGTCACCAAAGTCATCATCGACCGACCGTATTTTTTCTTTTGCTGCATCTTTTATATTAACATCTTCATAATAATCGTCATCTTTTGTTTTTTCAGATATTTTACTACTTTTTGTCGGCACAGCCCGTTCCTTTTTATTTAGTAAAAGAGTGCGTCCTGGCGGTATGTTCACTTTGCTCTGCATTTTTATTTCTGGTTTTGGTTTTGGTGTTTCCACTTCAAGATTTGGTAGATGTTGTTCAACAATGGGTTGGATTGGTTCATTAGTTTCCTTTAATTTTATTCTAGGTTCTAGAGGCTTACCTCTACCTGCAAATTCGTCATGATTAACATCAAAATCGTAGTCATCCACATTGAAGTCTTCGTCTTCATGTTCACCAGAATCTGCGACAGTCTTTGCAGCTTTATTAATTCTAGCTTGGAAATCTTCATCATAATCGCCCTCGTTATATTTGGGTATGGGTTTTTTTATTAACACCGTTTGTGAATCGGCAGAGGCGACATGTCTTTCCGTGTTGTTAGCAGAAGCATTCCCATTCGATCCTCGCGGCAGACGAGCCATAGAACGTCCGGGCAGCGAAGATTGCTCCTTGTATTTGTAGAAATACCTTGCTCTTCTGTTATATGACTGCACAAATTCGTCACTCTGTCCATCTTCTTCCCTCGAAAAGCCAGTTAAAGAATCATCGTCAAACACTTCCCGGACCAGTCTTATAGGGGGCTTGGATTCTGTTAGTTTCGCAGGTGGAGTGGAGTACTTGACAGTTAACCTTCCTTGTAGGGATACGATCCTGCATATCCCAACTATCATCAGCAATGAGGTTTTCATCGCTGCCTCTGCGTGCACTTGTTCCGCCAGCGTCTAGCGACTAGCGAAAAAACCCCGACCATCTCACAATGTAAACTGTAAGATGTTTTAATTTAATGTTTACATAGAAAATAACACAATGTATTGTTAGTGAGAATGAAGGGTGAGTAATGCACTTTATTTTGATAATATCACATTGTAAACGTGTGGTAATTTCAGAGCGGTTTAGTACCTACACATAATATTTCAATCAATTATGTAGGTCGGTATAATCAATTATTTTTATTGACAAAAGGACAAACATTGAACCTCGTGGTTAGTTCGATACAGACGCGGTAAACGTGATCTATAAAGGGTGCCTTGTCATTCGTAACCGCTATGCTGACACATAAAAAATGTAATTCGTGGTTGAACTAAAAAAATATCGTGCACCATTTTTTCTTATTACTTTAAGTGTGGATTCAAATTAACTTTAATAATAATAATTGTGAACATGTCTAAAGGTTTAAAATACCTACGTAGGCGTACTAAAATGTATTGTTCAGTGCGAAAAATATGATTTACCGACGTTTAGTTTACGATAAATTTAAGTTAATAAAAAAATTAAATACAATTTCTGTCACTATAGATTTCTAATTGCTTATTTGTTGAGTGATCAACAACTGGGAAATATTTATTACAAAACATAATTTGTGTATAATTTAATAAGGGAGGTGTAGACTTTACCTTATAATGGACGCACGTACCAAGCAGATGAATGTGATCAGTTTGTTTGTTTGTTTACTCTTTCAAAGCAAACAAACATAGTGACTGTAGCATAAGCGCAAGAAATTTATAAGATGGACACACCAGGCTATCTCAGTTAGTTCGAAATCAACCAACATGAAGACACTATTTAATTTAATTAGTACTTTTGTCTGCATAAATATCGCGCCACCAGTGCTCGGGTATTACATATACGACGAAAATCCCACCGGGAGATTTGTCCCGGTAGACCACGAGGTAGGATACGTAGGATTGAGCGCTCTACAAAGGAAACACTTCTCAGGACCCATGAAGTTTCAAAAACTGGACAGTAACGAACACGTCGTGGACTCACATTTCCGAGTGACGAAGATGGATGGCATTAGTGTCCCTCCATTACAAACTGAGAATCGACAGCAAGAACAGCAAGAAATGCCATATGCTGAACCAACCAAGAACTCTAAAGTCCAAGCAGTAAATGACAGACCAGAAAATAGTCCAAGACAAGACAATAGACGAATCATTGAGGAAGAACACAGAGAACCTAACCCCCAAATAGAAAACAAACCAAAGCGTATGCCGAAAAATCAAGCGAACACAAGAACACGTAACGATTTCAATCATCAAACACATAATCAAATGAGACACGGATACCAGAGAGAATCGCACGAAAACAAACCGAATTTAGTCGAGTTAAACGTACGCAAAACGCAGATCTCTACCGATCCGCAGAAAGTAGTCAGATTGAACAACAACCGCCAGTTGATAGCGATACCAGAGCGCGGACCAATTACCAGGGCCGGCTACCAGCGAGGGGCACCTTCACCCATTGTCGACAAAACGCTACATAAGACCTCATTCAGTGAACGCAATTCGCAAATCATGGCACGAGTTCTCAACGACATGGCGTACAAGACACCTGATAGGCGTATCAAGGGAGAATATTTGAAAAGAGATACAAATAACACTTATAATGAGGAAGTATTTAAGTCTAAACGCAACGTCATATCTGATACGATGAGAAAATATATCGGCAAAGACAAAAATATGGTAAAGGATCAAATTAGACGATCTGAAGTTCTAAGGATAGGAAGTCTGCAGGAAAAAATTGATGATACGCCTTATGCGCTTTTCTATCGAATGAATCCTCAGACATTAGACCAACAGGACGACTTCATGGTGATAAATAATAACGAAAATTCTGAAAATGAATTCGCAACTAACAATAAAGTCCTAACTATCGGCCATGACAACGAAATATATGTGGGAAGATCAAAAACTGCAAACAATGTAAAACGCCATAAAAAATTGAAGAATTTCTCCAACTTTCATAATTATTAACATGTTCATTACATAATTATTCTTTATACAATGCATGTGTCTTCCTAAATCATTATGTGTATGCGTACTGTATTTTTTTATTACCTCAAATAAATGTGTTTGACTTATTTTTTGTTTATTTAATTTATTTACAAATGATAATACACTTTTGTCACGCAATAAACGCATGCGCTTATAGTCGGTTTCAACATAAGAAAGAATCCAATTGAACTCAATTTAATTTGCGAATTTCTTTTAATACACCGTTTTGTTAGACGCGAAGCAATGCACCGTATAAATTAATACAGGGTTTTTCATTATCATTGACACAGAAGCCCATTGCCCAATCTAGACAGCGCTCTCGAATCGGCCCATTTGTGAAGAATGTCAATGTTCTATCCAGTGTTATGTTCACTATATAAATACCCGGCGTGACCTTTGTCGTCATTGCTCTAGCGGCTGTCTGTCCAACATGGCGCGAACTGTCGCCTCAGTTATATTCCTAGTGGTTTGCGCCGCCTGCATGGAGATGCGGGAGACAGTGGAGAGAATGGTCATGGTCCGTACCACGGGGTCTGACCTTCAACCGGCCGCGACCGGCTACATTTACAAAAAAGGAACCGACGGTCCCGCGAGTGTTATTCAAATGGGTGAAAGTGAAGTTATGGAACACTTGTCGAAGTTATACGAGAAGCCACAAGCGTACAAAGCTCATGCTAACGTCGCATTGGGACCTGTCAAGGAAGATGAGAGCAAAGAAGCCTCCGAGGCAAGTGAGTCCTACATAAAACCAGTCGTAGAGAAACAGGAGGAGGATAACGAGAAAGTTGATGGAATTGCTGATGAGGACTACGGAAAAATGTTTGATTATGCTGCCCATTACGATGACTACAAAAAGAGCTTTGATGACTACCTTCATAGGTTAGGTAGTTTTAAGGATGGCCTTTATAAAGAGCAAGGTGGTGGCAAAGACTACGGCTCAGAGGGCCATCACGAGTATGGAGACAAGGGATACAAAGGATTTCAAATAATACACCACTACGGGAAAGGAGGCGCCGGAGACTACCATGCAGAGAAGCACGCATCATTCGCATCATCAGAAAAAGGTGGTAAGAAAAAACACCATGACGAGGCCGACGAACAGGGAAAGGAGTACGCTGAAGGGAAAGGATACAAAGGAGGAGATCACGGACACAAAGAATCTCACAGCAAAGGGGAAGAGGTCAAAGGATACCACAATGTCTACAACAAGAATGTATACAAACAAGACCACGACTTTTACGATAAAGAAGACAAGAAAGGAGGTTTTTACAAACACGGAGATGATTACGAAAACCATGGAAATGAGAAGGGAGGTCACGAGAAGGGCGGATCACATAAGTCTGGACACAATGAAGGTGGATATGGAAAAGACGAGCATATCGAGAAGCAATCCGGAGAAAACCAGAGCAAGGAGCACTCTGCCGAAAGTGGAGGAAACTCTGGACTCCACAAGCGCGGAGACTTTGGCGCTAAGGGCGAAGATTATGGCGGCAAGAGCTACGGCTACGAGGTCAAACATTGATTTTGGCGTGTTAAAGATAATTATTTTAGTATTGTTGATTTTTTGCTAATGTTTTTTGTAAATATGTATTAATGTAAGATAAAGATAGGCCATACTAAACCCTGTATGCGTGTTTTTATATCCCCTTTAAAAATTATCAGAAAAATGGACACGAATACGAAATATTTATTAATTAAAAAACACTTTAAATTATTGCTTTAAGAATTAAAAGTGTCGAACAAACTTAGCAATTAACGACAATATATAATTACGATTTATAATAAATAAGTAACTTCCATAATGTTTATTGAATATAGAACAAAATTGTCTATAATAACAAAAACCTTTACTTCGACTCAAATAAAGACCAGAGTCAAATAACAAACTATATAAACTAAGACAATATATTTAACAATGTTACGGTTTAAACACCCATTCAATGGATGAATACTTGAAATTTCACACAAATCAACCACACCGGTAAACTAAATTGAGCATGAAATGTTCTTCTTTGAGACATTTTTATCAAAAGTACAGATGAATCGAATATTGGTTAACAATCATTAAACTGTTTTCTAGGTTTTGCTGGCGTTGTGCTCGAAGCCCCGCCTGCTCGGAAGACTTTTTTGGAATAAAGGAGAGTCAAAATAAAATATCTAGCCCGTGTTACTTCGGGATAATCCAATTTCAAAATTATATATTTTAAACACACAAAAAAAGTAAGTTTTGTAAATCATGTATGGCCTATGTGGCGTACAAATTATAATTAATAAAAAGTACAAAATACTATTTATGCAGACTTATGTACATTTAGAAATTAACTTAATTTTAAATTACAAAATTATAGAATAATACCTATAAGTCTAGAGAATATCTTATTGTTATGATGTCTAGTGTCTTTACTTGAAAGATTTTTTAAAAATGGTTTAGTATGTCCTAAGATTAATGTAATGATTTATCAAGGGCCTATAAACTTACAAGTTTTACTCTTGTATCATTTTGAATAGGAACTTATTACTATGGGTCTAAAATGTATGTGAGAAGACTCAAATATAACAGGTTATGCAGCAACTAAATTAAATTACAGTACCACCACCGTGATGACGGTTGTCATGGCCGCTCTTAGGTACCTATCTTAGTACCTACTCGGTATTCTTTAGGAGTACGTACCTAACATTTACAATGGGTACCTGGTAAGCCAGGGGCCGTAGCCGAGATGCATATAATGTAAACAATAGGTGACGCTAATGTTATGTATGAGAATGACATATCCTAGCGATAGCCTTAACGTTAGAATATTCCTTTATTTTTTTTTATATCTATTAACTTTTATTTACTTATTTATTTAAATAGCACTACCACACCTCACATATTATCTTATAGCTAAATTTAAACTGAGGTACATTTGTTATATATGCAGATATACATGGCCATTTTGGTGTGCATAACATTTACAATCTACTGTGTGCTTTACAAATCGTTTTAACAAACAATTATACCGCCTTCAAAAACTATCCATACCCAAAAAAATATTTAACATAACTTATATGATTTACCAAATATGGAGTCAGTCAGCTTGCGTATGCGATAAAGACTTAAAACATTTGCGGGTAAATATACTTGTCCTGGTTGCAAATCTTTACTAAATTTTAATAAGTTCCCTCACTGAACGCTACGGAAGCTGAAAAATCTAAAAAACCACTTAATTATTGCGTTTATAGTTATTATAATACACTGAAAAATGTCAAGCATCTTTTGTAATGGCATATCGCATATAGGAAATCCGTTAATTAACAATACAATGAATAACTCCGTGTGACTGTTAACCAGTTTTAGATTTTGCCAAACTCCGTCGTGCACAAACAGTTATCGGAATGGGTAATTTTTTTTAAACAAATACTGACATTGTATTACTTTATATATATTTTTTGTTTACCTGGTTAGTCATTAGATGTTGTCAAGCAATAAAAAGAGCGTCAGAAACGCCCATTACCAGTTACTTATAGTTACTAAGAACTTTCCTTAGCTAAGCACTACCCTGCATTCATAAATATAGAATGTTGAAAAGTTAACTTATAATGCTTAGTAATTTGACTAAAAGATTGTAAAATTTGAAAAGTATACTTATTAAATATTAATAAAATTAAATATGTAGTAATATTAATAAATAAAATTAAATATAGATATGAATACGTATATTTCTTAATTAGTTCCGTTAAGATCTAATTAATTACATGGTAAGGAAATTCATGTACCTACGTCACAAAAATTCCGCATACATAAAGAAAAACAATAAAAAAAATAAGAAAATAAACATCAACGGTTCTTTTAGACTGTACATAATATGTTTAAATCAAAAACTTGTTTGTAATTACGACAAGATAATATTGATTACGATAGGCATAATTAAGTCATTGTTGAGTTTTCTAACACCCAATGTCGCCCGACAAGCAGTTTTTACACAAAATTGCATAAAATAGGCAATAATAATATTGTGTCGTTAAAAAAGTTCAATGATTTAAGACTAGACTGTCCAACGCTTTCTACTTTAGTTTGCTAAAAATAACGCTTTGTTTTAGAATAATTAAAGGACGTCTTGCCTTATGCCGGAAAGGATCTGACTTCCTTAGGAAGATTATTGCTTAAAATCCGTAGTTAGTGCTCGTCTATGGTAAATTAAGATCTCGCGAGCAACATCTCACATATTTATGCTGATTTAACTTACTTTGCCTTATTTATCCTTCACTATTAACAATATTATTATTACTGTAAACAACAATATCTGACCTAATATTATCGATAACAAGATGAATAATTTAGTCACGCGTCAACAACGAGCGCAATGTGTCGCGGAGTTGAATGAGACCATTAACACAACCTCACCGGATCCGCAGAAAAAAGCATTTCACGCCTATTATCTTGCGGTCAGCGCCGACGGCATATTGCACAATGGACAACTTTTTCATTACCAATATCATTGTCACCTATAACCTCGTTTGATAACAATTTGTTACATGGACAAGAAAGGTAACGAACACACTCAGGGTCCTTTTGTCTCTAAACAAGTATATATGTTGGGCAACGGGCATGTCAAATTATTACAGCACGGGTTGCAGAGCCAGACACATCTCATCATGATCAAAACAGCTGTTTGCGTTTTGTTCGCGGTGGCAGCGGGGGTTCAGGTGGATTACGCACCGGCGGCTACCAGCTACATCTACCGCAGCGACAACGCCGGCCCGGCGAGTCTAATCCACGTCGGAGCTTACAAACCTTTACCGTACGCACCGCTGCCTTTAGCCGAGTATGCTCCAGCGCCGCTGCCCTATGTTGCAGCCAAGCCCATCGCTATTGAAGACGCTGAGCATGATGATGAGGACGAACACTCTGAAGAATACATCGATGGAGGTGATCTAGACGGCCACGGATTTGCTAAAGGCGGCGGTAACGATTTCGGTGCAAAACATCACTCCGAGCACGGTGAAAAGGGCAGCAAGGGCTATCATTCCAAGGATCACGTTGCGAAGGGTGAATCTGGACACTACGGCAATGAACATAAAGAGGGTTTCTACCATGAAGGTGAAGGAGGAAAGAAGGGACATCACGATGAGGTCGACGCTCACGGTAAACACAGTGCATCCGGCGAGAGCTACAAAGGCGGAGACCATGGGTATAAGCAGCACCACAGCAAGGGCGAAGACATCACCGGCTACCACAAGGTCTTCCACAAGGACGAGTTCAAGAAGGACCACGATTTCTACGACGTTGCCGACAACAGCGGTCACTTCAAGAAGCATGGCTTTGAGAACGAGCACCACGGATCCGAGAAGGGAGCTCATGAGAAAGGCGGACACCACGATTCAGCTGCCGATAAGGGTGAATTTGGTAAAGCGGGCTCCTATGCTAAAGGCCATATTGATGATCTCCATAAGGGCCATTCTGCCGAGGAGGGTGCAGATAGCCATTACAACCATCACGACGACTTCGGCAAGAAGGGTGCCAGTAGCCATGAAAAGGACTACGCTTACGGCGATGATGACGATTACGATGATGATGATGACGAAGATGATCATCACAAAGCATAGAATAGGCTCGAGTCATTGTAAATATGTGTTATAATGTTAACAGTTCGTGATATTTTGTTATGTTTGATATGCGATGATGCTTTACATATTTTTTATAGCATTGAATAAATATTTGGAGTATAAATTCGTTTTTGTATTAGGCATTTGCATAATTTTAAGGCTTTATTTTTGTTTAAATACAATAGCTAAATTATAAAGGGTTTGTAGGAAAGTATTCCATGTGTACCTACTAACACAGTTTATTTTAAACTTACCAAAGAGTGCCGTTTCTATTTCTACGTACTTTCATGTTTTTTGATAATCATTTTAGAAATTATTTAAAGCTACTCTAGAGCACCATGAAACCAATATTGCTTAACATTGTCTCAAAATCGATATGCAGCGTACGTAGCACAGGATAAGATGAGTCGGTTTTCATATCTTTTTATAATGAAGTAGCACAAAATGATGACATAATGCCTAGTATTGTAGTTAGGATACTAGGTACTATTTATGTGTGACTGATGAGGGTGTGTAATTTTTACCCGACTGGAAAAGGAGGGTTATGATTTTTATTATTTCCATGCCTGAACGCATGTACATAAACTTCATTTTGATCATTAATAATAACATAATTTACTAAATACATATCTTATTAAAGATTGGTCAAATGCTAGTTGGATTTGCGCGCCGAGGGTTCCTTACGTGCAATGTGTAGGTAAGGTATCTAAGTATGTCAGTGTATATTTGACAAAGTCAACTTTGCCACTTGATCCCTAGTTATTGCACCAACCGTGAATAATAAGTTTGTAATAGTCAATTCGCTTTTTTGTTACTACAGTGCATAATATTTACATTTTACAATTTTGTCCTTTACATGTGCTGTAAGATATTGCTTTTTGCCAATTTCATTATTTTAGTTCAACGCGAAGTACCCTACCCATACACTATAGGTTTTAATTTTTTCAATGAAATCGCAAAATATGCCACAAAAACAGTTATATCTTTTGATCAAGTTGACTTCTAAGTTTGATTATCACTACTGACGGAGGTCGTAGACTGAGGAATTTGATATAAATTTCAAATTGATACCAACAAAGTGATCCCTATAAGAGTTTCTTTTGAGGCACAGAACCACAAAACTGCTATTATTGTTATTAAGGTTTCGTGCTAAGTAAACAAATTTAACAATCAATTATTGTAAGTAGAACAAGGCAAAACATAACTCCATTTGCCGAACAATTCGCTATACATAATCATATTTTATACGTGCCATATTTTCATTACAGTTATAATAGTAATTAGGAACTTTGTAGTGTTGTCAACCTGCCTTAATGCAAGGATATGTGAATACTTTTTTCTAGGTTGGAAGGGTATCCCGTTTTCCAAAAAACGTAGGTCATCACACAGGGATTGGGAGGCAGAATTTTGGTTTGGACAGCAGCATGAATCTGTCATGGTATAACGTCTTTGGTCTCAATGTCTTGCAAGGTTCAAATAATGGAGTTCATAAAACCAAAATGTAAGAATTCAAAGGACTCCTTTTAAAAAACAGATTACCTATAACAGACCTATATTACCTATACAGATGCATTAGATCTTATAGTATTACATAACATATCTTCGGCAGTGTAGAACGAACATGTTGATGGTGTGTCTTATTAATTAAATAAATTAAGATATAAGTATACATAAGATATTACTCCCATAATGGCCAGTAACTACACTGGTTACAATATCCTTCAAACCGTAATATAACAGTTCATGACACTGCTGTTTGACGGCAGAAATAGACACTGAGGTGGTACCCAGTCGGACCCTTGCATACCAAAGGCCAACCTTGTAACTAATTTAATTCGCGTCTATAATTTCTACATTTGTATCTACTGTCTCCAATTTTAGCTCTAACTTCCTATTCATTCAAGGGATAAGGATGATTCATCGTTATTAGAATTTACTAGCTTTTACTTGCTGCTCCGCCCGCATCAAAAAGTTATTCCGAGATAAAAAATCGGAATAAAGAGTAACCTATAGCACTCAGGAGTAATGTAGCTTCCTATTAGTGAAAAAAGGCAAAATTGGTTTAGTTACTGAAATTAGCACGTTCAAACAAAATCTTCAGCTTTATATATTAGTATAGATTAATTAGTATTCGTAGTACATACATCACGATAGTAAACAAATAATATGAACCGATGGGTATTGTACACGCCAGCATGATTGCAACAAACTCAACTACGTGTGTTACTTAAATGCTTTTGTCTTTTTATAGAAATGCAGTTAATTTATACTTATGATATTATCAGTTAATTGGGACCTTGGTAGCGAGGTCTATCATTCAGTGGAAAATTGAATTAGGTGTAGTGCTGAAACTTAATTACTTCTGAAGTATTTTGAAAGATTACGTGGTGTTACAGCCATTTTATCTAAAATAATATCCTAAAAAGTAGTTAAATATCGATCGCTGTAAAATAATTGAGAAATAAAAAGACTTATTTATTATCGTAATTTTATTTTTTTCATAATTCTTGATGTTTCCAATTCCTATAGTGGCAATATGACTTAAAGCGAACGAAAACTAGGAAAACCTTGTGGAATTTGCAAATTGTACGTAATTGGTATGAAAATTGATATGAATCATGAAAATACGCGCATTGCAATGTACACACAGACGCTTCACAGTTGTAATAAAAATACGCACTACGCGAACTGATTTCCCTGCACATGCTACACTATCTACAGAAAAATGTGAATACCAGTGAAGAAGGGTCTATATAACCCGATTTCCGTCCGTTTCCCTTTATCTAGAATCTAATTATCAATATCACAGTTTGCAGATTGCATTCATGCATTTAGTACCTATATGTTGTGTGGGGTTCGCTATCGAAAAATGTCACCTTTCGCCACTGATGGCTACAATTAATAAAAACTTTTAATGAATAGAAACCTGGCTGTTGTGCACTGCTCCTTATTAATTAATATGTGATTCGATATAACAAATAGCAAATCTTAATAATGACCATACTGTAGTAAAAATAATGAAATACTATACGTGAAATGAAAAATACGGATAAATTCAGAGAATGTTTTTTTATCATTGAGCACTTGTTTTACACGAGTTGACATAAGACATCTATGTTTTTAATTTTTAAATTATATTAGAACAAGAGGTTCTACAACATATCCTCCCTTAATAAATTAAAAACATAAAATAACAATATAGTAAAATACAGTTTCTTATAAAACTAATATACAACTATATATTAACTCATACCCATGCCTTTCATGCATTTTACATGCTTTATTGGACCCAATGGCTTTGTCAACAAATCTGCAGGTAGCTCATCTGTAGGCATATACATTAATTCTACAACCTTGTCATTAACTTTTTCCCTAACAAAATGAAACTTTACATCAATGTGCTTAGTCCTATTGTGATGGACTGGATTCAATGCAAGTTTTTGCGCACTTTGACTATCAGAGAAAATAACAACATTTGGTGATCTACCAGTTACTTCAGTGACAAAACGTTTTATAAAACAAGCTTCTTTAGTGGCTGAAGTTAAAGCCATGTATTCGGCTTCTGCCGAAGATAAAGCAATACTAGGCTGCTTCCGTGATTCCCAAGATATTGGACCACATGCGAACTCGAAATAAAATCCAGTGTATGAAAGTCGATCAACTGGACAATTTGCCCAATCTGCATCTGCATAAGCTTGTAGTTTAAAATCTTCCACTTTCCTATAAGTTATACCAACATCTTTAGTGGCACTTAAATAGCGAAGACACCGCTTAGCAGCACGCCAGTGACTCTGATCGTTGTTTGTATTAAATTGGCTCAAATAGCTTACTGTATAAGCTATATCTGGTCTCGTGTTAACAGCCAAAAAATGAGAGATCCAATTAGAGCTTGATATGAATCATTAGACTCACCTGTACCAGGTTCTAATTTCTTTAATGCAAGTGGTGTTGAAATACCTTTGCAATCTTGCATATCATATTTCTTCAACAACTTTTCTATATATGTTCTTTGATATAATTTTATAGAATTTTCTTGCGAACATATATTTATTCCCGTAAAGAAACTAATTATACCTAAATCTTTTGTTGTAAAATATTTTCCAAAATCACATTTAAACTTCTCAAACGTCACATTGTCTTTATAAATAACAACAATGTCATCTACATAAACTGCCAGTATTAAACAGTTTTTATTCGAAATCTTTTTGGTAAAAACACAAGGTTCAGAAGGAGTTTGAATAAATCCTATAGCCAACAAAGTTTGTTTTAACTTTGTATTCCAGGCTCTTGGTGCCTGTTTCAGACCATACAAAGATTTTCTTAATAAACAGACTTTATTCTCATCACCTCTACGAACAAAACCTTCAGGTTGTGTCATATATACTTCCTCTTCCAAGTCACCATTAAAAAGGCTGTGTCGACATCCATATGCCGAACTTTGTACCCTTCCTGCACTGCTAAAGCTAGTAGGATTCGCAGTGATGAGTTGCGTATAACCGGTGAAAAGGTTTCATGGTAATCTACACCTTCTATTTGTGTGAATCCCTTGGCAACTAATCTAGCCTTGTACTTCACTACGTTACCATCAGCATCTCGTTTTAGCTTATAAACCCATTTACAGGGAATGCAGGATTTATGACTTGGTTTATTTACCAAAATCCAAGTATCCTTTTTTAATAAGGAATTATATTCTTCCTTCATTGAAGAGATCCAATTATCTTTGTCATCTCTAGATATTGCATCATGAAACGTTTTCGGATCATCATTCAGAATATCATTGACAAGAGCACTATATGAAAAATAATCTGGAGGCTTACGTTCTCGTTGAGGATATCTTGACTCAGACCCACCATAAGGTTCATCATTAGTACCACTTGATGGCAATGAAGATGAATGATCTAAATCATCTGAGTTGTCATCAATATCATCAACAGCATCCACAAAGTCATTTTGCTCTTCCGGCAACAAAGATGGATTTGCATCAGATGATGAAATCTGCGATAACAAATTAATAACATTGGGATTAAAACTAAGGTTTAAATTATTTTCAGGCATCTCTTTCAATCCTGTAAAATTATTTTCGAAAAAAGTAACATCCCTTGACTTAATCAAGCTTCGTGGCGTTTCCACGTTACGGAAATAATAACTTCTTGGATCATCTGAATATCCAACAAAGATGTGTTCCGTTGCTTTCATGTCTAACTTAGTTCTATGATATGACGGTACATGAACTAAACATCTACATCCAAAAACCTTTAAATGAGACAGGTCAGGTTTGCTCCCATACCACATTTCGAATGGTGTTTTACCTTCAATTGCGCGATGAGGAGACCGATTTTTTAAATAAACACTAGTTTCTACTGCATCCTGCCAATATCCCTTAGAAAGCGAACCATGTGACAGCAAAGCACGAGCCTTTTCTATAATACTGCGATTACAACGTTCACTAACACCATTTTGTTGAGGGCTATATGGAACCGTTGTTTGGTGTTGGATTCCTTGAGAATCTAAGTAGGCCGCCATCTCTTTATTGACATACTCAGTACCATTATCCGATCTCAGTATTTTAATTTTCGCACCAGTCTGTCTCTCAACAAGTGATTGAAATGTAAGAAACTTTGACATGACTTCTGTCTTAGAATTCATACAATAAACAAATATAAAACGCGTATAATCATCTACAAAAATAATAAAATATTTATTGCCTTTGAATGAAGTAGTTGACATCGGTCCACAAACATCTGTATGAACTAATTCCAGTGCTGATGTAGCTCTCTTATACTTCAGCCTCTTGAAGGGCTTCCTTGCTTGCTTACCTTCAATACAAGGTATACATGGTTCTTTGTCAACTTCTACGTACTTCACACCGACAGCAAGACCCTTTCTGAGTAGGTCCATACCAATACGGCAGAGATGTCCCAGACGCTTATGCCAAAGCTGAAACTTTGAAAGCTCTGAATTAACAATGTACGCTATATTTTGTGGTAAACGAACAGAACAATCTAAATGAACCAGTCCACCACTATAAGAACCATGAAAAGCAGCATTATTTAAATAAGATACATCATCAGTTTTATAAAAATTACAACCATTTTTATCAAAAATTACTAAAAAACCTTTTTCAACAACCTGCTTTACTGATAGCAAATTGCAGTTTAGGCGTGGAACATGCACGACGTCAGCTATTCTGCAGACTCCATTATTTGTATCAATAGATACATCACCAACGCCTATAGCTGCCAATTTCTCTCCATTTGCCACAGTAATTGTACCTCCATCTATAGGACGATAGTTGATAAACCAATCTGCACGGGGAGTCATATGAACAGTTGCACCTGAATCCACAATCCATCTGTTAAAGTCTTTACTTTCTAGTGAAGATAAAGACATTTCAGTGATAACTTGCTTCGAATTCGTTACCCGTTCTTCCTCATTATTCACAACAAGACCCGTTTCACATTTTGCTTCCTTTTTATTATAAACAAAACTTGGTTTATCCTTTTTAAGAGGACAGTTGGGAGACTTATGCCCTGGTTTTCTGCATTTATAGCATATTATACCCTTCTTATGCAATGAGCGCAGTGCTGGTACATCACGTTCAGTTTCTCTACTCATTTCGCTCAATAGTTTAGTTTTCACCATTTCGCTAGTGACTTCTATATTACTGTGCTCTAGAGCCATTATCAGGGGCTCATATCGTGATGTAAGACCACCTAGAATGATTGCAGCAAGCGAACTATCTTCAATTTTCTTACCAATATCAGCTAGATCCTGCGCGGTCGTTGTTATAGCTATTATATAGGATTCTATATCTGCAAAATCTGATAAAGTATACCTATATAACTTCCGCTCTAGTGCTAACTTTCGGCCTAAGCTTTTATCTTCAAACGCTGTTTGCAAAGCATCCCACGCCATTTTCGCCGTTGTAGCTGTTCTGACATGCGTAATAGCACCACCGTCAACCGTTAGGCATATTTTTGAAAGAGCCTTTTGGTCATTACGGAAACGTACCTCGGGAGGCGTTTTATCATCGTCAGCATAGCCACTTACAGTACTCCACAACTCTTCATGCATCAACAACATTCTCATTTTAAATTTCCAAATTGCATATCCTTCACGATTTCTTAACATAGTAATTCCATTCAATATTCCTACAGGTCCTGCCATTATCTTCTTCTAAATAAGATAAGTTCGTGCTGATAACGATTTGTAGTAAAAATAATGAAATACTATACGTGAAATGAAAAATACGGATAAATTCAGAGAATGTTTTTTTATCATTGAGCACTTGTTTTACACGAGTTGACATAAGACATCTATGTTTTTAATTTTTAAATTATATTAGAACAAGAGGTTCTACAACACATACAATAATCATAATCATATAGTCTAGTTATACATTAAATGGTCTGTTTAAAGTGAGTGTTAGCGGGTGAGTAGACCTACGATCTGAGAAACGAGATGTAGGTTTAGTTACTGTAACGAGTACGTATAGTGATTGATAATAAATACAATTAAATTGTATGACAATATATATCGCATTAGGTATAATTCCTGTTAAGATAATATTGCAAATAAATTAAATAATTAATATTTCCTTATGTTATTGCGAATTGCTATTAATTCCGATGTGTGCGATGAGAAACCAAGAGCATGTATCTAATATAATAATATTATATAAGAACATATATCAATAATTAGTAATTAATTTGAAATATAGGTACGATAGATGAAATTATGATAGCGCCTACTCTGTATATTTCAAATAATACTGAACTATTGTTGTCCTTACATAATATTCTATAAAAAATAATTATAACACTTTAATGATGTATAAACCTTGACCGATCCGAGTGGTCGCGTCGATTACGCGCCCGCTCACGTGGAACCACAGACAATTTGCACTCATCTCCGTGAAAAACTACAATCCTTGCTCGGTAATTCCGATTTAAGGCTATATAAACCTAACAGCGACCATGTATGTCAGTGTCGCAACCTACTTCGATTGCACAACAACCCTCCAAAAAAATTAGATCACTATGCAAAAAACACTGTGTCTCGTGTTGTCATTGAGTATTTGTTATTTGGCTGAGTCAGCGCCGCCGAGCCTCGGTTCTTTAGAATTCGACAAACTCGATACTGACCTCTCCGATCTGCGTTATGAAGTTGAGGAAGAAGATTTGGATGATTTCTCGAAGATTCTCGATGAAGCAGACGTTATAGGAAAGAAAGCAGAAAAGGCTACCAAGGAAGCGAAGACCAGCCTCAAAACATCCGGCTTTAAAAAGAAGAATGCGACTAACGTGGGACTGAAAGGCAAATACGATATTGGTGATTTGAAAAAGTTTTTCAACATTGCTGGTGTAGACGACAAAGGAGCCTATGATGATGACAAGATATATGCGCTAGCTCAAGCTGGATTTGGCGAAGCTGTTGGAATAAAAGGAGACGAACAGAGAAAATACAGAAAAGGAACGAAAACCAGAGGGTTCCATAAAGTGCATCATAAAGACGAATATGAGAAAGATAAATTATTTTACGAAGATGACGAAACGAAGGGAAGTATTGACAAAGTTGGCGCGAAAGCTACAGGTGTGAAATTGGCTGCTGGTGCTGGTTTTAATAAAGGACATTTTCATCACGATCGTCAGAAAGGAATCTATGGGAAACAAGGATATTTGGACAAAGGATTTTTAGATAAACAGTTTAATGGATTTTCAGACGCGCAAGGTTTTGACGGGGAATTTAAGACAGATAGTTGATAATACAACATGAAGTGTAGTAATTCTAAAAGTAGTGTTATCTTGTCAATTAATATCGTTTATATTATTTAGTTATTATTATTTATATGCTACTAGTATAAATAAATTTGTAATGAGTTGTATTGAATCATTATAATTTTCATATTGTATAATGTTCATATAAACTTAAATATAACGACAAGGTTTTTAATTTATACATTTCATTCATTTTAGTATATAAGCGCCCACGTGATAACTTCGCAATAACAAATACCGTAACAAATACCGAATTCCGACAAAAGTAATAACTTTTGTCGGAACGCAAAGAGCAATAAAAATTACAAAATATTTTATTCGAACATGAGTACGATGTTTTTTTTTACTTACGTGATACGTATAGATAATATAGTATTATTATTTACTTGCAAAACTGCATTGAAAACACAACAAAACAAAAATAAAGTTTTGAACTCAGAACAAGAACAAGCTTTTGAATCGTAGTAAATGTTAAGTTTATGCAGCACATTGTTCTAAATTTAAATTATGGCGCCACAAACCAATGTTGTGCCATTACATAACATTTAGTGATCCAGTTTTATTATCGATATCTATAGAGTAAAAACCGGTAATTACCGCAGATGTAGTATTATAACGAAGCAAATGAAGCACATCATTAACTTGAAAAACAAATAATGTCTATGACCTCTAGTTGTCATTTATTGAACTGTCATCGTTACGTTCTATAATCTCTGCACGGTTGCTGAATGAAGTCAAGTGTTTGTGTAAATGATTGTGAAACAAAGAAATTATACGAAAATAAATGAGGCTCGGTAGAGATTCTCTGTTTAACATTACTCATGAGTACGGAAGAGACTCTGTTGAATCTCGATTTCGACAAACCAAACACAATAATCGCGCCGCCCGATGACGGTGTGGTATCGCTATCCAGTAGTTCAGAAGAGATCTGTTTAGTGCCAGAGGTCGGGTTCGAGGGCAACGTGGATTCGCCAGGAGTAAACCGGGAGTCGCAGCCGCTGCTCGGCGGCCGCGGCGACTTCGAGGTCTCGTTCAATCATTTTCCTGGTGAGTAAACAGCACGCAATCTCGTGATTCATGTAATCTCTTAATTAACCACCGCAGATGACATTACGCCTCAATAAACATATGGCGGTGGATTATTATCGATTGTAAACACTCGATAACACTTGTTCGTCTTCTTGCGGGTGCTGTAAGGCTTCATGTCTTATTGAATTTTTTCCTACTGCGCGTATTTTGACATTGTTTACGTCGAGTACGTCGTGTGTGATCGATCCTTGGCACAAATAATTGCATTTACATTTACAACCAACTTTTGTTCTGTTATTGATTGTAACAACTTCACTGTGTTGATTTACAGTGAGCGTTTGCACAATAGTAATGAACATAGCTGCAGAATGAAAGTTTCAGTGAAGCGTTACAGCTGTGTTGTACATTTTCAGCCGTTTTTGTAATTAATTAATATGGAGGCACCGTTTGAGTGCAGTGAGTATATGGACATCATCTACACGCTTCATTATTTGTTTATGTTAATAAAATTTATGATAATATAAAGTGATATTACAGTATCTGTTAATCCATATGGTGATTAACACTAAGCCTTTGTATAGATTAGATTTTTTTTGTCATTAACAGTTCTAGTTCTTTAATTTAGTTACTATTATTATTTACTTCACTAATAATTTTGCCAAGAAACAACTTTAATATATTTGATGCATATTAAATAAGTATCTAAATTATTTTAAAATATATCAGCTTTTACACTAATGTAAATCCTTATCTTTGTCACATAGTCTTTTTGATAATTTTTTTCCTATCAATAGCATAAGTGAAAATAGAAATTGGTGATATTAGTACATAAATAAACAACTTTATACCCTTTTCAAACACATTGCACATACAGAGTGTGAGGTTTGGCATAATTAAAGTTCATATAGGGGATGCAGAAATTCAATTTATCTATGCATTACAAATATATTCAATTTGATGGTTGAATGTCAATGATTTGTTGACCACTTGTCCACTAGTCTCATTTCTTATTTTCCAAATTCATTATATAATAATCAGTAACAGGTAGTTGTCAAAGGGTGAGGTGTGAAAAAAAATGAGACCTCGGTGAAACTGTTTGTTATCCATGTAGAATGGTTAAATGTTGGTTTTCACAGGGTGAAGACTTAAAAGTAATGATCCCTGGTCAGGATCCAAGGGTTTGGTGCAATGCACCATCTAACCTTTCAATAGCTATGCCACTAAGAATTTTTAATGTCATATAAATAATATGACATTAAAACAGTCCTGTATTAAATATTGTACAATGATAGGGTTTTGGTCTCCTCCGCTAATAAATGTACAACATATTGTGATTTTTTGTAGTTGTATGTAGTCTACTACAATAAACACTGGCAATAGATAAATCAATAAACATTTTTATTGACGCTGTCTGTTGACATGGGCCAGGTTTAAAAATACTTGTAATTTATTACAATATTATTGCAATTTAAACTATAAAATCACCTTTAAGCACTTCTTCATTCGGTGATTAAATGACATTGACTTTCTACTTTATCATATAATTCCAACATTCCAAAAACCATTCCAAGTTATAATTGTTAATATATAATGTGATAGGGTGCGAGCCTATCACTAAAACAGGCACAAACTCCAAAATTCAAGTTTATACTGAGGACAAAAACCCAATATCATTTTGCCCTATCCCAAATCCAACCCAAGACCTTAGCACTGCACTCATACTGTAATACAAATATGCTACGGACGCTGTCATTGATTTAGTAATAAATAAAATATCTTAGTATAGTTATCAAATTCCCATCTCTGCTTTCAAAGTGAACTTAACACCAACTGAGTAACCATGGTTTAAAAAATATTATAAGTAAATGCTATTAATATTTAGTCTTGTTCTTATATTCTACATAGAATGAAGAACTTTGTAGGTAGCACATAAGTGAAAAAAACTGGTTTAATATACAAATTAATAGATTCCATTCCAAGGTGAGACAGCTTTTTGAACATGAATAGATAAACTATAATTAGGTCAAATGTACAATTTGTATAATTATTACTTAATCTTCAATCTTGATCCTCATTGAATATAAATAAAATCTAATAAATTGGTATTAATTATGTCATTAAACTTAACGTCTGTTATATAAGTCTAAATATGAAAACTAAAAACTATTTATGCTATTAGCATTTTAAGTTATTTCTTTTGTTGACCATGAGCTGGTCCTTCGGTTAATAAGGGAAGTCTTTGTTTCATATTGACGACTTTATATATCTTTGAAATCCTTGTATGGAACTCCCAGATGCCCTATTCTGTGACCGTTTCCTTCACCATTATATCCAAAGGCAATTTGCAATTAATACAAATACAAAATAACTGAACATATTATGAAGCAGGTTTTACTTTTATATTTAAAACTCTAGAAATCCAGTTCGTTATAAAAAATTTAATAAACAAAGGCACATTTTCTAAATACTATTGTGTGGAAATTCTATCTGCTAGTGGTAGGATATTTGTATTCCCATGGGTAGAAACCATTATACATAACTGTAAAACCCTCCATAGGGACCCACATAAGTAGTTCCAGGACAAGCCTGTGTATATCCAGTCTCAAACAAGCCAGCATAATAATGCCGACTGGCCTCAGGCATTCATCTCTCATCAGAAAACACGGTCCAAACTCTATTCCACTTACCATCAGGTGTAATGGTCACCTTGCAGTGCCCTTCAAAAATATAGCTGCAAATACAGCTGTTATAAAGGAAAACTGTACAATATCCAGTTTACATATAAAGTTGTTTTAGATTGTTTATTTTTATTTTGTTCAAATGTCAATAACCTTAGATCTACAGATCACTCTGCTTAAGGAATTAGTTTGTTTATGTTAATTGTTTTTGTGGCTCTTAAATATTAATGTTCTTAAATATATTCTTTAATGGTGTTTAGAAAATGTATTGCTTTATTGTGGAACAGGTCAATTATTTTATTTTATGAGCATTGCAACTCAAGAACACATGGTTGTATTCATGTTTTTTTTTTTTAAATCAATATTATCTGTTTAATTACCTAAAAGATACAATTAGTGCATAAATCTAGTTGTATCGCTAACGCTGTCTAATGATTTGCCGTTTTGCAAAATAATAAAATTGTAATAAATTTGTATGATTTTTTGGCAAATAGGTGGAGGTACAAGAAATGTACTCAAGCCAAATATTACAGATTTTTTCTACTCTTAGTCAATTAAGGATCTGAAAAACCTTGCAGATGTACAACATTGACTTTAGACCTTGCATTCACAATACAATACTACGAAATTAGTAAAAATACTTTTTATACAATAACGCAAAAGTGCATATTACTCATATAATAATTTAGTGTGATATTGGGTTTATCTGATCAAGGTAGTGTCTGAAAATCGGACTGGTATACTTCCTTTTTTTATGACTATCTTTTACTCGTGACTTTGCCCGCGTGAAAGTTTTTCCCTGGATATGAAACAGCCTATTTCCTTCCCAAGGTCTTAAATTATCTTCATACCAAATTTAATTAAATTCGTTCGTTTTGAAGTTCAGATTAACAAACACGGCGGGGGACTTTGTTTTGTATTATGTAAAGATAAGACGAGCAATCCGCTCGCTTGATAGCCGACGTCATGAGTTATAAACAGCAACACCATCCAGAATTATAACAAACAGCACCGAACGGCGCTCCATAATAGACAGAGGCAGAGGCGGCCTTTGGGGGAGGCGAACCGGGCAACCGTCCGGGGCCTCTCGCTTACAGAGGCCTCGCACGGTGCCTCGCAGGACCTTTTTTTTACGTTCTTACCGACGAAACTGTTAAAACAGGGGAACGTTTTTTTACACTGCCCGGGGCCTCGCGTCTGTTTCTTTTTGCTTTCGCCTGGGACCTCGCGTCGTTTAGGGCCGCCACTGATAACAGACCTCATAAAACTCTGTTATAACACAACAGAATCCTTCAATAGTGTAAATACTGCTTACATGATGTGGTACCTAAAAGGACCAGTATACAAGACCTATTATCTAGTAAAAAGGATATTTATAGTAAAAACTATTTGTAGTTCACGCCTAACCTTGGCTAATAACGCGATAACATTACCTATCACAACATCTAAACACACAAAACGCATTATCAGTCCACCAATAGATTACGTTTAATATATACGACAATAAATCTCGAAATGTGGTTTTACATGACACCAAACTGCACAAAAACTTGATTATCTCATGTTTGAATAAATTATTTATTATGATTTATTTGTGAAATATCAGTATATTTGATTTTTTTCTGCTTGTGTTAGAAGTTAATGTAATCATGCATTTTTTTATATTAATCCTGGTCCGTTTATCGTATTAAAAATTCTCAGTTTCATTTCGTCTCTTTAGTAATGTTTATTTAATATTTATAGAGTTCGGTCTATAGCAATATACAGATGTAATATATTTTGATCTATACCATCTTTTGAGCGGAGGTGTCACAGGATAAGGAGACTGATCCAAGGTTCAAACTTGACGCTATCTATCGTAGTGTGCGTGTGCGCTCATGCTGCTCACGCGCACTGTAAGCGATTAGGGAAAGTGGTAGGGCGCGTCTTCGTAGATGAAATTATGATAGGGGATAAGCTATTCTCAAAATACCAGTGGCTAACTGTCCATATAACCCGATTCTTGCCTACTCTATATGTAGAATCTAATTATCATTAGAACGATTTGCAGACCTCATTTATGCATAATAATAATATAATAATAATATCAGCCCTGTATTAAATACTCGCCTACTGCTGAGCACGGGCCTCCTCTACTACTGAGAGGGATTAGGCCTTAGTCCACCACGCTGGCCTAGTGCGGATTGGTAGACCTCACACACCCTCGAAATTCCTATAGAGAACTTCTCAGGTATGCAGGCTTCCTCACGATGTTTTCCTTCACCGTTAAAGCAAGCGATAATTCACAAAGAATACACACATAATTTTTTAGAAAAATCAGAGGTGTGTGCTCTTGGGATTTGAACCTGCGGACATTCGTCTCGATAGTCCGTTCCACAACCAACTAGGCTATCGCCGCTTTTATGCATATTAGTACCTATATGTTTTCAGGTTCGCTTTCGGAAAAATTCACCTCACGCCACTGCAAAAAACATCAATACCAATACAAAAATATCCCTTTTTTATCTCGGCCTACTCCATCAGCAACAAAGCTTTATATAATAATTTTATAAACCTATAAATCTTATCTGGCGGAAGGACATAAACAGTTAATACAACGATGCCCATAGAATCTGAATTGCTTATACAAATGTATGATGGCGGGTCGATTTAATAAATTATTACATTCATAACGTGCGCGGTATACGATCGGGCAATGTGACGTCATATGCCTCATAAGTGTTGTAAACATTACACGAGGGCTGGAATTAGTGGCTGGCTTGGGGGTCATTTCCCTCATTTAGTATGTACGCAAAGGTGGAAAAATTACGAAGTGCCGATTGCAATGGTTGGCAGATGTTTTATGAATAATTATTTTAATTTAAAATATTTTTATCAACAGAACTCATATTATTTTATCTATATCTTCTATCTATACTTATAATAAATCTGTAGAGAGGTCAATTCTGTACATGAAATATATTTCAAAAATAACTATCAGGGGGTGATTAGGGATCGATACTGATGCCAAAAATGCAATTAGTAAAATTTTTGTCTGTCTGTCTGTCTGTCTGTCTGTATAACCGTTATAGAAACAAAAACTACTCGACGGATTTTAACGAAACTTGGTACAATTATTTTTCATACTCCTGTGCTGGTTATAGTATACTTTTCATCACGCTACAATTAATAGGAGCAGAGCAGTGAAGGGAAATGTTGGGAAAACGGGAGAAGTTACTCCATTTTTTAAGCTTCCGTCGCGTGTGCAACCTTAATGGTTAAAGCTACATAGAAATCATGTATGACGGAAATGTTCTCCTTAAAATTATGTAAAAAATATCCCACGACAGCATATGTCTATCTTTTATGGTTGACTCACAATGACACGTGTAACTCCCGATAGCTTAGCAGTTCGAAGCTTTCTCATTATATTTGTTTACTAATCTTAGGAACTATCGGTCCAAACTGAAAAATTCTTTTTGCGTTGGATAGCCCTTTATTTGTGGATTGCTATAGGCTATATATCATCACGCTATACCCAATAGGATCGGAGCAGCAATGGCTAATCTCTGGAACTACCGGTCCAAACTGAAAAGTTCTTTTGCGTTGGATAGCCCTTTGTTCGTGGAGTGCTCTAAGTTATATATCATCACGCTATGACCAATAGGAGCGGAGCAGTAATGGCTAATCTTAGGAACTACCAGTTTGAACTGAAAAATTCGTTTTGTGTTGGATAGCCCTTTATTTGTGGGGTGCTATAGGCTGTATATCATCACGCTATGACCAATAGGAGCGGAGCAGTAATGAAACATGTTACAAATACGGGGACAATTTATTCGTTTTGAGAGCTTCCGTTGCGTGCGCTGCGTAAACGGTTAAAGTTATGCAACAATGATGTATGTCGGGATTATTCCTCTTAAAAAGTTCTAAAAAAATATATTATAAAACAAAAGTCCCCCGCTGCATCCGTTTGCCTGAACGTCTTAAACTCAAAAACTACCCAACGTATTAAGATAAAATTTGGTATGGAGACAGTTTGAAACCCTGGGAAGAACATAGGCTCCCGGGAAACTACTACTTTTATAATGGAAAACTTTAGCCTGAAAAACGTTATAACGCGGGCGGAGCCGCGAGCAAAAGCTAGTTTATAATATTTGTTCAAATAAGAAGTATTATTTTATGTCTAGAAAGTAACATTTTGTTAAAAATATAAGGTTATCTTAACCTAAATGACATACGTATCTCATAAATTCGTTATTTTATAATGTAAACAGTGTTCACACTAGACATTTAAAATACGATTAATTACAAAATTGAATCATTCTCAACAAAAATGTAAAGATAATGAGACTATTAAAAGAAAACATGCGATAATATTGTTTTCGTGATCTCAAGGTCTTAATCAAAAGCCCCCAAGTCATTGACCCTAATACGGGCCTGTTGATTAATTTATGCTCTGATTTTTATGTTGTCCCTTAAGGGCATACGCGTTTGATATAGTCGTTTTATTTAATGGAACGTAAAAATTGGTCACGGACAGATAGGACGGTAAAAAACTTACCATAAGTTCACGCCTTGATCCCCGTAAATTTAGACAGAAACGTAATAAGTGCATCCACATGCCGAGTATATAATACAGCACAAAATATCCTTATTAATATTGGTATCCAGTAAGGGTCTTTCCGATAGCCTAGTTGGGTGTGGAACGGTCTGCCGAGACGAATGTCCGCAGGTTCAAATCCCAAGGGCACACACCTCTGACTTTTCTACAAAATCATGTGTCTATTCTTTGTGAATTTATCGTTCGCTTTAACGGTGAAGGAAAACATCGTGAGGAAACCTGCACATCTGAGAAGTTCTCTATAGGAATTTTGAAGGTGTGTGAAGTCTACCAATCCGCACTAGGCCAGCGTGGTGGACTAAGGCCTAATCCCTCTCAGTAGTAGAGGAGGCCCGTGCTCTCAGCAGTGGGCAAGTATATAATACAGGGCTGAAATTATTATTATAAGGGTCTTTCACAATTTTGCATTAAATTTTGTTGTCAGTTATGGTATTAAACAGTTAATGAATATAGTACTCATTTTATTACCGTTTATTTGGGAGCATGGATTACATAGAGTGACTTTTGTGATTGGTTAATTAATACATTTATGTGACAGTCTTAAGTGACGAGAGATGTTTATCGCTCGCCTAACGACACAATTATGCCGGCCTGTTTGAATTAGTCGTTCACATTAAAACGTGATGTCAATTTCACATTTATTAATTCAAATTGATTTGACGTAAGTTACACAGATGAGTGTTAAAATATTTATCTCGTGTTACGTATTTATGGGTAAACTGTGAGTATACGTAAATATATCAATATTGATAAGTGACGATGAATACATAGCAACAATATCTACAATTTATATTACATTTAAATTTGGAATGACTGTCTCGGTGGCGTATTTGTGTTACGGTACGACCATTGACGCCGGGAGGGGGTGCACCCGCCCTGTCCGGAATAAATCACAATAAAATAACTGAATGACAATGGGAACTATCGACCACAGAGCCCTTATTCTGTATGGTAGTGTAAACGCGTAACGCGGCCGTGTCATGTTATCTTCGAGAAATGTGCGTGGAATGGTATTATGTAAGCCAATTTCTGTAGTCCTAAACATGATGCGTTGTGTTACGTGCTTGTTACGCACTGTTAAAATAACGTGCGGGATAGAGAATAAGGCCCCTGATGTTTTATTATAGTTTAGCATATTATGCAAACAACCGCGCGATTTTTATTTGAAAAAAAAAATTATATAATGATATTACGTAGTAAGTACCTACTTATGCAGATGCCCCCTAAAAGTAATCTTGACGGTGCCCATGGGTACGACTGAAATGCTGAGGTCTTGGGTTTGAGCTCCGGGTCGGGCAAAATGATGTGTATTTCTACTCAGTATCAGCCCGGAGTCTGGAATTTGTGCTCGATATGGCGTTAGGCTTGAACCCTATAACATGAGATGGAATACTCGGTGGAAAGTGGGTGCACTGGTTGCGCCTCTGCCTACCTCTCCGGGTTAATAGGCGTGAGTGTGTGTGTGTGTAATTATTATACGATATACGAGCATAATATTTATTTAAATATACTACTTATTAAGTATACTATATTCAAAGAATTAAAAAGTAATTTAACGAAGTACAACTTTATCTCAAAAAAATCTCGGTTACTCCATTTCACCGAATACAAGAGATCATTATTTTTATTTCTATATTCTCTAGCATAATATGATAAGGGAAGTAAGATCTAAGAATATTTTAAATTAAGACAATGTCGATATTTTGACAGTAAAACGTTCTCTTCGCTGCGCTCCGTCGTATATGCGCCGGCCCTTAACGTCACTGCAATTCGGCAACCTATCCTTTGTGTGAAAACTGCATGAAACCGGTGCAATCCGATTGAAATAGCCGACACGTTGGCCCTTTTTGTATTTTGGATTAGTCGACTAAAGATATGCAAAGATTGGTGTAAACGCAAAACCTTGAGTATCTCGACATTTGCCAGAATTTCCTTGAATTTAGTATGACGTAATAATAGGGAAAATGTTTAAGATTTCGACGAGTTGATGCAACAAACACTTCTGATATGAAAGTATATTTCTATAATGGTACGTAGTTTTCGTGGGTATAAATTCTGACATATTATATTGTGATTTACAAAAATAGCTAAACAAATTTTAAAAGTCTAATGTTTCTTCACATTAATTTCTTACGAAATATTCTTATTTCTATATCTAAAATAAAGTAAACCTTAAAGTTTATTTTAGTAAAGAAAAAAACTTTTGATAAGGACACAAAAGGATAAAGGCGATTTGTAATTTTGCATTTATTGTTTTTTATACGCGCGACAAAGTGACCTCACTGTACCTGATGGTAAGTGGAATGGGGTCCAAGAGAATGTCGACTGATGACCCTCGACAGTGGAAACTATTAGGTCGGTCTGTTAGAACCGGATATACACAGACTGGTCCCGCAACGCGACACACGTGGAGCACTATGGCGGGTTATAACACCTTGAGTACGGTGGTCGCTATCCGAGCGGATATAAAATATATCCTACCATTTCAGCCACTTTTGTTGTGACTACGTATATGTTATCTTTTGTGTTTATGTCACTAAATATATCTATATTTAAATAGATTTCGGCCGAAGAACGCGATGACGAATACGATTATGAATCGAATGATGTGCTAGTTTTGTGAATTATGTTTGAGATTTTCTTACATCATTTGACCAAAACTGGATCATTCAGAGGCGTTACAAAACGTTCGTGTTCACGATTAGCAAGAAATCTTGGAGAAGTTGATTTCTACAAGCCATTTCTGCCATGTTCAATTACAGCGTGCTAACTGCTGAAGAGTTAAGAAGTAGTCTTATGGCTCCGAAAGTAACAGTGGATTAAAATATATTATACTAGCTTTTGCTCGCGGCTTTGCCCGCGTGAAGGAGTTTTCCGGGATATTTTTTTTCCGACTTACTTGATATGTATCGTTATATTATAACCAAATTACACTAAATCATCATAAATTGTAGCCTATGCGTTATTCTGATGTATAACCAATATTACTGTAAAGTTTCATCCAAATCCGTTCAGTAGTTTTTTTCGTGAAAGAGGAAATATAATACATACGTACATCCATCCTCACAAACTTTCGCAATTATAATATTAGTAGGCTTATCTGTAATAATAAAAAGTTCACAGAAAAATCTTTAATCAGGTGAACTATGAATATATAAATAAGTACGCTTAAACTAAATGACAATGATGCTGATAATAATATCAATATTAAGTACACGCGCACGCTTGACAGTCGAAGGTTACGTTCTATTAAGTGAGGTTCCTACGCAGTATTCATTTAATTTAATATATTATAATTAGGTGCACGTAAAATTTATTCATAATCAAATTTACTTAACTGTGCCTCATTGTAAATACAATATAGTCAAAATACTACGAGGTATTAACTGAACGGTCGCTACAATTACGCCGGCGTATTATAGACTGTTTTAATATATACTCGAAATACTACGAGAGCCTTAACAGTCGCTACAATTACGCCGGCCTAGCATAGACTGTTTTTAATACTTCAACGTATCCATCAATCTATGACGCGGTTTGTACGCGCGCACATTGCGCGTCAAAGCATCAAAACAGTGTTGTAATAAGGCGCTGTGACGTGGGTGGACGCCCACCGCTCCACTGGTGGGTGTCAATATTGATTCAGACCTCTCCGTGTATATTTATGAGTGGAGAAAGCGTGATGAGAAACGAATATTCGTTCAAGATGTTTTCGCTGGCGATGGATATTGCAATCTTAATGATGTAATGATTAATTTTAATACAATTTGTCTATAAGTAATTAATAAAAAAAGGAATATAATCAGCAATATGAATTGCCAAGTTTGCTGTCAGTTTACGTATTGAGAATTCTAGAAATTTAAATGGCGAATTCATCAGTTAAGGTAAATTAGAAACTGAAGTAAAGATAGTAGATGTCATTATGCTATGTTTTTTTTTATTCGTGCATGGCGGTGATCCTGCTGCACCTAATTATAAGTGGATTGGGGTCCAATAGAGTGTCGAGTGACGAGAGATGATTATCCCTCGTCAGTCGACACAATTATGTTGTTGGAAACGACAACATAATTGTGTCGACAGATGGTAAGTGGACTGGGGTCCAATAGAATGTCGACTTATGAAAAATGATTATCCCTAGGTAGTCGACACAAATATGCCGGCCTGTTGGAACCGGGGATATACAGGCTGATCCCGGAACGCGACACACTTACATGGGCCACTATGGCGGGTTTTCACACCTTGTGTACGGCGATAGCTATCAGGACGGATATAAAATATATCCTACCACCAACAAAATTGTTCATGATAGTCCGGCGGTACGGTCCACAAGTAAAGTTGTGTTGGCGCTTATATTAATTTAATTCACTCACCATTGTATTAATGTATTTACCTCTACGCTTTAACAAGTAGGTTTTCCGTTTATGGATTTTTGTCCCCGAGTCGGGTCGCGTCATTGTAATCCTTATGAATCATACGTTGATTGTGAATATATAAATAATTAAATACTATATCATATATGGGTTGTGATTCTGTGAATCAGAAGGTTCTGAGATCGATTCCCTGGTCATCTTGTAATAAAATGTATACCGATAAACATAAGTCAAATATTTTAGAACCGGCTAGTTGTGAACGGCCAGAATGTAGCTACCTTTTGTAACCTTTATTAGGATGATTTCTAGGTCTAGTAACAAAAGTTTTATGGTTTTTTGACACGAAAATACATGCGTTTTACACGGAATTTGTGTTTGTGTCCCATTTGACGATAGGCTTGCACCTAATCACATTTTAGGCTCGATAGTTACATACATAGAATTCGTAATTTGCCTCTGCCTTATTAACGCACAGCGGCGATAGCCTAGTTCAGTGGTTCTCAAACTTTTTAAATGACGGAACCCTTTTGGGAAGCAAAATACTTGATGGAACCCTACAATAAAACAATTGTTTTTATAAGTGTATTTTTTATTAATCAGCATAATAAAAGTACAATGTAACAGTTACTAATTATTATTGAGAGAGGTGTTTTGATTTTTTTTTCTAAATTCTTGCGGAACCCCGACAGAGGTATCACGGAACCCTAGGGTTCCGCGGAACACACTTAGAGTATAGCTGGCCTAGTTGGATGTGGAACGGACTGCCGAGACGAATGTTTGCAGGTTCAAATCCCAAGGCACACACCTCTGACTTCTCTAAAGTTATGTGTGTATTCATTGTGAATTATCGCTTGCTTTACCGGTGAAGGAAAAAAATGTGAGGAAACCTCTATACCTGAAAAGTTCTTTATAGGAATTTAGAGGGTGTGTGAAGTCTGCCAATCCGCACTAGGTCACCGTGGTGGATTAAGGCCTAATCCCTAAGTAGTAGAAAAGGCCCGTGCCTAGCAAGTGGGACAGTATATAATACAGGGCTGATATTACTATGTATTATTTATGAATGCATGACATAATCTCATGAATTAAATCATAACGACATCTGGGTCTTAAAAGGTTATCTGAGCTCGTCTGTGTGTGAGCATGTGATTCTCTCACCTTGGGGACCCAAAACCTCGAGACGTTTCCTTATTAAGTGTGCTATTTGTACGTCACTACATAATATAAAACAAAGTCGCTTTCTCTGTCCCTATGTGTGCTTAAATCTTTAAAACTACACAACGGATTTTGATGCGGTTTTTTTAAATAGATAGAGTGATTCAAGAGGAAGGTTTATATGTATAATAATAACATCCATTAAATAGTCAGCATTGCACCCGTGCGAAGCCGGGGCGGGTCGCTAGTTTATAATATAATTCTATAGACACTTTGTCCTCTCTTGAAAAAGTGAAAATACATCTACACTATATCTTTATCAGATACCATATTTCGGTCATACTAAAAATATATAAAAATAAAATGTCTGCGATTTAGTGATAAAGGACTTTCCACAAGGCCTAAAAATGCATTTCAACGAGTTTTAATTGATTGTCCAGGCTAACGTGTAACAGCTGAACTGAGTTTGACTTTTCGAATAGTAATCGTATAGTGTTTATAGTATAACCCCCTTATTCATAGACGTTTTTTAACTAAGGACGGAGTAAAGCTGTGATAACAAGTCTGTTTCTCAGTGCTGACGGCATGGCAGCCTTCGCAGTGCGTAGACATAGGGCCGTTGTGATTGGTTATTATTGTTGTATTTCAATATTAGCCAATCACAACGGCCCTACGTCTACGCACTGCGAAGACTGCCATGCCGTCAGCACTGAGAAACAGACTTGTTATCACAGCCTTACTCGGTCGTTAAATAAAAAACGTTTATGAATAAGGGAGTTAGTCTGCAAAAGAGTAATTTGTTCAGCTGGCAGTAAATCGTCTTTACTGCCCATAAATACCCAAAATACAAGTTGTAGACTAACATAAATACCCTAAATATAATACAAGTTGAGGACTCAAGTCGTACATTATATACCAGTGGAAACCTATTAACGTTAACAAATGCGAGTAGAACTAGTAGTATAATAATATTATTTACAATTTTGCTTGCAACTTCGCTCGCGTGACTAACCATTTCCTTCTACAAAAGTCCGTCAAACACTAGTAATTCGTAGCGTCATCTGTTCGAGACACATATTAAGAATCTGCTTAAAAACCCCATTTTTTCCCACAAGAGCAAAGAACGGGTATAAAAGTAGCACATGTGTTAATCACGGACATGGTCAATGTGAGTGTCAAATTTCATCCAAATCCGTTCAGCTGCTTTTGCTTTTACTTCTAACAAACATTCAAACATTTTCATAAACTTTCGGATTTATAATACCTATTAGTTGGATCTTGTTGTTCCTCAGTACTAGAGACCCGAGATCCTCAGTACTAGAGACCCGTGCCCAGAATTGCGACCGTATGCCGAGACTATGTGCCCTTACTTCCCTTACAACTCCTGTAAGTCAGGATCAGCAGTGGCAAATTTTATGACACCGAGCGGTGTAGCTCGGCGAGTCTCTCGGAGCACCTATCAGCCTTAATTCACAACAATATGAATTGATTAGAAAGACAGGGAGGAGTTGGAAATATTAATTACCCACTCTCATTAGTTAGTACAGTGTTTAATATATTGTTTTGTATTTCCAGATGACCCACAGTTCAGCGAGCTGGTGTGGCAGGCGGAGGTGGCCATCGACAATGGAATCTTCCCAGAGAGGATTTACCAGGGCTCCAGCGGCTCGTATTTCGTCAAGAATCCTGGAGGAGTGAGTATATTATGTGCAATTTTTTTTAAAGTAAATAAAGAGTAAAGAAAAATAGAGGCATAGATAAAAAGAGTTTAGACATATATACATGGTCATTTTGACATTGCGTTACTAAATGAATCCACACACTTATCTACTTAGAAATAACACTTTACAATAAGTTACTTGAGCTGTAGGTGTAAAATTAAAAAGCGTAAGTTTCGAACAAAATAAATATTAATAAAAAGTAATTTTAATTTCACGTACCCTAATGCCTCTATTACTACTGTAAGAGAATTCGTCGCTGCGACACTATCATAATTCAGTCAGAAATACACTCACGCACACGCCATATTCGCATTAAACTACAAAATTATCAAAAAATATGAAAACTAAAACCAGGATTTTTGGTGAAAATATTTATTATTATTAATGGATGATTTTTGGCACAATGTCAGCATAGGTGGAGACGTGTATGTGCTTTCATTTAGTAACGGAATGTCAAAATGATCCTGTATAAGCTACTCTAAGCATTATAGCCACGAGTATAGCCAGGGAGGAAGGAGGTGGTAAGGTTGATCGGCGCCCGCCCTAGAATTATCATTGGCCGCCCTATAAAAATCCTTGCATTTACAGGGACCTCGCGTGGTGCAGGTCTTTCGTTAACAACCTTTATTTATTCCAACTACCTTCCTTAGAGAAAATCCGTAGCAATGCCGATGATTATTATTATGAAAATTTAAAAAGGTTTTTTTTAAGAGTTCTAGGGTTGCTAAATATAACAATCACGGTAATGTCTTTCCGTTTGTCTATTTTTCTAAATATTTGACTAGGAAGGAAAGAACAGAATCCCGCTAGCTTTAACGAAATGTTTATATGAATTTTTAATGGAGAACTTCGATATATCGTCTAATTATAAACAAGTTTAATGTGTTCTTCCATAATAATTGCCACATAATCTCTAATAGGAAATTCAGGGTCAACCTCACCAAGGGGGACTAAAATAGGGAAGAAAATATTTCTTTCTCATTACGTTTAATAGCGTGTTGTGGAAATTGTTCAAACATTAATACAGTGGGGTAGGTCACGGTCGCACGCGAGCAGTTCATTGGAAAATGTTTGGTATTATGTATAACATTAAGGCTCAAATAGACGAAGCAATTTTTTCATCTTGCACGTGATATTCTTGAAAGAACATAAAAATTACCGCGTCTGAACATAATGGCGAAATTTTTGCCCGCGTACAGGCGAGACTCGCCTCAAGAAACTTGCCGCAAGAAACTCGCTCCGTGTAATTGAGGATTTACTCGTTAATGGGGAAATACTATACATCGTCGACTTAAATGTTGCAATTTCTTTAATGGCACTGCGGTTATCGTGCAGGTCTTTGTAGTTTGTAATGCTTTCTTTAATAATGATGAAGCATGCTTCTATAAAATGGGTTTCATTTGTTCCGTATACAGTATTAATTATGAGATGTTTAAAATAAACTTAAAACTGTAGCTATAAAAATATAAGAATTTCGGATAAAGAAATCGTCTGTTCTTTGCATATTACGCTAGCCAAACATGTGGCGAGAAACGAAACAAATGGCGATCCGTAAAAATCGCCTTTTCTTGTATAAACATTGTAAACTGAGACTCCTAAATTCGCCTCAAATTTAAATATAGTTATCACTTTAAGGATCAATAATTCTAAATAGTTTTTTTAGTTAAATGTAAGCAAGTTATCGCTCTCGTGTTTATCACAAAGCTGCAGCATCCATTCTTTTAGAATGGATGTGTTAATGCGGTTTTGTACCACAGGAGCGTACAGTATCTCGCTCGCGGGGATAACCGAGTTTCGAGATTTACTCGTTTGTTTGGTGCGAGCGATACATACTATTATTCTTCAAATAATGCGACAGTCTGCAACAGCAAAATCTCATATTCAAAATGCTCTAGTTGCACTATGTAGGTTTTAAGTTAAAATATCAATTACATTCCAAAATAAAAAATTAATTATTTTTTTATAACAATCAATAGTTTTGAAAGCTTTAAATCATAATACTGCAAAGAGCGCATTTTGCAGATGACATTTTGTTGTTAGAGACCGTCGGTTATGCAAATCTTTACAGTTTAGAAAGGTTATACGATGTCAAGTTCAACATTAAGCGGAAAAGGATTTGAAAATTTTAACAATCTGAAGTATGATATGTATGCAGCATATATATATTTCCGTATAGAATATCCAAATCAAACAATATTTATAGTCATAACATGGCAACACTATAAATTTTTTAATTAAACAACGAGTTTAGTATTTCCATTATACGTTTGCAGAAAATAATCGGCGTGTTCAAACCGAAAGACGAAGAACCTTACGGACGATTGAATCCGAAATGGACGAAATGGATGCACAAGTTGTGCTGTCCGTGCTGCTTCGGACGGTCGTGCCTCATCCCCAATCAGGGCTATCTGTCCGAGGCGGGCGCCAGCCTCGTCGACTCCAAGATCGGACTCAAGATCGTGCCTAAGACCAGGGTGAGTATTACCACGGACAAGAGAATGCAATCTCGCGAGATTTTAGACCTCACCGAGATCTCGCGAGACCATGAATCCAGTCTCGCTAGATTTCGCGAGAACGAGATTGCATTTCCTACGACAGACTGTAATAAACGATAACGTAATTCTGCATTTAGTCGATAATGGTAAAACGTGTGGTGAAGGGTCCTTATAATCCGATTTCTACCGGCTTCCCTTTATTATATTCTTATAAAAAATATTATCAATGAAGAAATATGAACGCAACCTCCTTGTAATATTATTTATTATGACTGCATAGGTTTCTTCTAAAAGCAAAAAATCGTACTCATTGTCTTCTTTCAAGCTTCAACTCGTGTAATTCCTAATAAAAACTAACTCCGTTTATATACGATAATTTATTATTATATCAATCAACTTAAAGAAAATTATTAACGTACAAAAAATATGATCTTATAAAAACGATTTTAAGACTAAACTTCTGAATTGTGCAAAATCGGCTTCATTTTATTCGTCGTTAATATGACACCCTGTTTATAAAAATAATAAATTTTATTAATCTTTTAACATAAATGGCGAAGATTATAATAAAACGCGTGTATAAAATACTATGAATCTAGTTAATACCGGCTTCTTTTATCGCCTGTGTGCGTCGTCCAGTCGTGCGAAGACATAGTTATTAGATAAAAATGTCAATACCTAATTACGCCGCATTGTTTATTATAGCGGTGTTTGTAATCGAAGCGTGATTCATTTGTTGTTACTTTGTATACTAATTTAGGTCTTTTGTGCATGGTGTGCATGCATGTTATATCACTGCAGGAGTCGGTAGAATGCGCCAAATTAGCTGTCATGTAATAGGGTACTGGCCTATTGCCATTTAGCCAGGTCAATTCTATGTGTTAGGTTCTTCTTGCAGTGTGTACGTAGTTATCTAAGGTCGCCTGCCGGCCATCATTTACCCACATTTGATATACTTACGATGTTAGCGTAGCATCATAGCTCAGATGATTTATCTATCGCAAAATTATTTGTTGACAAATATTGTTAGAATATTATTCCTGATCAAAATAGGTGACATGCGAGTTTGTAAAATAATATTACAAACGCTTATTAAATCGTCTATCATAGGGGTGATTTTAGTTACTTTTTAAGGTTATTATCAAATTATTTTTGTTATATGGTTTTAGTTTTTTCTTGTAAAGCTTGTTATCCTTTACGTCTGGGCACCGCTCCGCCCCTGCCTTCCCGCCTCCAAACTCGCTACTGATCGGTCCATGTTCTACATCTTACTTCAGTTACCATCAGGAGCAGTAGATCGCAGTATATAACATTATGGTTGTCCGCAGGTGGTGAAGCTGGTGTCGGAGACGTTCAACTACCTGCGGATAGACCGCGAGCGGTCGCGTCTCAAGCGCGCCATTACAGAACAATTCCCCACGCTGCGGTTCAACAGGATGGGGCTGCCGCCCAAGGTAACGTCCACCATCTCTACACTTCATGACAGACTGCCACTCAGACGTTATTTAATGTTAATCATTATTGGCTATGTAGCCGGTAGTCAGCAACATTACAGTGGCGACAGTGATCACTTACCATCAGATGGGCCGTTCACTCGTCAGCCTCAGGCAGGAATAATAAAACTTAAAAAAAAATATATTATTTCTCCAAAAGTTTAGTGAGTAAAGCGCACACCCTGTCTTTTGGGGCAAAGGCGTATTTTGAGACCCCGGTAAGGACATAGGCTACTTTCTATTCCGGGAAAATATAAAGTGTAACTTTTATAACGGAAAACTGAATCCAGAAAAAACTATAACACGCGGGCAGAGCCGCGGGCAAAAGCTAGTTTTTAATAAAATAAAAAACCGACACGCTCGAATTGAGTTGTCTATATATTTTACTAGCTTTTGCCTGCGGCTCCGCCCGCGTGAAAAAGTTTTCCGAGATAAAAAATTCCCTATAGCACTCGGCAAAAATGTAGCTTCCTATTAGTGAAAAAATTTTCAAAATCGGTTTAATAGTTCTTGAGATTAGCGTGTTCGAACAAACTAACTCTTCAGCTTTATAACATAAGTATAGATTTGAAGTCATATAGCAGCTGCTGTAAGGTTATTTTTGGTTGGTTTGCAGATGGGCTCGTTCCAGCTGTTCGTGGAGGGGTACAAGGACGCGGACTACTGGCTGCGGCGCTTCGAGCAGGACCCGCCGCCGCCACACGTCATGAGGAAGTCAGTACCACGTATATTATTTACATAAATACTAGCGACCTGCCCCGGCTTCGCACGGGTGCAATGCTGATACTAAATACACTACAGAACAACTGTGAATGTTGTATATAAAAACATAGCGGCCCGCTCCGGCTTCGCACGGGTATAACATAACAAAATAACAGTATTTCTCCACTATTTAATGGATGTTATTATACATATAAACCTTCCTCTTGAATCACTCTATCTATTAAAAAAAACCGCATCAAAATCCGTTGTGTAGTTTTAAAGATTTAAGCATACAAAGGGACATAGGGACGGAGAAAGCGACATTGTTTTATACTATGTAGTGATTATAATTTATATATATAGTCTGTGAACATATTGTATTGGTTTTTCTTAGAAATGGAAGTAGAATTTTCTACGTGAGTTTGGAGGAAATTTGGCTGAGATAGACCATATTTCGGATTAGCGTAGAGTGATTTTTGTCACATTAAAATACATAGTAGGACTTTTATTTATATTTAACAGATAAGTTATAGACGGACTTAATGCCAAAGGCATTTTCTACCAGTCGACTTTAAGGTGGAAATTATTGTTATCGACTTTTGTACTTGAAAACAAATTACCACATATATATACCTAATACTACCTACCTATACAAGTACCTAATATAAAAAACGATTGATCGACAAAATTTCAATCTAGTAAGACCAAATCAGTCAATTATATACGTGAGTTTTTTTGTCGATTTTAGTCGATATAGCTATAAATATGACTTTTTCTACATCGTAACTTCGCCCTAACAAAGCATCATCTCTGCTTACCCCTGACTTTGAACTAATCTCATGCCCCTGGCACTGTTAGGTTCCAGTTGCAGTTCGAGCGGCTGGTGGTGCTGGACTACATCATCCGCAACACGGACCGCGGCAACGACAACTGGCTCATCAAGTACGACGCGCCCACGCCGCAGACCTCGCGCGGGGACATAGACCTCAGGGACCCCTCCGTGAGTATCGATAGATCGATACAAATAATCGAATCCAAGAGACGAATAATCGATTCCTTGAGGTTAAAACGCCTCCTAGATCATGATTTTGTAATTGCTATGGAGGGAAGTGGACAATTAACATGTCCAACTCCTCCCTGTCTTTCTATTTGATTAATTTCGTTGCGGGATAATGACATATTAGTTTTCCCTGAGACTCGCCAAGCTTCACCGATCGGCGCTAAATGCGTGCCACTGCTGATCCTGGCGTACAGAAGTTGTAGTGGTGGGTGTTAGGGCTGGAAAGACATATAAAATAATATTTAAACATTTAGAAGCACTAGTAGAGGTGATTAAAATAAAACTTCGAATAGAGATATATAAAGATAGAAAGGCAATGAAGTCGCATTGAAAGGTAATATTTCTTGATATAGACATCGAGATTATGTTGAATTCAGTGTGAACCAAATAAATGTAGTAAGTTCATAATTTGTTGAGATCTTGTATTCGAAGTTTACCCCTGTTATTAGATGTTGTTATTCTATTTATAAATATATAGCTAATTGCAATATTTATTATGAAAGTATATGTCATAATGTTCCGTATCTCGCCCCGGCAGGAGTGGCAGGGCTGGGACGTGCGCATCGCCGCCATCGACAACGGGCTCGCCTTCCCCTTCAAGCACCCCGACTCGTGGCGCGCCTACCCCTACCACTGGGCCTGGCTGCCGCAGGCCAAGCAGCCCTTCAGCCACGAGACCAAGTCAGTGTACTGTACACACGCACGCACCCGCACGCACACATTACCCTATCCCTAAACGAGTAGGCAGTGGTGCAACCAGGTCACTCATTGTGTTTGTTCCGTCCCATGATGTGATGGGGTCACCAAGCATAATATGCCTAATATAGATTTTTTTTCTTAGCGACTAACATTGCTTGATTATTTTTTTAGTTACTATTACAATGTTTCAAGCTTGCGTTTTAATTTTCAATGCTAGTTTAAAATTTTTAGTGTAATATATGCTAGAGATACACTATCATATACAATTTTATTAAACTACTGTCGTATTTCAACAATTCAGTAATATTCAATCACTTAAAATTGACACAAACAGAATATTCATAAAAATTTCAAAATAAAATTTCTCAGAAGCTGTGTAAAATCCGTGGTCTTCTCTTCAATGGTAAATTGATAATTGATACCACTTCACCTGGATTAAAATTTGTACCACTTTTTCATTAACACTCTGTAGAATGTTTATATATCTCACAATAAATTTTATGACAAAAAGGATTACAAAACATCTCATGTATATCGATAAGGCATATATTATGATTGTAAATTATATTTGCAGGGAACTGGTACTTCCTCTATTATCGGACATGAACTTCGTACAAGAGCTGTGCGACGAACTGCATATATTATTCAAAGTAAGTTTTATATTATGATATAAATAATAATATCAGTCCTGTATTCAATACTTAACTGCGAGGGATTAGTCCTTAGTTCACCACGCTGGCCTAATTCGGTCAGATTTTAAATACCCTCAAATTCTCATAGTGAGCTTCTCGGGTATGCAGATTTCGTCACGATGTAACACCTACTCAGAAGTTGTGACAGGTCCTTACAGAAGTTATTTACCTAATGGCGACATAATTATAACTTCAAAGTCAATAGTTTTTGGCCATAAACAGTAGGAACACAACCATTGGATTGTGTTTCTACTGTGAGCGGTCGTATCGCTTGCCATCAGGCGAACGGCAAGCTCGTCTCGTCATGCAAAGCGATAAAAAAAACTTGTGTTGTATCGCAGCAAGACCGCGGGTTCGACCGCGGCCTGTTCGAGCGGCAGATGTCCGTGGTCCGCGGGCAGGTGCTGAACCTCACGCAGGCGCTCAAGGACGGCAAGAGCCCCGTGCAACTAGTACAGATGCCCGCAGTGGTAGTCGAAAGGTAACTGATAATTTAAAGTATTTTGTAAAATAACAAGTTTGTTGGAATGTCCGGCTCGAAGGACCAAGCGGTGTAGATTTTTGTAATTGGTATAAGAATGGTAACCAATTGCCTCAGCAGTGACAACATTTTAAAACACACGTAAAGTATGTTCGATTCCGAACTATGTTCAAAAGCATGACAATGCTCAACGATTCCCCTGTATTTTCAGACCATAATCATAGGAGCGAAATATCTCCGCTCCCTTCCCGTCTGTCCCCTAATCTAATTAGTATCTCGGTGCCAGATCGAAGAGCGGCACGACGTCGTCGCGCTTCTTCGACTCGTTCCAGCAGCGGTTCCAGCACAAGTCGCCGTTCTTCTCGTGGTGGTAAACCGCTGGAAACTGGGACGCGCAGGTGAGCATTGCTTAGCGATAGTTCTTGACTGCGGTAGACTCCTTAAGCGCTTAAAAATAATGAAGTTACCTATCATAGTACAACTCTCGAACCACACAAAGTCGTCATTGTTGACTGCAAAAATCATAATCTGACATTAATATGCTGCAAAAATTATTTGTTAATGTCACATTATATTAATATTTACCTATTTACCTAGTGATCTACCCAAAAATCCATGATAATGTGCTTTTTGATAATTTACAGCCGTTTTCAATAAACAATCTCAATCTTCAATCCGTTCCGAGGATGAACCAATCAAAATAACTCATTTGTACGCATGTCAAAAATACTTTGTTCTTATTGATCCATTTTTGAGATAGATCGAAAATACCGATCGGGATCATTTATTGAAAGTGGTGGTTAATCAACTAAATACAGTTTTGTCATCTAAACCTATTTGCTATTTCCAGACGGTGTAATGAATTATGGTGACAGTTCCACGGAGCCGATATGGTAATTGTATCTATAATGTAGTATATCGCATATTGAATTAATCGATAACAACTACTGCTGGAGTCTACAGTCTACTTAATGTCTTCTAATTGTGAAGATACGAGCGTGAGCGACCGCGGGATAATCGATAAAATATAGGGAATAATCGACAAAATATATTAAACAATCGATAAAGATAGTTTACATAATAGAGTACAGAGGTTGCATGGCTGAAAATAGTTAAATAAATTAATTAAAATGGAAATTTTATCATAAATCTTGCTTTTCTTTCAAAACGATAAAATAAAATTTTATTCACAAACGAATTTAATCTAAAATTTATAGTCGATAATATATCGAACTGCAACGGTCGCTCCGCATCACATTATTCTTACTGAAAATAAACACAAATAGATGAAATAATTCCTATTTTAGACACGTCATAAACAGTTTTTTAAACTTTAGCAGTAAAATTAGCGGTCGCGGTTGGACCAAACTAGTCGAATTGGCTGCTCTGAGATGTTATTGTATGTGTTATATGGAATCTTAGATAAACAATAAATAATTTGTACATATGTATTGTAGACGAATTTTCTTCGCGCTTGCCAAATATTGTGTCATTTACATGAAGCAAAAAATCGATAAATTTTATTCATAATTCAAATAGGTATATTTTTGTAATCAGTGAAAAAGAGTCAAGTGAACCTATTTCCGTGGCTAAGCCATTACCAGAATATGAATATTTTGTATTTCTACTCACTATTACGAAAATTCGTTGAGATCTCTAGAAATATCGCTTCAGAATACAATCGATTAAAATATAATTGATAAATAATGTTTGGCGAGCGCTACGTTTCTTTGACTGCCATTTATTTGGTACAAATGGCTTTGTAACACAATTGAAACTGATTATATCGACATAGATAGTTCTATAAAAATCTGTTAGAGACAGATTTTTACAATATTAGACGTTATTATGTATGTCATTTAGTCGATGATTGAATAATACAACCTTTATTGCCAAGTTAGGTTTGTAATAACAGCCTATATTGAAAAAAAAAATCAATCAGCAATTGGTGTAATAGGTACAATTGCAAATAAATTGTCTAAAATGAAAGTAACCTGTTCTTCAACTAAGAATCAATGGTATATTATGAAAATCAATGTCGTTATAATCATTTTTGAATGTCAAGATGTATCTATTTATAAAATTGGTTATCTGTATGAAATCACATCTCAGATTACCAATTCTTTATCGAATTATGTTTTTCGCCGTTTTTTTCTCTGTTCGTAACTGAATAAGAGAAAAAGGCTTGCCTAAATGTTATTGAATGTAAACATTTGTTATGTTTTTAATTAATCGATAAAAATCAAAGACAAGTAAATGCTATTTTAATTTAGATATCACGCCTAAGTGATTATCGATAAATAAATTGTTGCTTGTATTGCATTTTTATCGATAAACAGTTCGCACAACGGGACATGGTCTATGCAGTTCTGATGTGTAAATCGATTACGTAGAAAATATCGATTTTAATTCGGCATGAGGGTGACACTAACATGCATGCTAAGATTTTTTAAATTCATTTCTACATTTTATCCATTCGCAAAGGCCTTATTCCGTTGGCCTAACTGCATTAGTTATTTGTCCTTATGTAATATATGACTTGACAGTTAAAATAATTAGACCATTACAAATTATACTCATAATTCTCCATAGTGTTTTTATAGTACAAAATGGAACGATAATTTAATTTTATATAAGAACAAATTTCATTCCGTTAGGTAAATGTTTTAATCGAATTTCTAATTGATAGGGTATTATTATTTCCGATATGTGACAATATTTTTTCATAAATATTGTCTATGGCAATCTATAAATAAAATGCTCTATGCAGATTTAACTGTGGTAAAGAACTGTTAATTTATTTTCTGTACGACTGGCATATTAAATCCTATCGGTATACTTTATAAAAGAATACTTGTCAATATTCTTATATAAAAGAAGATAGAGACATCTCTAAACATTGATATTTGTAATCGAGTTATATTATAAGGGATTATATAAAATATCGATAGTTTCCGAAATGATTGCACCTACTGTCATACAAACTACACATCGATCATCGATGACAACTATCAAGCTTGGAATTATTTATTATTTTGTATTGAAGTTGCCTCGTTTATTTTATCGATAAAGTTTGAGAGGCCTCCACTTTCTGTTGTTGTACTGTAAACAAACTTGTAGATGTATTGAGATAGTACAATCCTTTTTAGATCACTCGGACCTTTTATACAATTATCGATATATTGTGAATTGCAAACGGCCATTTTATCGATAATAGTTTTATAATTGTATAGAAATATTGATACTTTGTAAGGAGCCAATTTTACCTACTTTTGATACAGTATGTGCTTTAATCTGTTTATGGAACAAGATTGAGAAAGAAATTATTTTGTATGAATAAAATAACCTCTTTTAGTTCTGGTTAAACTCGACGGATTTAATATCTCTAATAAATATAATAATAATAATTCCGGAATATTTTACGAACAGTTACCGCACATCTCCAAAAAGTCATGGCTAAAAGTTGGTACTTTATAAATTATCGATAAAGCGAAAAAATCGAATTGCAACATTCGAATATTTTTATATTTCCATTATCGATAATACCGCGCAAGTTCAACACAAAGAAGCATACACTCCGTTTATAGCGATCAATGTAGTTAAATTAAAATAACCATATTAATGGAGTATGTATAACGAGTGCTAGGGATGCGTGCTAGTGATGTGAAAATGTGAAAACCTGTGACGATTTATAGGAAGTCGTACGAGGCCAACGCCGAGGTTACATGTGATGTTAGCTTTATAATTTATGTAAGTCTAAGTAGATTAATTGTTGATTATCGTTGCCAAAAATGTCTATGACATTTTTCTTTATTTAAATAGTTACTTATTTAATGTATTTAGCTAGCTATTGTCTGGTCAACTGATCTATTCCTTCCTTCCTTCCCTCGCTTTCTCAAGTCGGTGTGTAGGTATTTATTCAAGGCAATGCTTCCTATAAATTGTTCGGGTTATCGAATTCCGTATTGTAAATATTTTAATAATTTTGTTCGATGGTTATTATGTGTTTATATTACGCATTACATATTTAATTTTGGAGAAAATTATAATCACTATTGCATTTTACTTTGCGTTTTATTGTCCGATTATTTTCGTTATAAGAATTCAAACAGCTGCTGCTAATTGTAGCGGTTTTAAACATAAAACAGATATCAATACCATGTTTACAAACTCCTACATACTAATCTTTAAACTTGTGCCTTCTTTATCGCCATAAAGTACTGAATTATCTCTGATCAATGCTATTTTCTTATGTAAATTTTCAGGAAGCTGTTTTTAAATTGTTAGTTTTAAAAATAAAACAAAGATCATTAACTTGTTTATAAACTGTAACATACTAAAAAATTATCATCAAACTTATTTACCGTACCTTTATTACCGTAAAGTACTGAATTAACTTTGATCGAAGCTATTTTCCGACATTTTTTTTTGACACGGTATATTACATTATTATTAAATTTAGAAGAGACAGGAGGAGACATTTATAATAAAGAAAACAACACATTTTACAAACATTTATATTCCAACAACACAAATTATATGCGATAAAATTATAAAGTGATTTATAACATGCATGATTTGTGCAGAAATAAAATAGCAACACCCACATATCAATCATTATTCGTATAAAACTTCTATCGGAATGTTAGAAATTCATTAATTTCTTTGTATTAACAACAAATAAATTATGTAAATTCGATAATCTGATGCTTTCATATTATCCTTATTACATTAATAGATTATAAAAAAATAGGACAATCGAATATTAAACCACTGGGACATTTAAAAATACCTAAATTAGAGGTAAAACAAACCCAAAATATATCTAGCAAAATCAAACAAGTCTGTATTTTTACTTGTAAAAGGTGCTTTGAATAAAACAATCGAATCATATGGACGTATATGAAAGCAACAGAACTAAAATTACCAGTTTCGACTAGAATATATTGCCTCTATTTGCTGCTAAGGACTTTTGTCTCTGTACAACAGCTCTACTAAATATTACCAGTATTCGGTAGAAAATGCATTATATCTAAAGCATTAGCTCTATGATTATATTAATTTAAAATACACGGAGATTTTACACAATAAAAATGTACCATACGACAAATAAAGATATTAAATTTAATGAACATAGTTAAAAAAATAATATTTTTGCAATCAGGTTTCTTGAGAAAATATTTCAAAATTTAGTGTTCATAAGCATTATGTATGTCTTTTATATTAAAAAGATAATTATGGACGAAAATAATAAGTACTAAAAGCTCCAATCGTCATTTACATGTTTCAGCTGTGATTTATGCTCAAAATCAGTAAGAATCGATAAAATCATTCGATGAAAACATACAATACTTGTTAAACCGATTATTTACCAAAATCGATTTTTATTCGAGTTTGAAAATCAACATTGTCTTCGTCGGCAAATAAAATACTAAACTAGGACGTGTAGTTAATAAATGAAAAACATCTTTGTACCGAACACTACAGGCAGTGCAACTGACTTAGCACCCAATCGTTTGATCAACTAAGTTGACAAAAATATATAACGACAATGTCTTATATCATAGTGCCCACTTCCATCACAAAATCACTCGACTCCATCAAATCCTTACCAACCCCACATTTTTATTATAAACACATTTCTTATCTTCCATAGATACAATACAATAAAATTCGGGACCGACGTTCACAGGTATTTTTATATTACACACAAAGCGATTGCTTATCAATAATTTTACATCGATGTATGTTTGCTACATTCGAAATACTCATAACCATGAATTGCAATGCTATTTACATAAATACCAAAGAGTGCGCATTACATGATCTAATAAATAACACACAATATATCGATTTATAAGAAACAAAAATTGAGAAATTAATATCGATTTTAAGCTAATATATCGATATCTGCAGCACAGCAGCACTACATCACTAACTAAGCTAATGGGATTCGCTACGATATTCTACAAGTTACATTACTATATTGCATTTATATATCGAAGGTTGAAAAGCTAATTGACTTAAGCGCCATTTTTTTTTCGATTTTTTTTAACTGGGTAAAAAAAAAACAAAAAAATTTATGATTGTAAATATGTATGAAACTCAACGTCACAAAAAAATGTCGTTTAAGTAATGTAACTTTTCAACCGCCGATATGCACCTAATACTGTGCTTACAGCATCGATTTATAAATCAACATTATATAGGTACGTAAGCATAAATTTAAGCAGTTTTAATTACGGTATATAAATATGTGGAGTTACTTTTCATGAATCTTAAGTTTTTATTAGCCAAGTAGTCGACTAACAACTTGATCGAGTTGCAAACTGTATTGCGTTTTTGAATAAATAGTAATACAAAATGACTTCAATAACTTGTTTATGCCTTAATGACCTGTAAGCGATCACAACATCGCCTATATGTGTGAAAGAGAACGCTATATGGTCCTCGCTTACTATTCATTTTTATAATTGTACGATTTTCGTATGAACTCTACATCCAAGTTGTATACAGTATGTTGCAAAAAGAAGGACCAAATATTTTACATTAGAATATTTTGTCGCTTACCGGTACGGGTGAAAATAGCCTATCTTCAAACTTTTCGTAATAGAACTGCTTAAGTATCAAAAGCTATGAATGAAAGCAGATATTTATGCAGCTTTTTATGTAAATTTCATAATCCTATACCACAACACTGGTTTGCAAATTTTTCACCTAAACCCGTAAGTTACAAAACACCCTTTATGTGTCGTTAACAATGGACCCACTTTTCCATCACCCTGTATCGCTGCGGATTCAATAGTTGCACCCGTACGCTCGCATCACGTTGAACGCGTGTTGCCATTTCACGAAGGCGATCGCTGCCAGCTCCTTGCAGAACTCTTCTAACACGATGAGACTCTCTACTAGTTGGTTGTGTTCGCCGCTGCAAGATAAATAGCCATTATATATATTTTAATATTAATTCTAACGCAAAGAGCTATTCCATAATCAATGATATAATTGGAGAAGAAATAGAACATAGGAACCTCTTATTAGACAAATAATAAAAGGCTTAGCACTTAAGGAGGCCAAATAATAAACACGTATTTGTATTTTTTCCACGCGCGTGAATTAACGATTTTGTTAAACACAAACTCCGCAAGTTTTGCGGCTCTACATAGCTCAAGCCAAACTATAACGTGTTGTATTGTGTTAAAACTTACATTTCATCATAACTTGGATCCTCGCACATAAGCTGCAATCGCGTTCCCTCTATCAACCTCTTATAATTCCTCAAACGCGGTATCTCCATGGTCAACTTCCTCGCTAACTCCTGCAATGTTTTGTACAACGTTTGCGTTTTCTTCGCGGTTGGCAGCATTGGGTTCAATAGAAACTCATGTAAATTCGGATGCGGCAGTAATGCCAACTTTGAAATAATAGACGTCAAATGCAAATTCACTTGGTAAGGCTGTGAAGGCATCGCAGCTAACAATCTGAAGAGCATTCTCAAAAACGGTCCAACATCGAATTCGTCTTCTGTTGCTTGTGGGGTGAAGTCTCCACTTCGATAGACCAATTTTTGCGTGAATCTCGATTTATCGTATTTATCGATATCGCTAGTGTTGGGATGGGTGTCGAAAACGTCGTCCAAGTGAATATCAGCTTCGGGTCGGCTATCGTAGCTGTGAGTGGAGCTCGCAGTGTTGTCGATCCAATTCGCTTTCGTCGGCCAGTTATAAGTCGACGTTAGGTCGAGCCAAAACTGGAATGTTTTAAGATATTTATATAATCGACCTACTGATGACGTAATTTGAAGGTTAAGTACACTTTTATTGAATTAAAAATTAATCACCAATTTGAAGTTAATGTTGTATATAACTTTTACACCAACATTTAATATTATTATATGACTATGAATATAAATACGCTTAATATATTAAAGTCATAATGGTAAGCCAGATATCCAATAGCTTTCCTTGTAGGCAAGCAAATATTTAACTTATATTTCATATGGTAGCTTAATTATCGACATCGATAATATGAATCGATCTCTAATCCAGAATTAATGTCTATTATTTTTAGTACATCAGGATGAACGATATACCTGGTAGTGCCTGGTAGCGTCGTGTATGTAATGTTCGTAGTCGGCTCCCACAGGATCTGAGAGGATCGCGCGCGGCAGCAACAACAGGAAGCTGGGAACCAACCGCCCACAAATAAAACCACAACGTTCATCCAAACTGTTTAATGCGTACTACAAAAATAATCTCTTACACAACACATCACAGATCGTACAACAATCACTTAAAATTGTAACATAAATGAGCAATTAAATGTGGCGCCAGTTCTGAAAGCGATATCGAAGTGATTTTTTTGAACTTGGTTTTAATTTTAGGGTTTTTATCTGTATACAGTAGTGACATTTGTAAGAATATTTATTTATTGCTGATACAACTTTAAAAGAGTTAAACATGTTCAGTTAGAAAAGAAGAATAGATACTTGACATACTTTTAAAGATAGGTACAAGAGTAAGGAAATATATTTTAGTTTAGATAAAAATAAAAATCCTTACAATCATGATTTACGTTCAAAATCAGTTAATGTAAGTTTTAAATATAATGTTACGCGTTAAAAATTTGTTGCTAAGTTTAAAATGATATTTTTATATCGCTTCCAGAAATGGCCCCATCGTCATATTTGTAGCATTCTATGGCATTCATTAATTATTAAAATTATCCGAAATGGCAATCGAAAAAATATCCAAAAACATAATACACAAGGTAAAATTTTCATAAAACTATCCTCCTCTGTTACAAACTTTAATTTCGATCCCAATGATATATCGAACTTATATTCAATTTTGTGCTTTTTTCAGATCGATTTGAGATTGAAATTCCGATGGCATTCCGGATATATATTATATTTACAAGTATTATATAGTTTGTACACAATATTGGGGCAACTCTGAACTAACGCATTTTAGAAACGTATTAATTTAGTTATTAATAAATAGATTACTTACTTTTAAATTTTCATTAATCTTTAAAATAATATAACCCAAAAAAAAACTTTTCTATAAGAATTTTAAACATATGCAATAAAAAAAATAAAAAAATATAATATCTACACAAAAATTCCTGCATAAAAAATAACACTATCAATAGTTACCACTTTTTGTGGTAAACATAAAAATATCGATAAAAATTTCTTTACCTAGCAGTGGGACATACCTCAGGCTCTAGTATCGACATATCTCAGGCCCGATTATCGATAAAAAAAAGTCCAAAGTCACCCCACATACTGAACATTTCACTTAAAATAATTAAATGTATATTATGGCTTTAAATGGCTATTTATTTCTAACTTGTCTTGCGAATCTTTTCAGACATCGTAAAAATACTCGATACAACCATTAACTCAAATAGGACTTAAAAAAGCTTTATCGCCATTTTCAAACAACGATCCCAATAACTTCTATATATCTGTATTTTTTTTAAATCCTTCGCAAAATTAACCAATCAAAACAAAGTTTTGACATGCTTATAAATTACTTGTTATGATTGGTCTATTCACGGGATCGGATCGAAGATTAAGATTGAGATCGTTTATTGAAAACATCCGTAAATCATGTCCTGTCTATCTCGAAGCATCCATATTCAAATGCCTATTGATCTTGGTAATACAAAAGATATGTAATCCATAAAAATATATCTGTATACTTTGTCTGATATCGCAAAACAATATAGTTCATCGCCAAGTTGGCGTTTCGGCAATTTTAACACTTCCTTTATGACTAAAATCCGAGCTAATTTGAACTTGAGTTTAGACTTTATATACCATGTACTAAAAAAAAGGTTTTATACGACTGTAATAGTTATTAAGTGTTTTGTCTTATCTTTTTGAGCGATGTTTGATGAGACAATGTTATCTACATCCTCGGGACACATTAAGATTAATACTCACAGCCATAACCGGAGTAAATATGGGGTAAGATACTGCTCTAAATCAAAATGGACACTAAAATTCTAAATGTCACTTGTTAAACTGTTATAAATAGTAAATTTACCTACGGCTTCGTCTCAATTAATGCAATAATATCACTACTATGTTTGACATTAATGTGACCCGATCATGATAGGGTTTATTAGTAAAACCGTGTAAGTTAGTACTTTTATCCACAAGGTCATGTTAACCGGGAGTACAAGGGGTGCAAGGCACCCTGGGACAGGACGCAAGGGGCGGAAGCCGACCATCTGCCAAAAAAGGTCGCCATAAAAAGGAATGAACAATATTTGTCTGACCCTATCGAAAAGGAAACATATTATTTTTTGATAGCTTTACGCACCGCGGAGTCTAATATAGTCAAGACGGTCCTGTTAAGGCATTATTTTAAAATAGTATATCGTGTGTACGTAAATTGCCGAAACGCCAACATAGTGAATACACTATACACATGTAGTGTGAATCACGTAGTGTCGGCGGGGGTTGAGCTCTCATTGGCCATTATCTCTTCGATGCGAACTTTGAGCTGCTCTAGCCGGCTAAAATGTAAAGCGACTGTTATTTCTCTTATTAGCAAGCTTAAGCTTAGTGTATTTAGGCTTAGTTAGCTTAGCGTTGATGAAAGTTTAAATTGTATTATATGTTTTACTACCGAGTGGTTTGATATTTCTTTAAATCGATCTATTCGAATTAATTATCGGAAAATCAATTTCATCGATTAAAATATATTCTCCTACATTCAGCTAGATTTCACCGAATATGGTATTAATATTTATAATAACTTGTGAGAAGTGTTTGTAACTGATAAAACAGCTTATTTGATTTTCGATGGTGATCAAATATAATCGATTGATATATTTATTTAAAAAAAAAACAAGTTATAAATTACTATTCACCACAGCTAACACAGTAAATGTGTAATAACCTTAACGTGTATAGCCAAGCGAAGCGTTTACAACCGGCAAACAACTGGAGCACAAAACCACATAGTGTGGGGTAGTTATATACACTACGAAATTTTAATTAATTTATTAATTAACACAATCTCATAATTACCCTATATATATACATGAGATATACCTGGTATATTGATAGTGTGCTCAAGTTGTTTGTAGGTTATCATGTTTAGTGTAGTACGGACCTGTTGATGACGCGGTGTATGGCGCTGGCGGCGTCGGCGGTGTCGTCCACGCCTTCCTGGTTGAGGATCTCGTGGATCTGACCGTTCACTTGGTCCTCGTGTTTGAGCTGCATCATCGCTTCCCTGGAACAGTGTTCAAAGAGATTGCAATAATATTACGCGTTGGTTAGTTATCGATAAAATAATATTTAAACAGGTCGGCATACTCTATTTTATTTTTATGTTATCCTATTTCAAATAAAAAATATATAGAATAAGTATCTGAACATTAGCTCATTTATCATCTTCTGCATCGGCAGTATAAAAAATGTGATTTTTTTGGGCTTGCATAAATATCGACGATGGAGATTTTGCTCAATACGTTAATAAATAATTATAAAAGAGCATAAACTGAGTTAAACATAAAGCTAAATAAAATATACAACATTTTTATGAAATTCAAATCGGCCAATGAAATTGCCGAAAATGATTGTTTTGTCATATACTAAATTTTACTTTTACAAAATAGTAAAAATAATAATATAAAAGTTGCTATACCTATTTCTCTCCCTTTCTCGCCACAGCGGCAGGTCATTGAGTCTGTCCCGCTCGCTCACATCATTTTCGGGCGCTTGCGGGGCGAAATACCCGCGAGAAGAGACGCGCGACAACACTAGCCGGTTGATGCTGTGCTCCGTGCCTTTCTCTAATATATTCTAAAAACAACATAATTCATAGATTAAAAATGTATCATAAACGGTATGTCAATACCTAACTCATTATTTTAGTTTCATTGATATCTCTGTATACAGAAAAATGTACACCAATAATAAGTTAATTTATTTACAATCGATATGTTTACATATCAATCGATTAAAACTTTAAATCTGAATAATCGATTTATTAAAAAAGGCATATTATACGTTAAAATCTAAAGCTATATTTTAGGCAGATGCCTAAAGTAGAGTAGATACTTTACTTAAAATATAAATAAGTAATAAATCACAACTTTTTTTATTATTTTAATAGAATAATACTGCTCACCTCAAAGAACCTCAGCGTTTCGAGCGTGAGGTCGTGGTTGTCCGTGAGGCAGTTGTTGATGAGGGTAAGCAGCAGAGGCCACTCGGAGACCTCACCCTCACCCACCAACCAGTTAGAGAACTCTGCAATGTCGAACTTTAAACATTGTATTTAGGAACTGTAAAAAATTCAGGATCGCGTGAGTGGATGATAAATAATCGCCATTATTCACATATTACGTTTTAAGAGAAGTCATTGATACATGACGTTGATTTGTCTTGACACTAATCAATATTTAGAAATATCGATAGTATTAATAAAGTCACTATCAATTACCATAGAGTTAACAAACGCATGAGTATGACAAGGTATTGTAGACTTTCGCACGTTTTCTATATTATCGAACATTGAACAGAATGAACTCACCATTGATAAGATCTGGTGAGTCGACCATCTTCAAGCACTTGCTGAGTATAGAGGTGACCACCACGGCGTGGTGCAAGTCCGTCACTCCAGTCTCCGCGGTGGCTTCCAGAAAGTTCTGACGGAACGTGCGGGATAAATGCGCCGCTATCGCTGGGTGGCATTCCTGGAAAATACGTATCGATATCGCTTTTACATTACAGTAGTTGAATTTTAATTATGTTTATATTTTAAGACAGACATTTACAGATTACAATTTTGATGTTGGTCTATTCAAGATTACGGTTATAATTAATGAATTAGTTAAATAAACTGTTATACTTATATATAAAAAAAATATATAGATACTTTTTATTTCTTTTACTAATACGAGGCTAATACGGGTCAATTGTAATAACATACATTTTTATTTATTATTACACAGTCTTTAATTTATGTATTTTTCTTAGTCTAGGTAGTGCTAGGTATCTTTGGAGGCGATATAACAATTTGGACTCCACTACGGCTTAATGTTGGGATAAAGTATATCGAATTTCCACATACCTTCAATAAAGTATCACAGTAGTCCAGCCAGGAGAAGAAGCTAGTCAGTTCTCTGTACCCGTGGAATTTGTTGTAGAATTTGTCGCCGTAGTCTTGTGCCACATATCTGAAACAATGCTTTGTATACTATTTAATTTCAAAATATACAAGGTGGAAACGCAAGGTCTTCAGTATGAATATTAGGTCACGTAAAGCAAGATATGGTGCTTCTAACATGATTTTCCCGAGAATAGGCGTTTGGGAAAAAACTAAAGCAAATACTTTATAATTACATTGGTGTGGTATGGAAGGTGTAATAAAATACAGCAAAATGATAACCAAAGAACCTAAAGTCGAGGAAAGCCTTGAGAGAGTATTTTAACTTGATTTACACAGAATTATACTGGCAGATGTTTGGTTGTAAAAACTAAACAAAATATTTTTAATGCACTAAAGATTCTGTTACTGACACCTTATTGCATTTGGATCAGAAGAGGTAGAAGACACGAGAATATCAGGACAAACAAAAAAAAAAGACAGATGAGACAGAAAAATTAGTAACAATAATTCGTGACATAAAATGTATTTTGAGAAGTATTTAAGAACATAATAACAAATAACATCTCTTGACGACACTATCTGGACCACACTTATCATCAGGTACAGTTTGGTCACTGCCATTCCCCATATAAAAAAAAATAGTCCAACATACTCACGCCCAGGTAATGTTGAGGTGTTCCACATCATTGGGGTCCACGTTCGCTGGCACGCATTTGAACTTGGCAGCTAACTTCTCGACTATGATCTCGCATGCTGGACTGCAGTTGGTGACCAGGTTGGCTATATCTTCCTCGGGTAATGAAGACACTATCATTATACCCTCGCACGCGCGGAGTACTACTTGGTTGTCCTGGAATATTAGGTTTTTTAATTGTAGCAGCTCTGGATACAGGGCTTTTGAGCTAGTATTATATTTTTAATATTTGTGGATTAGAGTCGATTCATTTATTTAAAAATGTTTTTTCTTTTTAGAATATTATTTGTAATCAGAATCTAAAAATATTTTTCTTTTAACATATTGTGTTTGTATTTAGAATCTGATACTGTGACTGATATGATGACATCTTGAGACAAATAAATCGCTTAGTTCGCTAATCCGATTGCATTCATAATCGCATTAAAATTTTTAAATTCCAATTAGGATCATGAAAGGTGGCACAAAGATAAAATGGTATTCTGATAATATTACTTCTCATTGCATATGCTATCAGTGTTGATATAATGATAAACACAAATCAAGTATTGCTGTTACACCTATCAGTTAATTTATCTTATCAGTTAACCTAATTGCCTTAGAAATCAGTGATTTAATTAGATTTCATAAATTACTATACCATATTCATAAAAAGTAAAATGTATTAAAATATAACCACTTTTTAACTATATTGCATTTGAGATAGAAACTTGCAAAAACCTTTTTGAAATAAGTTACTATTTGCTAACATTTAGTGGCATAATTGACTAAATTGGGTAGAGATAAATATAATTACAGTTCATTATGTATAGTACAGGCTATACTGCTGTAGCAAAAGAGGATAAACTACAGATTTACCATATTTCACTGTCAAAACTTAGAATGCCGCTACTATAAAATATAACATTAGTTATTTTCAATATCACCGGAAACAATTTTTGGTAAAATACCGCCAATTGACGTGATTTAGCATGATAATTTATTATCGAAAGATAAAAATGCGTTCAGAATATCCGGCGGACTATCACAAACAGTTTTGCTGGTGGTAGGATATATTTTATATCCGCCCGGATAGCGACCACTGTACACAAGGTGTTAAAACCCGCCATAGTGGCCTACGTCAGTGCGTCGCGTTCCGGGATCAGCCTGTGTATATCCGATTCCAACATGCCGACATAATTGTGTCGACTGTCGAGGGGTAATCATCTCTCGTCAGTCGACATTCTATTGGACCCCACTCCACTTACCATCAGGTGTGGTGGAATCATTTTGCCATGCCTGAATAAAAAAGAAACACAAATATCTCCTCAAAATTATAAAGTCAAATTATATTTTATGTTTGTGTGGAATGCTTTTAATTCATCCACAGTCTTCTATACGTTTACATATTATTTATATTGTGACCTATAAATTTAAAATAAGCAATAACACAAACATCGATATCAATACTCACAGCACTATTCAAATACGACAGCAACAAATCGATCAGCAGAAACTTATCATTGTCGTCGTACACCGTCTTCTGGCTCCTACAGGATGCATTATCATCAGAACTGCCCACTGTCGCATTACTGTCACCATTCGACCGAACTATCGACACACTAGTCAACGGATTAGTCGGCAACTCGACTTCGAACAACGGATTCTTTTTCGGAGTTTGCACTTTAGCTTTTATCGGGATGAGTTTTTGTATATCTTCAGGTATGCTCAGTAATGTGGCTTTGTCTTCTACGAATGGTGTGGTGAAAATGTTGGCAAGGCCTGGCTCCTTGCGTACGAGCCCGCATAATGTTAGCAATAATTCCACTTCTTCTTTCTCTGTTGGTGACGCTGGACTTTCGTTGCATTGGATTAGCATGCGCTGTGAAATATTTTTCAATGTAACAATTATGATTAATACATTTTGGAGAGACGATTAGACTTGAGTTAATTTAGAAATAACTTTAAGTTCAATCAGTGAAGGTTTCTAGATTTTTTAGTATGACAGGATAATTCAAACGAGTATCTTCTCTGTTGCTTGCTTGTATTTATCAAAGTTACTTCCAAATTCCAGTAGCAGTATTTTATAATACAATCAACCGAATACTATCTCTCAAACTTTTCTATTTTTCAATGAAAGGTTCAAGATCACACTTATCCCCACTAACCAACCTGCAGTGGTTTATAGACGTGCGCATTATTGACGCACGGCTGCCTGGTCCGTCGCAGCATGGCGGTGGCGGTGGTGAGGGCCAGCGCCCTGGCGCCGGGCGGCCGGTCCGCAGCCGCGATCGCCGTCATCGCATCCAGCATGCATATAGAACGCTGCACCACTGCTTCTAGACATGGTCCCACTGTACCGCCTTGTTGCTCCTTCTCCTCATCTACTAGAAGCTGAAAGTATATGAAAGTGTAATAGATAGATGACAAATTAGAAGCTGAAAGTATATGAAGGTGTTGGGTAGATGTGAAATATTAATGCTGTTTGTGGAAAACATTCCTTATGGTGGAATGCGAATAAAAAAATGTTCATACAAAAAGTTAAAGATTTATTATAAAATTAACATGTAATCCTAATTATGGATTATCTGCATTTTAAGCTTATCTGAATTCACAACTCTGTGATAATAAATAAAACAAAAAAAAATATTTATACTAATACATGCAAATTTACAAACACATTTCTCGCGGCTTCGCCCGCGTAATAATGTTTTCCGGGATAAAAGTCCCGGTATATATTTTGACGAGATAGAAAGTACCTTTTGTCCTTTCCAGGGTCTCAAACTATCTCCATACCAAATTTCAGAAAATTCTGTAGGTTAGTTTTGGAGTTTATCATGTTCAGACAGGCAGACATATGCAGCGGGGGCCTTTGTTTTATTATATTATTTAGAACTTTTTAAAAGGAACAATTCTGGCATACATGCTTGTTGTATAACTTTAACAGTTTACGCAGCGCACGCAACCGATGCTCTTATAAAGAATTCCGATGAAAAGAAACTCTTATAAAGAAACCGATGCTCTTATTTGCCCGTTTTTGCACCATTTTTCGTTTGTGCTCAACTCCTATTGCTCATAGCATGATGTTATATAGTCTTATATAGCCTTCCTTGATAAATGGGCTATTGTAACAGTAAAAGATTGTTTCAATTCGAGCCAGTTCTTGAGATAAATGCACACAAACAAACTCTTCAGCTTTATAATAGTATAGATATAGATAATAAATCAATGATAATAATTCCCACACTAAGTTAAATGTTACCACCAACTGATTTACATTTGTGATTTAGATGTTTTTGTGAAATTTCTTCAATCTATATTCCACAACCAAGGGTATTTAAGTGTGTCATTTTATTAATAATCATTGATCTAGAACAAGTAATAGGTCTATGTAAATGAGAAAGGGAATAAAGACCTTTTGTACCTAGCAGTTGTCATTCAATATTGTACTCTATTTATGAATACAATAAAGTACTTTTAAACATGTGAATGTTAGTGATGTTTGTTTATAATGCATAAATGTTGCTGAAATGAATTTGGACACAATAATAGGCTTTAAAGCTAAACGCTCAAATTCTGGACCAATGCTTATATAAATTTTATTCTGGGAATACGATCAGACTCATTAAAACTATGTACAAAACCTAGTATATTACATTAATATTAACACATTAACATAGCAGATTACTGAGTTTAATCATTGGGGTCAACAAAGTATTCATTATGTAGATTTTAATAACATATCTGAAGTTTTATGTAAATAAAGTAATCTGAGGTGAAAGTTAATTACTACAATTGCACCGTAATTTATCTTCATATTTTATACTAGAAAAGTCTCCCATTCCTATTTTTTGCCGAGATGGATTGCATTTTATTACCAACAATTTAATATTTTGTCCAAAAAATGTAAAGGCCATACTATTCTTAACTATATGCATTATATAAAAACATAAAGTTAATCTTTCAATTTTAAGGTTTAACATATTATCAGTGGCTCCATCAACAGTTATTTGGAGTGGTGCTATGGGGTTAGCATACAACTGGTTTGCATACACTGATTTCTTATATTTAAGCCAATGCTAGAAATTAAAATTAAAACATTTTTTGGATATTGTCATGGTTTTTATATTTTTAATTTTCTCCCAACGCTTTGAAGACTTTGCTGCCTTACTGCTTGCGGGGGGACTGAAGTGTTTATCATCTGCAAAGTACAGCTGCTTTTGGAAAGAAACCTATCTAATACTGACTGACTTACTTCTGTTAACCAAACACAACTGCAGGACAACACATTGGCTGATAGTTCATTGTTTGGTGCTGCACTCAATGTATGTAGCTTAAAGATTACCTCATTTTACTCATGGATCTTATTAGATTATGTAATATAAATAAGTAGCAACTAAGTTACAGTGAGTTCACCCTAATTTCAATATTTACATTTAAAAGTTGATAGTTATGCAAAACCACATAACATCTAAGCATAAATAATGTTGGAAATATATTAACATTACTAGAACATACAGGTATACATATGATTCAGAAAAAACATCCTTAATTATTTTTTATAATTTCACATTAATAACTGTATATTTTAATATGAATACTTTTTGTATATCTAAGGTATTTGCATTTACTTTTGAAAGACTGATTATTGTTTGTTTATAAGTAAATGGTAGATTTATCTGTGTGGAAATTAATATTCACATACTTGCAACATTTGGTGAAAGTGGTGCGGTATCCTTGTTTCTTCAATGTGCACCTTGTTACTGTCCTCATAGTTCTGATAGAAGTTCAGTATCATCTTCCAATGGTACTCAAAGTCCTCCAGCCTTGTAGCTGGAGGCGCCAGCTACGAAAAAACACAATAATATAAAATACTGCTTACATAATACTGTTTCTAATAACTTATTTTTTTATATGTATCATAGATGTATTTTCGACCAAAAGAGGCGCATATACCTACAACATTCCAAATTGAAATACTGTTTTTACGTGTAGCAGGCAACAACAATGTACATAAATACAGATTGCTGAATGTAAACAACATTAATCAGGTTAACACCACTGAAGGTACAATGATACGTTGGCTATTATTAGTAGACAACAAAGCAACGAGCGACATTGTTTTCCATATTACCAAGGCAATACGTTATTTATTACCAGACTTATTATACGCAAAATATGGTCAGAACTTACAACGTCCGCAGCGGTCTGGAGAACATCAGAGAATCGGCTTAGCATATTGGCGGATTACATTCACGCTACGGCAATCATGATACACATACTAATGTGAAATTGTAGATTAATCCAAGGCCATGCTTACAGGGAAAACAATAAATGGCTTTAGTGGTAATTTATCACGGCACAATACTGTAAAATTAAACAGAAGTCAGAAATGTCACTGTCATTATCTTGTCATTTTACACTTGTCAAACTCTGAACTAGTGTTGTTCAATAGATTCAATCTTAGGATTCAATTTTCTTAGAATTATCGATAATATGATTAGATACCATAGATATTTCATAGAGTACGTTATCGATGTCTATAATTTGTCAAAATATGACAAATTCAAAACATTGTCAAATCACAAATGTCATGTTAGATGTCGTCATTCGATTCGCGGAAATGATTTGTGTTCGCGAGATGTAGAGGGGAAGAAAGTTATAAAATTAACAAAATTAAATAAACAAGCTGGTGTTATCAGAACGTCGCATCAAGAACGCCAATCGTTACAATGTCATCGTTCATAAAACACAGGGATGATAGTGTAGTGAGTGTGGACGACACATCTACGAAGGATAATGTAACGTACTACAAAATAACAGTTAAAGTGGGGCCTATCCATTGGTACGTGTTACATCGGTACAGTGATTTTGTGGAGCTGCACGATAAGCTAGTCAGTGACCATGGCGTGGCGAAAGAGCTTCTGCCGCCGAAGAAAGTTATTCGTAACAAAACACCAAAATTCGTGGAACAAAGGCGCGAGGCACTGAATGAATATTTGAAGAACGTGTTTAACTACTTGAAGCTGACGATGCCGCCCGAGTTCGCTCACTTCCTCGACTTCCACGTCTATGATATATTTTTTTTACTGCGCGACATGGCCAAGACACTGTACTTGGAAGGCGATAAATTGTTGCAGAACGAGAAGTCCCACAATTTCACACCACTCGAGGTATGTATTATATAAGCGTATTTTACACAGTATCTACTATATTTTGCTTAGGGCTGCCTGTGTTCAAGTAATTTTCCTCTGTTCTCTTTCCTAGAATAAAATGTACTCTATATTAAATTCAAATCATGGTCCTTTTGTCGCAAATGTCATCAATATCTGTTGAGCAGTTTATGCATTTACTCTCAACAAACATCCAAATATCTACAGAATTTACATTTATATTACCCTGCTTAAATTATTTTGTAATGCGCAACAGTTCTACTAAAAAAAATTGTATTATTAAAAATACATTTGTAGAAGTCAAGGATTTGAACTAATATGGATAATATAAAATTTATATTCAAAATAAATAATCAAAACATAAATTTATGTACAGTTTAAAGTCAATACACAACTTCTTAATCTTATGTTAATTTACTATTGATTAAATATGTATGAATAATAATGCTCACTTGTTCCTTTGCTTTGTGAATATATGGTATATTCAGCAATATGTGGATATTATGATGTATCCAAAAGGTTATTGACTAATGTAAATTAAATTTAAAAGTTACTATTACACATTGATAGTACATTTGATATGTAGATAAAAAAAATATTATACATATCACATACCATTACAAAGATACAATAAGAAATGAACCATAGTAAGGTAATCAAATATTTTGTCAAACTTTGATAATTTCACAGATAATTAAAACAACATGCGAAAATACAATAAATGTATATTTTTTAACACACAAAGAATGTAATTAATCATGAGAAACTAAATTAACAATGACAATTTCAGTTGCATGCGATAAGTGAACGGTTTAAAGTGGAGTGTCCACCATTAGAGAAACAAGATCAGATGTACGACTTCAGCCACATACTGGACTATTGTTCACAACTACGATCAATGAATCTGGAAGGAAGTTACCGGAACCTCGGTACCAGCAATTTGATACCAAATGAGCTGACGTTTGACTTTGTGCCGTTCAAGTCATTGGTGGACTTGAAGATACTTGGAGTCCCCATGAAGTGTATACAGGGTGTTGGTATGTATATGTTTGGTATAATTATTTAGATTAGTGGTTGTCCAGTGGTCGGAATTTGGCTATTAAACATAATATATTTGTAACAGATATTATAGATAAATATTATTTTTCTGCCCTGCTCTATATAAAATTTTATTATGCCAAATTTCACATTACTCTGTGCATGAAATTTGCTTAAAAAGGGGTGCAAACTTCCCATATTGAAATTATATATAGATAATTCATTTATATGATAATTCCTGGGTTCGAATCCCGGGTCGGGCAAAGTGATATTTGGGTTTTTTCTGCTCAGTATCAGCCCGGAGTCTGGAATTTGTGCCCGATATGACGATAGGCTCGCCCCCTATCACATCATGGGACGGAACATACTTGGCGAAAAGTGGGTGCCCTAGTTGCGCCTCTGCATACCCCTTCGGGGATAAAATGCGTGATGTTATGTTTATGTTTAATTCATTTATAACTATAGTTTTTATGGGCTGCTATTTTTTTCTATACTTCACTCAGATTTATCCTTGTTTTGTAGTTAAATGAGAGATTATAATAACCTTTTTTAAATTTAATAAAGTAATCCAATACAAAACTAAAATGTGTGCTTCCTCATAAAGACAGGCAGATAAATCCTACATGGTCACATATTTTCATCCCATATTGATAATGGGAATTTTCTTTCAAATCAGTCCTCAGGTTTTCATATCGAAAATCCCACATATACTTAGTTCCTCAACAAGTGGATCAATCTCATTAAAAAAAACAGTTTCCACAACTCAAATACACCGACAATAGAACAACGAAGCTTATACTGACAGGTAAATTAGATTAGGTAAACAGTTTATCTGTGAAGGTCGATGCATAAAACAACATGTATTCTTTATCGATAATCTCTATTAAACGTGTTTTTGTACGCGTATTAGTTTTTCTAAGCTACTGAACGGATTGCGATTCAATTATGGCAATTGATAGTTTCTTGACTAACGCTTATAGCTAATATAAACACGCGTAATTTCAAAACTTTAGGAGCTTTGGATGTGGTTACTTTATATTGGCAAGGAAGTGCTTGTTTTACTGTTTACCGACTGATTTTAAATCGTCAACTAAATAATTAACAATGGAGCGTATTCATGTACATTTGTCGCCATCATTTGGGTAAGAACTTGTTAAGATTAATAAAAAATATCTAGTTTCGCCCCAGTAGTTTTCTTGTTTTCTTGTAGCTCGATCGCCTAATCTGCATACTTTATGGTCCTTCGAGTTGGAACATAAGTTTTTCTTTACGCATTATAGATACCGCGGACTTCGTTATTTTTCTAGTAGAGTGACAGTTCATAAATCGTCCATCTGTTAATACGAAGACATTCAACATTAACTTGTTGCCTGGATTATCAAAACCTAAAGAGGTGGCTGCATTAGTCACAATGACGGAATTAACACTATATGGTCATTTGCGTTTACGTTGTTTCTCTAGAGGGGGCAGCTGGGCAAAAAAAGGCTCGTCGAATTCAACGAAAGGCCCGAGGCCCCAGTAACCACAAGACTTCTGGGGTAGGCAAGAAGGTTTCCCCACCCTTGGCCCTCTCTAACTATGCCCGTAAATGTACTATCCAGTCAAGTATATTCTCAAGAAAAATACAGAGTATATAATAGTCTTATGTGTTTTTAGGTGGACTCCGCGACACTCTAGTCAGCCTATCAGTGTTGACAGCTAGTGTCGTGTCTCTCAACGAGTTCTTACTAGTGGATATCCTGCATAAAGACCCCTCCAGTATAGCGGACACTGTGGTAAGCTAATACACATCTTACTGTTTGACTGTAAGGTCCATTATTAATCGACGGAAGTTATAGGTACAAATATTTCATGAGATCAGAGCTTAGAAATAATTCGATAACGTATGAGGAAAATTGATATAGTTAGCAAGTGAAAATTTAAAATTGATATTTTATATTCGTTTAGTAGAATATATAGCATTAATATAAAACTGTTATACGATATCCAATGCCGAATGACTAATCCGAGCAAGTTTTCGAATATGTATTATAATATTTTTTCTGTGCTGTTGAATATTATCGAATACTAGCTTTGGCCTGTGGCTTCGCCTGTGTGATTTTGTTTTTCCGGGATAAATATTTTCTCGAGAGTAAACATAGCCTATACCACCCAGGAATAATGTAGCTTCCTATTAGCGACAAGAAATATCAATTTCGGTTAATTCGAATCTGAGATTAGCGCATTCAAAGTCTTCAGCTGTATATATTAGTATAGATTTAAAATTCGAACAGTGTCGATTGGGATCGATTAAGGTTAGAAGGTCCTATTCCGTCTATAAAGCCGAAACTGTTGCAATTACGGACTATTCGAAGGACAGCTTGTATATCGTATGGATAAGGGAGTCAAAACATCCCCTATTTACCTATACGGCCATCAAAACTGTTTGTCGATAAGACGCCCGTGATTGCAAAAAGACGGATATACCCTAGTAGACGAAATAGAGCCTTGACCTTAACACTTTATGCCCTGGATTTTTAATTTATTTTATCTGAGGATTGCTAACAAAGTTTACAACACAAACATAATAATAACAATCAGAAAATAAAACTGATTGCAACTCAGACTAGGTAACACCAACATGCGTAGTTTTTGTCACACTTCCTTCACAACTAAACCCTACAGATTTGTTTATAATGAGTCAGTATAAACTATCAACCGACACAACTAGTCGCTATCTCGTCCATGCGACCTCAAATTCGCACGTGTCACTCGGTCAGTGAGTCATTGGATTGGATAACGCATGCTGTTTACATATAATATAGTTAGTAATAATGTTATGATCGCGATTTGGTTGTAAGAGAACCTAAATATTGGTGTTAGAGTGTGTGAGAGAGATGTGAGAGTCCGCCTGGGTAGGTAGCCAAGCAGCATTGTCTAGTCACTGTTGTGTTCCGGTTTAAGGGATATTAAAGCCAGTGTAACTACTGGTCATAATGAGACTTAATATCGAATGTCTCAGGATGGCGAGCGCAGTGGAATACCAAACAATACTTTGTAATTCAAGGTGTTGGATGGTGTTTCTGTTTATGGGCGGTCGTATCGCTTACCATCAGGCGAACGGCAAGCTTGTCTCATCATTCAAAGCAATAAAATTTTTTTTATGTCGACCGCCCTATTTCGTCTACGGGGGTATATCCGTCTATTCTCAATTACGGGCGTTCTAATCAAAGGAGAGCTTTGATAGCCGTATAGATAAATAAGAGCTTTTTGACTCCCTTTCCCATACGATATCCAAGTTGTCGTATGAATAGAACACCCGTAATTGCAAAAAGACGGATTTGTCCCCCAGACGGAAAAGGGCCCACTGACCTTACATAAAATTAAATTAAATTCTACCTGATTTCGAAGTTTCCAGTTTTCCTTACCCATAAGTACAAGTCATATTCATAAGGTCATTCCGGTAACGTACTTTCCAAAAAACCTAAACACACGTTTGTAAGGTTTTTATCTTCTGTTTGTTTGTGTCATATCAAGCTGCTTAACCGATTTCGACGAAATTTTCACTGGCGAGTATTAGATTTTAAAAGAGTAGTATTTTATCTATAAATGGGATTTTTTGCGGATGGTGTTGCAAGACACTATGTATATAGGTATTGTAAAATGTTTTTACCCTGTGACTGACTGATGCAGTGTTTGATTGCGACTATTATTTATATAAACGGGTTTTATGATATCATCAACGAACGACTTTGTTGGTTTTGCTTTATTTGCATAGTTCCTGTTGCAATTATTATAACATATTGATATTTTCAAGTAGCGTTTAAAATTCATCAAATTCAATATACCACATATAGGTATAAAAGGCGTAGTCTATGTATTTCAAGAGGAAATTTAAAAAAGAATTATTTTCTTTCAACAGAAATGGAAGAAACTATCGGTAATCAACTACGCGAACAATTTCATAGAAAACGTGGACTGGGCTATAAAGTTAGTGCCGAACTTACAACACCTCAGCCTACCCTCGAACAGGCTCAGCGAGTTGTGCGACATCTCGTGCCTCCACGAGCTCCGGGTTCTAAACCTGTCGATGAACAGGTTCCAAACGTGCGACAATTGGCATACCAAAATCGGTAACATTGTCAAAATCGATCTATCTCAAAACAAAGTGACGTCACTCAGTGGGTTCTCTAGGCTATATTCTTTGGAAAGCCTAGATTTGAGTTGTAATAAAATCTGTGATGTTGAAGAGGTACAGCATATATGTAAGTTGCCGTGTCTTGAATATCTATGGTTGACTGCAAATCCTGTAGCGTCGACCATAGATTATAGAGTGAAGGTCATAGAGCAGTTCAATGCGAGGATGTCAGAGATATGTCTGGACAACGAGAAGGCGTCAGAGAAAGAGTTGGATACAGCGAGAGTGTTGCAAGCTCTCAGGACTGTGAAGGAAGGTAAAACTCCAACTTTTTTAGAGAATAATCATACGAGCCACAGCTTTAATAGGAGTTGACATTGAAGTTATTTTTTGTAAGATATCTGCGTGCGTTTCAATGATTGTGATAAAATTACGACTTTATTAAAATTCAAATAGAGTTGAATATGCCTTAAATAGATGTTTACGATCGTCGCCGTGATGTCCCTTAATGATTGTTTGCAATATTCAACTGTATTAAAGTTGTATTAATGTCGATTTTTAATTGAAGTGGATGCGTACGTATTTTTCCGACTTTATTACTAGTGCCGATGGCCAGAATAAAGACATAATCGTTATATAATTGAAACTATTTACAACCTTATGTTAACAAAAATAAGGTCGAATTTCTATTGAATTTATTCTCTTGTCTCGATTCTCCCCATCGCTGATACAGATATGCAGTAATGTGATGCAATTAAATAAATATAATTTACAGTCGCTGGGAAAAGACTATAAATATATTTAACTTTGTAAAAAAGTTATATTATACTAGGTATATTTTATCTAAATTTTCTGTAATGCACTTATTTATTATACAACCAAAAGACCAATTCGAAAATATTTGAACGATCCGAGTTTCATTCAAGTAAATTAAAATGACAATTATTACTGTATTTATGACTATTATAAGTTTTGTAAAAACAATAATAAAAACGATAAATCAATTTACATCTTATAATATTGCGACAGCTGCGTTTACTGAGTGCCTCTGTATTTTTATGGACAAGAATCCAAAATATATAGAAAAATAATTACATAACTAAAAATGTGTACCGACTTCCTCTGTATTTTTATGGATAGGAATTCAAAATATTTCGATAAAGAATTTTCGATTTTTGCTAAACGAAACATGTATTTAATAGACAAATGTTATTTTGCATTAGCTATAATAATAATTATGTCCAGTTTCAAAAGACGATCTTATCGCTATCGAGGTTCTTCGAGACAACCTTTACGCGTGATTAATGTCATAATCAAAGCCAATAGACAGATAGCTTTTTTTAATGCCTCATTTACACTATCGGCGAACAACTTGGCGAATTATTCGAACACGAATGTCTGAATTATAAGTAACGAATACACACGAATGAGCTGCTTGGACACTATAGTTTGTGACAATTCAACAGAAAAAGAACGAGGCGGGAACTAAAAAAGGCCCCTAATTTTAATTAATTTATTAAATATTTCCGAAAACCAAATGCACTTAATACATTGGTAATATGTTTAATGATAGTCAAGATAATATCCTCTTACCTTGATGGTAGATAAGGTCCAGATTACGGTGCATCTACCATTTATCGCCTGTACTGGAGGTAGGTCTCTCATATGTGAGAGTTCGCCTGGGTAGGTACCACAGCAAGGTCTATTTCTGCCGCCAGGCAGCAGTATGTAATCACTGTTGTGTTCCGGTTTGAAGGACATTATAGCCAGTGTAACTACTGGACACAATAAGACTTACATCTCTTGTCCCAAGATGTCGAGCGCAGTGGAACACCAAACAATACTTTGTAATAGGGGACCGGCCTATGCTTGATTTTGTACATTATTCTATATGTAATGGTTAATAATACGAAAAAGAAGCCCTCCTACGAAAACTGCATAACAATTGGTTAAAAAATGAGCGAGTAATTCATATTTAAAATATTGTAATGTGCAGAAGTGGGCGCGATGTGGGGATATCGCTTCATCTCTTTCTTTCACACGCGTCGTAATTCCCGATGACGTCACATGTGGATATTTCGTCTCTTTTCTGTTTCTTGTTAATTACCCCTTCCACCGAAATTCAAAGACTTATAACTTGTTGATTTTTTACCGGATTTTAATAATTCCTTCTGTGTTATAATTTATATTATGTAAATATTTGATATTAGTAAAGAACAAAAATGAGTCCGGTACCCTATTGTATTAGATGGTGTTTCTGCTGTTTATGGGCGGTCGTATCGCTTACCATGAGACCAACAGCAAGCTCGTCTCGTCATTCAAAAAAAATAAAATATAAAAAATGGGTCTGCTTTTGACAAACATCTAAACATTCTCATTTATAATATTAATGATCGCACTTGGTATTCGCAGCTCGTCCATTATTAAATGTGATAAATAGAGGTTTAGATAAGGCCTCGATACCCGGTCGTAATAAATAGGTTAATTGTATATAAGTATATATGTAAGGCACGCTTGCTTTGTGATAATGTTGTTTAATATTTTTTACACGGTGTTTATGTATTTTTAATATGAATTGATTGCAGACAGCTTTGTTACATGAAAGGAGTATTGAACGAAAAAAAAAATACCGAGTAAATGGTCAGTTTTTTTTTATCATTGGTGTTTTTTTTTCAGCTTTAATTGTAAATAAAAGATAGTTTTCATATAAACTATTGACAACTGACAAGTATAGTTACCACCTCTATTTTTTTCATAAGTAACCGACTAAGGTGACCATGCTACTCATTTTAATTAGTTGATGTGTTTATTTTGTTATAAAACGTAAATTTACTAACCAATAATATTCAAAATATCTATGTTTTTAAAAGTTGTCTGCATTGAATTTGTTTCCATAATCTAGTATTAAACTTGGGAAGTATTATGATTGTGAATCGAGTACTCGTATGTATTGTTGTTTTGTTATGATTAAAATTATCGATACAATTTTGTTTTAATCGATTATTTAAAAAATCCACACAAAACCACGTATTCCACATCTTCATTTGCCGCGATAATTGTAATATGGAGGGATTTTTTGACGCTTTTGTAAATAAAAAAATCTAAATATAATTCTGCAACAAGCATTTTAATAAAAAAACAGTTATCAGAATTCTTACATATTCATATTGCTCGTGCTTTATTTCAATTTTCTCATATGGGGTCCCATAATGTTAATATTATACCATTTCCAGTATAATCCTAAAATAGGACGATTTCGTGCCATTCCGAACTAATAAGCACTAGCTCTTGAAATATATTACCACAACTCATCCTACAAGGAACGTGCACGAAGAAAGCACTGCCATCTAGTGGCGCAAATTGAATCTATTACCATTCAATACTTGGCATTGGAAAATGGATCCTCAAATACATAAAATATAATGTGAAAATGGTCAAAAATTAATAAACTTTATAAAAATACTTCAAAAAGCTTTTTGGAATTTCTCATAATGTAATTTGTAAAAATAGTTTTGTAGTTAATATTCGCAAACAAATCATTAATTAAGTGAACATAACCTCATAATTTTACTTCAATACCATCCAAATAAGCCTGATTCCATCTAAAAAAAAGCACTTTCTACCTATCGATAACAATCCAGGAAATATATTACATAATTTTTGTCATATTAGAAAAAAAATAAACACATTTTAGGTCGGGAGTCTTTTTTTTCTTCCACACAGTGGCTCTAGTGTCGTTTAGTGTCGCCTTTAGTTCGTGCAAAGTCCCTTATAATTATAGTCATCACACGTGTTACGGAATCAAACCAAATACACTAGACACATTTGATAAGTGTTTATTTACATTAAACATAATTGATAAGATGTTCTTTACATTCGCATTGAACGGCTTGTAAATACACTTATCTTTCCCATATCAAACATTAGCTTCAAATATACACGATACAAAAATACTCTCCATCGACATTCAACCAACAGTCTTACAAATCTATACTAATTATTGCTTAATTTATAATCGATTTTTTAATTGTCAGAATCCATCATTGACCCTATTGATAGACAATTGAACGATTTTAATAATGTTAATTTCATTTTTAATCTGTATTTTCCCGCCATTTTCAACGAACGACTCCGATCCCTTTCTGCAATCCATCATAAAAATGAACCAAAAAGAACAAAGTGTTTTGACACACTTTCAAATGACATGTTATGATTGGTTCATTGTCGAGGTCGTATTGTTTAGTAAACCGGTCAACGAATAACTTATCTGACAATTGAAAAATCAGAAATTACTCAAATAACCTCGCAATGTTGCGGAAGACAATGATAACAAAGATTTATCGTTCTTAATAAATAAAATTATAACTAGACTTAAAATACACGAATCAGTCAATCATTTTCGAAAAGCCTCTAATGCTACTTTTCGTAAATGATTAATAAATATTTACAATTATAAAATTAATAAAATTTCGCCATACTTTTTACTAGTCTGAAGTTAGTCACTTCACCATCGCACCGTCATGTTATAAGTAGTTTTAATAAACATTTAATCCATAAACAACAGATGTGGTGTCTCGTATATTCATCTCCGTAGACGATTGCCATATTTTATTGTATATCATAAGATAAACAAAAAGATACCATACTATTATATTGAAACGAATCATCGATATAATAAAAAATATTAGTGAAATAAGTAAAACTATTTGCTGTTCAAGTGAATAAATAGGTTATGACAGTGACATTTTGGTTGCCATTTTAGTTCAGATTTTGAACAAATAGTTTATATGGACGTTCATGTCTATAGAATATACGTCAATGGACACGAATTAATAGCTTGCTGCCCTGTCTTACTTAGAGGCTGTCATCGGTCAAAGTAGCCAATTATTGTTATAGTATTTTATTTTCATTCAATTAGAAGGAAAAAGTATCTATAGAGTGAGATAATAAATACATTGTCTTTAATTAGATAATTTGTGTAAGGCCTCTATTTTAACTTTATGGACCTAAACGAGATCTAAACCTGCTAAAATACGACGGCATTCACAACTACCTTTACATTTATATAGACTGGCGTTAGTCATTAATTACGTAAAGAAATAAATGCCTTATACAGAAATTGTACATAAAAATAATTCAAACATACATGATTTATCGAATTAGGACTCAATGAATCGCTGTCATCGAGAATTGTTTGTTATTATCTGAGCATTAAGTCACATTTCTCGATATATCCATTATTAATTTGACTACTCATAGAAATATGGCGTTGTTAAACGAATATATTATTACTATTCAATAAATCGTATCAAGTGATAGAAAGGCGATGCTATTAAAATGTAATTAGTTATTACTTATAATTAATGTATTGTTGAAGAATAATAGTTATATAGATAAATCCCAAGACATTCTGAAACTATTAATACTTTTAAAAAATTATAAGACTTCACTTATCGATATTTTAACATTGCCTCTATAATTAGTTTCTTCATGAATACTCTAAAATTGTAACTTACAATACTGTTTCTTATTCTATTTAATTTTGGTGACATCTTTGTAAATTGTTTTACAATATCACTGGGAACATAAGATTGCTTTTATCGACGAAATATTTATCATATTTATTACATCAATTCTCTTTTATAACAACATAAAGTCATTAATTAAATTTATGCCTATGGCAAATAAAATATTAATACGAATATCGAAATACACTTGTACTTTAAATTAAACAACATTTTAGATGAACGACATCTACGAAACGCAATCATTCTCTTAGGAATGTTGAGTAAGTACAAATATTACATCCACTATCGATATCGATAAATGCATTTTTATCGACAACACTCACTATAGATAACATCCGATACCCTGATTTGTCTGTAAATATAATGATGTGTATAACATTCTAATATTTTTCACTTCAATTTTCGAATTCGCGCTTAGGTACTTGTTAGAATACTCAAAATCTAACTAAAGGTTTTCACGTTGTATATAACAAATGGAACAATGAAACTGTCTTAGAAAATATAATAAAAAGACACACCATACCAAGTTGTATCGACATTTTCTATGTATCTGATACTTTATTTTTTTTATTACTGAAGCAGGCCAACAAGTAATAGTAATTATCGATACACGATACCGAGTTGTATCGATAAATATTTTCTATATATCGATATTACTTTATTTTTTCTATACAAAGTCACTCGCTAGCTTAATACGCAAGGAAACTCAACCCGACTATTCATGAACATTTGCAGCGGCATAGATATCTGTACGAGTCGTGAGCACAGACGAAGGCTGGTGGGGAAAGGCATTGCAAATGTACAGCAGTCCATTGACACGTCCGAATCAACGAGCGTCAAATATTTCAATACCTAATTTTCTTTCTATGATCCCTTTTGTAAGTATTATTATAAGAGCTGTATTGCGTACTTGATCCATAAACAAGTTTCAATGAATTATTTTCAATTAAAAAAATTAAGCATTGTTTTTCGTTATAGATTAATTATAACATCCGTATCTAAGAGTGTCTAGCTCTATGGATCTCGAGAAGAATTTCGCTGCCCATGTAAGATGGTGCGATTCAATAACAAAAGTGTATAGAACCAATCTTACGCAACATCGGCGAGTTTGACGTCAAACGAGTTAACTTCAAGTGTGCTCACGACTCGTGCCGGTGTGCTGAGGTTGGTATCTATGCGACGGCGGCCATGCTGGGCAGCGTGAAGTGGTACCTCTCGTCGGTCTGCTCGAGCAGCGGGGCGCGAGCTCGCACGCCGCTGGCGGTGGGGCGGCGGCCCGGCTCCTCGCTCAGCATCAGCTTCAGCACCTCCGTCTGGCACAAATATTAGTTATATAGTGATCATGGGTAGGACATTAAATATTGACAAATAGTAAAATATTTTTTCAGCGGTCTACCCAAGCATGGTTCTAAAATGTTAAATAAAATCGTCTAAAATAAAGATATTACTGATAAAATATTTTTTTATTTCTATCGACAATGCAAGCTATGTAATTGTGTTCCCGTTGGAGGACATTGACGCCAATTTAATATTGACATTGTGAAATTCAAAATCGAATTTCATAAGGTGACAATGATACTCAGTGCCCCATATCACACCATGGGACAGAAAACACAGCACCAGTTGTGTCTTTACCTACGTCATTAGGCATAAAAGGCATGTGTAGATATACAGGTAATTACCTCACTAGGATAATGACTCCGGAACTCATCAGACAACTCCATATGGTTCCTCAGTTTGAGCAGACACGTGACCCTCTCAGACTCCGTGCCGAACGGTTGCAGCAACTCGTACAGGATCAGGCCTAGCGAGTAGATATCCACTTTGTAACTGTACGGACGGCCTTGTAGCTGTTCTGGTGACATATATAGGTGTGTACCTGGGTAAAATAAAAATAAAAAATTGATCGGATGGAATCGATGTTTAATCGATATTCATTTTGTGAATGTATCGATTAAATGTGATGTTGTTAATTTGCCCACAAGTTGACTGCACTGTGCTTATGTCAAATTACATCTTAATATCAGCACTGTATTATATACTGTCCCATTGTCGGGCATGGGCATCCTCTACTACTGAGAGGGATTAGGCCTTAGTCCACCACGCTGGCCTAGTGCGGATTGGTAGACTTCACACATCTTCGAAATTATAGAGAACTTCTCAGGTATGCAGGTTTCCTCACGATGTTTTCCTTCACCGTTAAAGCATGCGAAAATTCACAATGAATACACACATCATTTTATAAAAGTCAGAGGTGTGTGCCTTTGGGTTTTGAACCTGCGAACATTTGTCTCGGCAGTCCGTTCCACAACCAACTAGGCTATCGCCGCTTTTTTACACAATTCTTTTTGTTATAGAAGTGGTATAAAGCATCCCTCACCGACTCTGTAAGTATGTCTCTGCTCAGGACAATGTTGGCAGTCAGCCGCGCCGCTGTCTCCACTAGCGTCCGCCATGCTGGTCACCAGCCCGAAGTCGCCCACCTTCACGCGGCCATCCGGCGCGAACAGGATGTTGCTGGGCTTCAGATCGCGATGGATCAGACCCGCCAGGTGGACGTACTCCACTGCACACACTATCTGCCGGAACAGGTTCTTCACCTAGAAGGAAACCATCATTATTGATATGGTAAAGAGTAGACAGTTCAAAGGAAGAAAATAATAATAACGTAGGACTAAAAAACTGCTTTTGTCGTAGTTGTATATCGGTACGCCTGACATGCTGAGGTCTCAGGATCAATCCCCAGGTCGGATAAAGTGATATAGGGTTTTCTGTTGAGAATCAATCTGGAGTCAAAAAACCTGCGCAGTAAATGACAATACGCAACCAACTACTACATAAAACCTTACTAGTGAAATGGGAGTGTTATACGTCTCCCAACCCTAAAAAGGTATAAAGTGCTAAGGCAATGTACGTACGCAGTTTCTTCGCCACTTAACATTACGTGCAGTGGAGACTACTAAAGACATATAGTAAGCAGACTCACGTGGTGTGCCCTGGTGTCCCTGGTCCTGTTGTTCCGCAGCCAGTCGTGCAGACTGTCGCGGCAACACAGCTGCATCTGTATGTAGAGGAACATGCGCGGCTCGTCGTCGCGCGACCGGACGCTTTCGCGGACCACCATGTCTAAAGACCAGTGGCGTGTGTGGCCTTTCTGTTACATAAAATTTAGATAAATTATGTGTGTATACTTTGTGAATTATCGCTTGCTTTAACGGTGAAGGAAAACATCGTGAGGAAACCTGCATGTCTGAGAAGTTCTCTATAAGGATTTCGAGGGTGTGTGAAGTCTACCAATCCGCACTGGGCCAGCGTGGTTTACTAAGGCCTAATCCCTCTCAGTAGTAGAGGAGGTCCATGCTCAGCAGTGGGACGGTATATAATACAGGGCTGGTATTATTATTATTATTATATAGGCAATAATATATCTCACCTTCTTCTTACCACTCGAACTCCCAGTCTTATAATCAGCCTGCTTGACCCTCTCAAGTCTTTTATCAAACGAGGAATTTTTTTTCGCCTCCGAAAGCCCTGATCCTGAATACTGTCCGGGAACTGACAAGCTCGCCGAATGTTTGGACAATTCGTCCGGGTTCGCGAACACTATGAACGAATCGTCGTCAGTCGTCGCTCGTTTGCTGAGTGTGTTCGGTAGCCCGTCATCCGTTAGTTGTTTTGTAGGCGTTTTGGAAGATAGATGGGGACTTGATGCGTTCTCATCGAAAACAATGCTGAATGATTCGTTGCAGCTTCGCGACCTGAATATAAATATATAGATAAACTAATTTACGGTTTATAGCACATTACGTATTGTAATTTAGTTCATCAATTACAACTGAACTCGATCTAATGTATGCAACATCTACTGAATGTATTTCACAAATGCTTTTATAATGTAAATGTTACGTCGGGAATAAGTGCGGAATGAAAGGCGGTTATTAAAACACTGACAGTTTAGTGCGTGAATGAATGAATGAATGAACGATGCGTGCTTCATATATACATATGTATACACAACACTATAAAATATTAGTGAATTAAAATTTAAGGGATGTAACCCTAATATAAAATATATAATTTTGTTAGTATTATTAGTTAAATAACTATATCCCCACATAATCAGCTGGTTTACCTGGTCAATACTGATCCAAGTACGGACTACGGAACATACCTATACCTCTTAGGCTCCGACATTTTGTTGTCGAATTCCAGTGCGTCGACACACTCGTCGCATTTCTGCAGGTCGAGTCTCACGGAGCCGCACCCGTGTGGCGCCGGAGACGCGGCGCTGCACGACTCCGACATCAGCACCGACACGCCTTCCAGCTGCCTGCAGTCACAGGGATATAGCTTCTGTTGTATGTCTTAAAGTGATTTCCCCACGCCAAAAAATAATATAAAAAAGGGTGTAACTTTTGGCTAAGTACCTGTCTATTCCAGATGCAATAAATATTAATTACGTATTAATCATAACGATATGATTAAGAGATAAAAATAATTATGAACACTAATAGAAAGGAAAAGATGGCGAATTAAATTATTTCTTTAGTTATTTTTTTTTTATATGATATGTTAAGGAATTATACCAAATACATCATACATTTTAGATAAAACATATTATTCACATATAAAAAATGTTTGGATGAATAATATTAATTTTTATGACTGAAGATTTTTGGATGTGTGTAGATACATAAGTGTGCGAATTCGTGAGTGCGTACGTAAAGTGAATGAGTAAGTGCATGCAAATAAGTGCGTGCATACGTTTGAGTGGGTAAGTGAGTGAGTGAATGAGTTAGTAAGTGTTTGTGATAGTTACCGCATCCACTGCTGGTCGTGTCGGCGTTGCCAGTTGGGCGGCGGATGTTCGAGCCAGGCGTTGAAGTACCGCACGATGTTCTCGTGGTCCAGCTGCGCGAGCGCACGCACCTCGCGGAGGACACGCTCCCGCTTTTGTTCTCTACAAAATACATTGTTAAGAAAATATTACTTAGTTAAAAGACTATGCAAAATATTGTCTCAATATGACACTGTAAATTAGAAACATTAACTTTATCAGTTAACTAAAAAAAAATTATACAGTAGGAGCTAAGCTAAGAGCATGGTTTATGAACATTATCATGATACTTGGTCATTTACTTTATTATAAAAAATACAATTACTTACTGGTTTGACAGCGTGATCCTCTTGATAGCATACGAACAATGATCAATATTGTTCTTAGCTTCAAACACGACACCAAATCCCCCCCTACCCAAGCACCTCAACGGGGTGAAATCGTTCTCATATCTTCCAGAATATTCCGGGACAGACGGCGGTCTTTCATAATGCCTCTCCACCACAATATACTCCTGGTTCAGGGGTAGAGGTGTGGTGGGACGGACTTTTGGAGCAAAGAATCTCGGCCATATCATCAGGTTGAGGAGTAATGCTGAGCTGACAGCGATGAGCAGGACTTCCTTCCACCAGAACCAGAGGGAGTACACGTGGACATGGATGTGGTGGTGGGAATTGTCTTGGCTGTTGTTGGGAGCTGCTTCTGCATCCAGAGCGTCTTCCGTGACTTGCACTGCTTGGTCACACGTCTCTTGCAGGTAGAGGAAGAAGCCATGGTCACCTGGTTGGAAAATTTTAATTATAATACCAATTAAGTGACCTAAAATGGGGGTGTTTCGTTGGAATAAGTTGTACTCGATTTTGTGCAATTTATAGAAAACATAAACTTTTTATAATTTTGTACTTCAGTGTTAATATGGTGTGTGTGTGAGTGTATTTTGACTAAAAGTAATGTTGCCGCTGAGACGGATTCTCTTAAGAGTAGTAGTGGTGGCATTAGGGCGTGTAAAATTACAGTTACTTTTTATTGATATTTATTGTAGAGCGTTATTTTCAAGAAGATAAGTATAGGGTTTTATTTAGTAGCGCAATGTCAAAATGAACCTCTGAATATATAGGCGCTTGTCATTAGATGAGTTATTTAATATCACCAATTAGTTCCGTAAGCATTCCATATGTATAATGCTAATAGCTTATATGCTTTCAATCTCCTTTCTTTATTTGTCTTACCAGCCAGGCCGCCATTGCCGTACAGCGTGACGAGTGACAGTGTAGTGTCAGTATCCTGGACAGTCAGTGCTGTCTCTCCTGTGCTGTCGGTGATCAGCGGCCGGGCTGTCACCAACTTCCAGGGGAGCGGCTTGGTCGCCACCGCCGTCTCGATCTTGCGAGAGTAGTACTGACTCTCTTGTATGTACAGCTGAAAGGAAAATCACATTTAACCGTTGCACATAAAATATATTTCTGATTGGAGAAATTTATAACTCCCTCCTACTCCAAGGTAAAGAAGAGTATGCCTTAGTCCTCAGCCTACGACTTAAGAAGTACTTAGATGTAAGCGAAAGTGAAAACATGCTAACATATCGAATATCAATAATGTCCCTCGCAACTCCTAAAAACCCTAGACTACTCTATGGCCTATCCAAGTCTTCTTAAAACTGATCCGCGCAGATTCCTGACTTTTTTCTTTATTGCTTTGATTGACGAGACGGACTTGCCATTCGCCTGATGGCAAGCGATACGACCGCCCATAAACAGAAGAAACACCATCCAACACCTTGAATTACAAAGTATTGTTTGGTATTCTACTGCGCTCGCCATCCTGAGACATGAGATGTTAAGTCTCATTATATCCAGTAGTTACACTGGCTACATGTCCTTCAAACCGGAACACAACAGTGACTACACACTGCTGCTTGGCGACAGAAATAAACATTGCGGCGGTACCTACCCTTGCGGACTCACAAATGTGAGACCACCAGTAAAACTACTCCATCTATATTACACTACTAGCTTTTGCTCGCGACTCCACTCGTGGTAAAAAGTTTTCCAGAATAAAACTCCTTCCCTACCTGTGTATCATGCACTCCTATGTACAAAGAGGGGTGTTGCGTGATGCCCCCCTCCACGATGGACTGCGTCGCCTCCCACAGGACGTCGATGTGCTGCAGGGAGCCTTCGTGCAGCCTCCACATGCCAGCCACTGGCGCTTCCAACTGTAACAATTATAGCCGCTTATGACAGAATAACAGGCGAATTGTACGCGATACAACTGAAACTACCGAGAAATAGACAAGATGTTATGAACTTCAAAGTACAGTTATTATATTGGGAATAATGATCTCAAACTGAAACCATAATAATGCTTGTGTATTGTTCTGTGGCAGAAAGGGACAAAGTAGTGGTCCTCAGCCAATCTAGAAAATCCCATTCTGGTACACGTCATGCGAGAAGAACCCTGGACATCCTTAACAGCTTATAGTAGACCAAAGTAAAGTAACCTAGTAACTTCTCTGTATTAGATGTAAATGGCAATCAGACAATACATAGACAAGAGACGATTATCCTTCGCCAGAGACTATTGCAGCATCATTAAAAGCCCGTATAGGAGACCAAAGTAAAATAACCTAAACAGTAACTCCCCTGTATTAGACGTAAATGGCAATCAGACAATATATAGACGAGAAACATTTATCCCTCGCCAGTCACTATTGCAGCTTATACTCGGACGAACCTTTCTCTGCCACATGAGCTGCCGACCCTCAGGAGTCCTGATGGCGACGACCCCGTCGTGCAGCGCCACCGTGACGTGCACGGGGGCGGCGGGCCGTGGGCCGGTACCACCCACACATTCACGCCGGTTCATGGCCAGTTGGTGCTCAGCTACACTGAAGTTCCACCTGTAAAATAAAAAGTCACACCAGTCATATAAAATTCATTAGAGACACAATCATATTGGACTGTAAAATATAGACTATCTCTGTAGATTTAGTATTTCTATTAACAAGATATAGATTTAAGGTGGTAGCTCAAGGTCCATTTTCATACATTTTGTTTCGGCTTTAATCTGGGTAACTAAACAAGTATTGGCAAGTAAAGAATTTAAATTCACGTCTAGTTAGTGATTAGTTCTCGCAGTTGAAGAAAAATGTAAAAATAATTAATAATCATGGATATTTCTGCCTTTAAAATTTCGTCATATTAAATTTTAAAGGCCGAAATATCCATGATTATTAATTATTTTACGTTTTTCTTTCAACTGCGAGAACTAATCACTAACTAGACGTGAATTTAAATTCTTTACTTGCCAATACTTGTTTAGTTACCCAGATTAAAGCCGAAACAAAATGTATGAAAATGGACCTTGAGCTACCACCTTAAGCACATGTTTTATACTTTCGTAATGATTTCCTATATGAAAGGCGACGCGCACGCACGTGGGGGGTGTTGGAAGTACTATAAGTTAGTTGAAGACTATTTTTGAAAGGTTTACACCATCTAAATCTACAAAACATTATAGCTGCTAAATTTGGTTCCGAGTCTAAATTAAGCACTTTTTTTGCTACTATCTTGAGCTTCGCATTAATTAACGCCACCACTGCATACCACCAAACATGTGTACACTCACTTCTCATTCCCGTTCCTGGGGTCCAGCGCCCTGACGGTGTTGGAGTGTCGACGCAGCACGAGCACGTCGCGGCTCGCGCCGGCGGTCTGCTGCTCGTTGTTGCACCCGCTCGACCCGCACTCGTACACCACGCCGCCCGTGTTCGCGTCCACACCCACCCACAGCGTCTCACGGGCGCCTGGACCACATGGAACATTACATCTTGAGGAAACATGTATAGTTCTTTGCTATTTATCCGTAAGAATGTTAAGTGTCAACGGAAATTGGGGAAGCTGTGAAGACCCGTTGATACCATCGTAAGGTTTGAATACTTATGAAATCTTCATTAGGATTTTGAAAGGTCCATTGAGATGAATGGGGGGATAAAGAGTGAAACGGAACGAAAGGAGGTGAATGCGGTGAAAGGGATGAATCGGGATAAAAGGGAGGTGAATAGAAACCGACAAAGTTTGCCTTCTGAAACATATACAGATATGACATTCATCTGTGCTGTTGTCATTTTAAGACCTGGTCATATTACTGCTTACAGTGCGGCACAAGTAGGAAATATAAAAAAAATTATAAAACAAATGAATTCATATTCTTTATTTGAAAACCCATGCTGCGATCGACATAAAGAAATAATAGATCATAAACAAATAATTGATGACATTGATCTATCAAAATTATCAATGTTATTCATCAACATCTCAAAAGGGAGCGTTAACACATGACACAATTTCCATAGTGGAAACACAATAAGGAACCGCCTTTATTACAAACTACAGAGAGGAAGTAGAGCAGTAACTGTTTCGTCAATTCGCCGATATTTTCCGTCCCATGATGTAATAGGGGGAGAGCCTTTCGCCATAACTTGCAACAAGTACAAATTATACGGATTGTAGAAGGTAAACTAAGCTATTTACTTTAGTTTAGCTAGTATTACACGTACAACACAGCTTAATGTCTATAGTTTATGATCTACACAAGAATTAAAATATCAAAATTATACCTAAAATAAATTGGCTTAGATTTGTCTGCAACTCGCATAAAAATACTTTTTTTAATTATTTCTCAACTATCCAATGAATACAATTTTCAGATGATACATCTCTAACTTATTACTCGCTGTCGAATGCGAAAAATAAAGAAATTTAAATTCAAAATGGCGGATAACGCTTATGAGAGTAAATTGATTGGCTGGTTGCGCGCACAAACGCGACGCGACGCACAGGATCGTAACACCTACAAACATATAACTAAAGGTACCTATATGTTACCTTGGCGCGAGAATCGAAGACGCTTTGCAGTTTCCCGCCATCGCGACGAGTGTTACAAAATTTTGTTTTGTCCGTAACTCAATTACTCTAATAGCAGACTTCGAGTCATGTTAAGTAGGATTATATGCAGAGCTTTCTTTTACTTAATAATACGGGTAAAGTTCTACACTTCCAGGACCTTCCGATCAGCTAGTGTTCCTAAAATATGTCCTAAAATATTTATTTATTATCTTTTTACGTCTAGTTCTTCATTCCCTGTTTGGTATAACGTTCGACCCATCGCACTTTGGACCTTTAAAGTTATTACTAGATAAGTTACGCGAAAAAACTGGAATGTTCGCCCGCCGGGTGATAGTGCGGGCATTGCATAACCGCTCTGGTCAGGCGAGCGTGGTGCGTCGTCACGTGTTGCATGACTCATAAAAAGGCCTACCCTACTGTATCTAAGGCTAGCACGGGACAGGAGTTACGTGAGGTCAAAAGTTTCACACATTTGGGTGAATTGTTTTTAGTTCGGAAGAGTCGGGACATAGTAGGCCAATAGCAATAATAAAGTGACGCTTGATCATAAAAAATATGACATTAGTGCCAAATTGAATTTATTTCTTGGTTACAATATACATTTTTTTTCCATTAATTCCAAATTTCATCAGAATAAAGAGTAATTATCACAGATCATCCAACATTAGATAGGTTAGACTCTGATATTAATGCTGTACAAGGGCCGTTTCCAAATGTCTAGCAACATAAGATAAATCAGGCGAAATTAAATAATAAAAAAATATAGGATCAAGAAATGATTATAAACTATGATATTGAACATGTATTGCTTATAAAGATGTGTCATAAATGTTATAACTTTATTTTTTCCTTTTTAATTTAATCTCTTTCATATCGTACTTATAAATAGGATTTACGTTGCGCTACCATGAATCATACTTTCAAGTCGCGAGTCAATAAATGGTCGGAAGGATCGTGTTACCAGCCACCACACAAACCTGAATCGTCACGTTTAAAACGATGTACACACTGTGAATTCCTTCCGACATTGAGATTCCGTACTGCTGACAAGCTGTAATATGTTTTGACATCCATTATTAGCAAAAATGGGAAAATCTTTTACTTTCCACAAATTTCAACTTAACCAACGAATAAAAAACAAAGTAAGAAGATTGTATATAAACACAATGCAAGTATTAAAAATCATATTAATTTATTACTATTATATTATGCGTCTACATCTCTTTCCATAAATCCACGCGTATGATAAAATCTCTAATAGAGAACAGGAAAAATATATTCATCGACTTATTAATTATAATTAATCGTCTATTTTGTCTTATCTCAGTATCACAAGGAAGAAGAGAAGGTCACTAGCCGTAATTTCAGATTTTGTATTGTCGAACATACACACACACACTCATGTCTTTCATCCTCAAAGGGGTAGCCAAAGGCGTAACTGGTGCACTCACTTGTTAGCCTGTTTACTCTGCCCCATGTATTAATAGGGATTTAGGATAGGGAGCGAATCTATCACCATATCGGGCAGTAATTCCAGACACCGGGCTGTTGCTGAGTCGACAAACCAAACATCAATTTGCCCGACCTAGGGATCGAATCCAAGATCTCAGCTCTGCAATCGTACCATAATACATCATACCACCGAGGCAGTCTAATACAGACAATTTTAATAAAATTAACTTAATAATCTTGGTTGAAATAAACACTGCTATACCCGATGACGTTTTACAAATAGACACGTCATACACTAACAAAATGACACATAAAAACGGCGCAGTATTTGCTATATTTACGTACCTGTATAAAAGAATATATATAAATCGACAGTAACGTAACAACGTTAGTGCCGCACGCTCATTGGCTGTTAAGACGGGCAATTACCTTACTTTCGTCTTGCCAGTATTGAGCTCGGACAACGTATCTATGTAATAAAAACATCTTAGGCTATACCGGTTAAAGTGTACATTTGATGCGAGACCGCTGGTCCCCGAAACCGTTTATTACACGCTGTGACCAGTTTTAAAATATTCGAACATCGATAACTGATGCAACACAAACAGTTTTTACGTACTGTATCTGTATGTAATACATACATGTTATGTATATAAGAAATAATTGTTAGTATAGGTATGTTATCTTATAATGTTCCACCTATAATTAAGTGATAAGCAGAATTCAACTCTATACTAATGAATGTCAATGAATCCATGTAATAATTATTTCATCTTTTATTTATTACTTCCTCACATGAAATATACGAGTCTAAAACCATGTAGGAACGAACTATGCTCAAATCACATAAAACTTTAGAGTCTGTAATGAGTACAATAAAAAGATTTCTCATATAGACCTATTTACAGGCTCCTACCGAAACTTTAAAAAAATATATATTACCTATGTAATTTTAATAGGTTCTTTGTTCTGTGGCTTTATGTTTTATCTTTTGTACTAGTTTTGTACTTAATTTGATATTACGGTATATTCAATATTTATCAGTGAACACTTTACTGATCTTTGTATTAATCTTAATGTCATTAATGATATAAATATAATTGTACTGTTTGTTTTCCAAATATAATAAAATAAAAAATAAAGGTGTTTACTTAAAGAGAAGTTGCGTTTTTAATGTAGACAAAATTGATGGGTCACGTATCGCGACAAAATGGAATTCAAAGTTCATATATTTTTGTTATGTTTTGGTCAATCGTGATGCTTATCATTAGCAACTTACTTATTATCGAGTTGTAAAGAAATAACACGAAACGTTACCATATTTTTTGTCAATATCGATCAATTAACAGCAAAAGTAAGCATATTATATGAGAAGTCACCGTGATTGAGCGGAAATGAGGAAAAAACACCAATAAAAATAAATTATTCCCAACATCCACGGCAACTTTTACTCAACAACTTTTATTTTTACTCGCCGCATAAATGAGACTGGTCTATGAGTCATCAGCGAGTCCATATATTGTGGCAGCGTTTGAACGTGGATACGAGAGTTATATCACGTCGGTTAGTTAGAGTAACTTTTTGTGACATTGATGAGACAGTGTCATATAATTTACTTAATTCACGATAGAAACCATTGATGTATAATACTTATTATATAGACACGAACATCCATATAAACTATTTGTTCAAAATCTGAACTAAAATGGCAACCAAAACGTCACTGTCATAATCTTTTTATTCACTTAAATAACAAATAATTTTACTTATTCCACTAATATTTTTTATTCACATCCAAGTTTGCACTTAGACTAGCGTTTTTATATTATAAGCGCCACTCCGTACACAACCACAAGCATCAATATTGACCACACTAAAATCAGTTTGAATGGACCACAGTTCAATTCAGTTGAACACAGTGAATGTTTGAAACGCCAAATCTAGTACGTACTACATATATATCTATGATAGAAACTACTTTGAATTTTCTCTATTAAATTATTTTATTGTTTTAAATGACGCAAAAGCTTAACTAATCGTCAGCCTGTTAATTCATACGAAACAATACTGATACATATTATCATTATGTATACAATACATGTTTACACAGCGCCCTGTGACATATTGTAATACAAAGTTCTTAGTGGTGTTATGTAATGTACTATTGTTTATATATTGGCGTTTACATAACGATTTAATTTTACGCGAATGTAATAAAACTATTTTTGGATTTTTTCGCGGTTTTATATAATTTTCTTCCGACATTTCGAAGACTGGAGCCATTATAGTTACGCGGCAGACCGTCAATAAAAAAAAATAAACATAAAAACCGCAAAAAAAAAACTAAAAATTTATTTATTTCAAGATTGGCGTTTACTTTAAAAATAATTTCTCGCCATTTTACTTTACTGCGTAAGTCGGCAAATGAGGGAGAGTCATGTAATATTGAGTGATATCCACTGCTCACGAACATACAACCACTAACAATAATGGATAAATTGTCTATAAGGAAAGTAAAATACGTGTAGTTTCCAGTATTAAGACGCTTGCGCCTTTACAAATATATTCTGCACAGTAAACTAACTTTAGGTATTATTTGAATAATGACTTGCTGCTTCGGTGGCGTAGTTGTATTACGGTATTACTGCAATGCTGTGGTACCGGGTCGGGCAGTGATATTGGGTTTTTCTACTCAGTATCAGCCTGAAGTTTTTTTTTTTAAGTACTGACCCCGCAGTCAACGCCGAGGGAAACCTGCGAACGGTATACTGGTTCCCACCGACTTAGCGACTGCGGGGCCCTGGAGGAAGGGAGGAAGAGAAGAAATAGGGGAGGAAAGAAGGGGAAGGAAGAGGAAGTATTAGGACGGGCGGAGTGAAGTGGAGCGGAAATGTTCCCGAGTCCCTCATTGGCCTCAATGAGAAATTACAACCACGAGGTATACACACTGAACTGTGTGCCTAGGGCCGCGACAAATGTCCCCCCTGCATGGACGTGCAGTCGGTGTGAAGAACGAGCGCACAAGAATTGCCCCGGGGGGGAATATTGCGAAGTTAACCATCAAGCGAACGGCTTGCTCGTATATAACTCACTAGCTCATTGTTTAACCAACTTTATGCAGTTTTTGCAGGAGTGCTTCCTTTTCGTATTGTTAACCATTACATATAAAATAATGAACAAAATCAAATATAGGCCGGTTCCCTATTGCAGGGTCCTAGAGGAAAGTTGGGAGGGGATAGCTGGGAAGGAAGTGTGGAGAAGGATAAGGAAACCTCTTAGGATGGGTGGAGGGTAGGCCAAGAAATTTTCGCGAGCCCTTATAGGCCTCAAAGTGAATTGGCAACCATGAGGTATACACACTTCACTGTATGCCTAGGGCCGCGACAAATGTCCCCCCGTGCATGGGCGTGCATTTGGAGAGGAGACCGAGCGTACAAGAATTGTCTCGGGGGGCAGCCTGGAGTTTAGAATGTGTGCCCGATATGAAGTTACACGGCGAGAAGTGGGGTTAAAAGTTGCGCCTGCATACCCCTTCGAGGATAAAAGTCGTGAGAACTGTGTATTTAAGGTCCATTAAGGTATTAAAAATAATCATGGATATTTCTGCCTTTAAAATTTCGTCATATTAAATTTTAAAGGCCGAAATATCCATGATTATTAATTATTTTTACGTTTTTCTTTCAACTGCGAGAACTAATCACTAACTAGACGTGAATTTGAATTCTTTACTTGCCAATACTTGTTTAATTACCCAGATTAAAGCCGAAACAAAATGTATGAAAATGGACCTTGAGGTATCGCCTTAAATAAAAAAATGATTCCTTGTATCAATCAGTCTATCGCGGTCTACTGCTGAACGTAGGTCACCAAGCGTACGCCAACCGTACCTGCCATTATCTTGTAGTAATAAACTACAGTAAATACCGCCGCACATTTTAATTATATCATAAAATACCTATATGACGAATCGTCACCTTATGAGAGAAGTAACAGCTTATATTAAAATTGCATAATGTAATATATAATATAAATCATAATTATACCTACTTTAAAGACTGTGTCCGAAGATATGTTAATAAATAGCTTATATGACACCAGAGGAAAGGTGGGCGTATTGCCAACATTTGAGATTGTCATATTCAGAGACTCACGGGAAACTATGTTACTTTACGCTGGCTTTCCCCGACTATACGGGGCCTATTTATAGCATAGACAAGAATGAATTATTTATTTACCAAATAATACTACTTACAGGATCATTACTAGTGTTGCGAGACGTCCCGTATTTACCGTGATGTCCCGTATTTTAGGCACATTTTAAAAAGTCCCGGCGGTACAGATTTAGTCCCATAAATCGATCGATCTACGTTTGATATGTGCACACGCACGCAACGTTCGTATTTTAATAAATTTGACTCGGTTTTTAATAAATTTAATAAAGAATAGTCCCGATTTTTTTGCCCATTTAAGCATTTGCCCCTTATAGACTGAAAAAAATCTGGCAACGCTAATCATAACCCCCATGCTGTAGTAATTCTTATCAAGTTTTATCATGTTAATAAATTGGATCATAATAAACTGACTCATAAGTTATAACATACGGCATAGCCGACCGAGAGGCAATGCGGTTTCGTGTCCGGGATAGTATAGGGGTATCCTAGTAACACCATTTGGCTGGGATTGAGAACTAAGAGAGTTAACGTCAGACAGGCGGTTGGTCATAAAAAATAAACTGTGATTCGCTAATATTGCTTGCTGTTTGTTCAGCTTTGTTTATCTGACAGCCAACTAGACTCAAGTTGTATCTTAATATTAGCCAATCACAACGGCCCTATGTCTACGTACTGCGAAGGCTGCCATGCCGTTAGCACTGAGAAACAGACTTGTTATCACAGCTTTACTCCGTCCTTAGATAAAAAAGGTCTATGAATAAGGGGGTTAATCTTTAAGCAACATGCGTGAAAATGTTGGTAGACCTCTCTCTCGGATCCCAGGATTATGATAATAAAACCATATCAAGAATCAATAAATAAATTTACAAAATATCCCATCTTGTGCAGACATTTCCCGTCTTATTTATAAACTTGTTTTAGCGCTAAGAGGTGATTAAGAATTGCTTAAATAGCTGTCAAAAACATCACCGGTTCCTAGTTTAAACCTTATTGAGAGGCAAGATGGCAGGTTTTGACTTACAGCTGATCGGGTTTTGTGTTTTAACTAAGCATGGCTTTGGGATTTTTTTATAAGACTGTTTAAGTGCAAGTCCAGACACAAATCTATTCCACACGCATAAGTCGCTAAACCACCTCGCTGTAATAATAATTACATCGGCCAGAGCCGAGTCCACGTGGTTTTATGAGATTGGCGTAACCGACAATGCATTAGTCATTGGGCCAGCGTCGCGTCGCGCATTGTTATTTGTTTATTCAACTTATCACTGTGATAGCGGCTGTTTATTACATAAGTGTTTTTTTGGAAACATTCGAGTATTACAATGAGATTTCTTTTTATCATTCAGTTAAATATGTTTTAATATTTGAGTAAATTTATTAATTATTTTTCAACTTTAAGATAAATTTCTAAAGTAAACATAATATAAATCATGTAAGCACAGATTTATTTTCATCGTTGAGTTAAATATGTTTTAATATTTGAGTAAATTTATTAATTATTTTTCAACTTTAAGATAAATTTCTAAAATAAACACTAAAATATAAATCATATACATACCTATATAAAATGTATTTTTATTACTTGCTATACCCCGAATGTCTGTTATCTCAGAATTGACAAAATAGCCCTTCGTGAACATTAAATTTAATCAAGTCATGGTAGTTAGCCGCTTAATCATTGTCTACGATAAGATACAAGTCTTGTATCCTGATATTTAGAGATTCTATGTTCAGAATCGACAGCTGAAACAATTATTTATAAAGCGCGTTGCTCTTTCTCACATAAGTATTCCTTTCCATTTTGCTTCCATGTTCCAACTCTCTCCCATATCATCTGTTTCATCTAGCACGGACTGATTATTCCTAATTGTCATATCTACTACGTTTTGTCATCAGTTATAATATTTTACTCTTAATTATTTTTACCTTTAAATGAAACTACTTTTCGGATTTTATCGCGGTTTTCATTATTTTAGTTTTCTCCCGACGCGACGACGCACAGTGGTAAAAACGCGGAAAAAATACAATTTTTTTCAGATCAGATATTGCCATAGTTTATGTCGTAAACCTAAAGTAGACAAGTTGGATAACTTAAGCCTAGAAGGATATTTAATTTAGTGTATTCTTTATAGGAAAATTAAGGCCCCAAACTTGTAAGACTGGATGCGACGTAATATTGAGTTAAAAAAGACGTTTGTTTGAACTGTTACACTGCTTATACAAGTTATACTTTAGTTTTATTTTTTATTTTATTTAAGGAAGCATATATTAAGGTATATAAAAATGATAAAATAATTATTATTTGTACATTAATTTATGTATGGCTTGGATTCAAACAACATAACCTTAATTTTGCCAATTTTTGTTGTTTCATTGGCTGTATCTTTTTTGCGTCAACGAGCGTTAAAATAAAACATATCATAAATAATACCCTAGTGATGTAGGATAACTATCAGATAGGTTTCAGCTGCAATAATTTGCAAACTTTTGAAAAATGACCATTTGATTTAGGAGTTTCTTTGTTGTCGGAAAAACAAAAAAACAAGTACAGACACTTTAATTACGGTAATTAACTACAAAATTCATAAAGTATCATTTTCCTCTTTATTTACTAATACCGATTTGACAAAGTAATACAGTATTTGATAGTTATGGCAAGTTTTAGCAAATGTTTAAGTTGAGTTACTTAACATTGTATTGTCTAGTAACCGGGAAGTGCATAAGTGTATTAAATGTTTAAAAAGTAACTATCCAAATCTTTCAGAAAATATACTAGAGCAAATACATAACAAATCAAATAAAATATTTTTGCCTAATTCCACAAAAAGGTGGCATGCCGCATCAAAAACAAAGCAAATTTTTTTTTTAGCACGAACAAAGAGTGGCCAAATAATACATTTCCAATTAATGTGATTCCTCCAGAACCCAATGCTATAGAAAGTGGCCCAGGACCTTCAAAATGATATGGAGGTGATCATGTAGAACAACCCAACTTGCTAAACTATACGTGAGTTTATACATTTGGTATTATATGCCCAAAACGGTTCCCAAAGTTCTTGTTCATGGTAGTAAAATAACTTCCGCGGCTGGTCTATCTATAGTTATTTTAATAGAAGAAGCTCAAAGAGCATGCAACAAGGATTATCGACGTTATAGGTTATATCATTCGAGGGAATGTTCACGTGAGTCAACCAATGAAGACATTATGCATATGCTCTTGATTTCATCAGACCTATTTATAGCTTCAAAATTGTGACCACATAAAAAAAATCCTTAAATGATGAAGTTAAAGCGTTAGTTACTGAAAATAATTAATAAAAAGTAGTTGTCAATAATAGTAATTTATAATTAATAATTATAAAAATTGTCTAATTTCTATCATACAGAGTTAGTAATAAGCCTAGTAATATTTGTTTACTTTTTTATTTCATTATTTTTATGCTTTCTATATAAAGTTAATAACAAAATTGGATTGTAAAAAGTGGCAAATTATTATGTATCTATATTTATTATAAATGTCCGTTGCATATGCATAGTTCCAGCATTAAATTTATATAATTTTTATGAATTTTTAACATTTTTTTTAAATTATACACTTATATTTCTTAATGTATGTTATATAATAATAAATATAATAACTACATCTAACCATAAAATACCGATTTCAATCCATATCTTCCGCAAAAATGGATTTTTCCGCGGTCCCATACAAACTTTACCACTGTGCGACGTTTCGAACACTTTGCAGCCTTCATGTTCACGGGGGGGCATGAAGGCTGCAAAGTGAACTCTATTTTATGATTTTCAAAAGCCTGGGTGAATGATTAATCGAGATTTATTTTATAGAATGTATTTACTTGTTATAACTATATAAATTGACTCTACAATCGTGATCAGATATTTATAAACTTTAGTTTGCGGCTCGAAGTCAGTGTGTCGACTGTCGCGCGATCCTCTATTTATAGATAACAACTGTAGACTGACGGTTAGCGATTTTCACGAGTGTAATTTCGATTTCGACCTTTAAAAACTACTCGAGTTAATAAGTGTAAAACAAATAAATTGATCCTGTTGCCATGATAATTGCATTGTTATTTTAAAATTATACATTTGCTATTTATAATTTTGTATCGTTAATGATTTGGATGTCCAAAGAACCCCACTCTCCCCTCATAAAATATGCAAATGAATTCTCATGTATACCCGCGCCAATAGACTAAGGTCCAAGTGGGATATGATAACGTCTTTTTCTTCGCCAAACTCGGTAGTCGGTGATTATCGCAAAGAATATTATGTTCTCACATCTTATCTTTAATGAGTTTGTTATTTTGTCGCTTAGCTACTTTAAAAAATACAGATAATAATAATTGTTTTTATAAGCACCTACTAGATTTTTCTCGCAATTTGACTCACGTTCGAGTCGATTTCCGGGCGAGAACAATTTTTTTATATCAAGGGCAAAAATTTATTCTTAATATTGAAAAAATTTCGAAATTAAAGTTGCATTTCATCACTACATAGTATAAAACAAAGTCGCTTTCTCTGACCCTATGTATGCTTAAATCTTTAAAACTACGCAACGTATTTTGATGCGGTTTTTTTAATAGATAGAGTCATTCAAGATGAATGTTTATATGTATAATGATAACATCCATTAAATAGTGGAGAAATACTGTTATTTTGTTATGTTATACCCGTGCGAAGCCAGAGCGGGCCGCTATGTTTTTATATACAACGTTCACAGTTTTTCTGTAGTGTATTTAGTATCAGCATTCACACCCAACCCCCCTCCCGCCCCTGTAACGCATCGTAAAGTTTTACCTGACCCCCCTCCCCCCAAATTGCGTTACGTAATACTTGAACGGCCCCTTACACAGAACTACAAATTCAGGAGTGTTGGGAGTAAACGCAAATACCAGTGACCCATAGACAGCTCACCGGTCAGCGTACATCACTAGTTTTTAGTCCCCTCTCTATATCTCTCTTGTCTCTGACTGTTTTAACGTTCAATATCTTTTTATTTCTTTGAATATATTTATTTAAAAGTTTCATCAAGTGCTTTGTTAATAACAACAAGGATAAAACTTACCGGCGATGACCAGGTCGTCAGAGTACTTGAAGGAAGACGACAGGAGTTGCTCAGCGTCAAAGGGCAGGGGCTCTATGGTGTCTCCGCTGAGGCTGTAGAGAGAGCCTCTGAGGGAAGGTACCAGCCGCACCCATTTACCGCCAGCTGTCAGCTAGAACAATAACATAAATTGCTGTATTCCTAGTCATCTAGGAAATAATTAAGAGATATCTTCGAGATAGAAACTTGATGATCAGCTTAGCTAGTTCAAAACTTCTATTTCCAGAAGCCTAATTGTTCTTTCGTACAATCCAAAAGTATTTTCTATGCTAGGTCCTGGACGGCAGATCTTTGGATTTATTTGCATGATTGCCGAAGGAGGATAAAGATTTTTTTTATTTATGCCCTACGTAAGTATTAAGCACCAGGCGACCTTGCCCTGTTCGCTACAATCTTAAGATCACCATTGAGTATTCCTTTGATAAAGCTTTTGGCACATTTTTAAATTCTTTGGAATTGTGGTTGCTTATAGGTGATGATACGTGTATAGATCTGCATATAGTAACACCGCCATCCTGGCGACTATAGAGCAACGCATCATCTGCTTTATTGCTGGTGGTGGGATATAATGTCTCATATCCGCCCGGATAGAGTACACCTTACACAAAGTGTTAAAACCAGCCATGATGCCCCATGTAAGTGTGTCGTATACCGAGATCAGCCTGTGTATATCCGGTATCTAACAGGCCGGCATAATTGTGTCGACTGTCAACGTATAATCATTTCTCGACAGTCGACATACTATTGGACCCCACTTACCATCAGGTGCACTGGGATCACTTCGCCGTGCCTATATGAAAAAAGCTCTCGTTGCAAGTACCTACAATAATCTTGGAATGAGGAAATAAAATTTAATCAAATAATCTAATCTCCTCTTATCTATTCGGCATTAAATGAAAAAAAAAAATTAAATTAATTTATTCCTTATTTCACGAGCCTATAAATGAACTGCTCTAAACTTTTTTTTTCTCTTATCACTTTATCATGTAATGTAGTCTTTACCCTAAACTGATTGAAAAGAGCAACACCAGAGTTTCTTGCCCGTTCTTCTCTGGTGAAAACTGCTTTCCGAACTGGTGGTAGAGTTAATATTGACGGAATCTAAATAATGTATAACATTTTACAGATTCAAATAAATCATTTCATTTCAATGTTTTTGACAGATATTTGGATAGGTTAGTAAATTTATTATTTTTCCCTGAATATGGTAGTTAATGCATATCGGACCCTCTTCAATCAACATAAAGCATGTTGTCGTCTCACCTCAACATGATGCAGATTTGAAGATAACAAAGGCTGGGTCTCGAGATCCCAGGCCTTGTTACCATTCTGTGTGGAGAAGGCGGTGACCCGGCCATCCAACGTGCTGATGATCACTAGGCTACAACAATGATTAATGATTCAGGTTAATTTATGGATAATCATCACTGACTTACCAACTAATGGTCTGGTACAATACTCACGAAAAAGCTTATAGACGTAAACATATCTAATATCTATACTATTATATTACAAAACTGAATAGTTGATTTGTTTGTAAGCGCTAACCTCGGGAAGTATTCAAAAAATCTTTTAGTGTTGGATAGCTCATTTATCCAGAAAGGATATGTAACATAACACTATGACTAATAGAAGCGAAGCATCAATGAAAAGTTTTGCAAAATGGATTTTTTCTCTTTTCAGAGTCCCGTGGCGCGCGCTGCGTAAACGGTTTAAGATACGCAACAAATATGTATGACGGAATTGTTATTTAAAAAATATATAAAACAAAGTCTCATGCCGTGCCGGATCTGTTTGCCTGTCTTAACGCGATAAAATCAAAAAACTGGCCAACCGATTTCGATGAAATTTGGTATGGAAATAATTTGGATAGGACTAGGACATAGGCTACTTTCTATCCCGGGAAAATGTATAGCGAGACTCATCCCAAAAATACTTATTCACTAGGGCGAAGCCGCGAGCAAAGGCTAATGTATATTATATTATACATAAATTCTTAAAATTATATTCAATTACATCAAGACTTAATATCACTTGCATTACCTCTGCAACTCCTCTGCACACCACCACATAATAGCTCATTGAAACCAAAGCAAAGGTCATAGAATTGCTCATGCTTATGCAGTACAAAAAAAGACAAGTTGTTTGTTTTTAATGATTATTAATATTGAAAAATTTATATATGTTGCCAAATATTGATGGATAATTACAACACAATTTAATTTTTATATTATTTAAGGCACTTGATTATGGACACAAAGATTATTTTTTGATAAGTCAATGATACTAATAATGATAGTTATAATAACGTAAAGTATGAAAACATAGAGCGATACGTAAATGATAATTATACCATTTATAATATATTATCGCAAAAATAAATACAATTTAAATATCAAATTCTTTAAGGAAAAAGTGTCAAGATGGCAATTACTTAAAATTAAGACTAAGATTATTTAGGAATGCTATCGATAAGGCTATAAATGTTTAACTTTAAAAATAGATTTTGCTTTTGTTTCCACCTAAAGCATAATAGTTTCCTTTCTTAAATAAAACTTAACCTGCATCAATTTTGCAAGCATAAAAAGTTGCTTATAATATCAACTGTTAGGCTCATCAATTTAAGCAACATTAAATAAATTAAATTAAAAATCTTTGATAAATTAAAAATCAGGTACAATAAAACACAGAACAATTTTCCAATTCCCAATATCTGTAATATTCTGCGTCGATATTTTAATCCAGGGCACAATATATTACCTCTTAACCAAATATCATATTCAGAATCATTTTGACATTGCATTACTAAATGAAATTACATACTTATTTACTTGACTTTACAATAAGTTACTTGAGTCATAGATGTAAAATAAAAAAGTAAGTTTCAAACAAAATAAATATTAATAAAAAGTAATTTTAATTTTACGCGCCCTAAAGCCACCACTACTACTCTAAGAGAATTTGTTGCAGTGGCAACATCATACTTTTAGTAAGAAATACACCCACGCACAAGCCATATTCAAATTAAACTACAAAATGGAAGAAAAATCTGGAATCTAAAACCAGGTTTTTTCGTGAAAATATTAGTTATTAATGGATGATTTTTGGCACAATGTCAGTAAAGGTGAAGGTGAGTATGTGGTTTCATTTAGTAACGCAATGACAAAATGACCCTGTATATTTTTTCAGGGGTTTACAATTACTTGTAACTAACTTTAAAACATCACCACAAACTTCCATGTTTATAATTTTGGTAGTGACAGAGAGTTAGTGTTGCAAATTCTTATTTGACGAACCAGAAATAAATGACTCTTCGCACCCGAAAAAACCACTAAAAGACTTGTTCTTGTCACCCTTTTTTGTTTGTAGTGGTATTAGTTTTTCGCATACTCGCTGACCTCATATAACTATTTTACAGACAATGCATAATATATTATCTCACAAAAAATGTAATTTAGTGATTCTACAAGTTCCTCCCACTGAGTGTAAACGAATCCACTTACAAACACCACCAGCCATTAAAAACAATTATTCTTCACTTAACATCGGGTGTCACCAATTTAAGGTGTAAAATCCACCTAAAACACTGGCCGGTGTCAATTTCCATACAGTTAAAGTAAATCATAGTTATTAAATTAAACTCTATTACTTTTCTAGTAATGGCATTAAAATTTTAGATAAGCAACAAATGCCATATCAAGGTCACTATAAATTGGATTTACTGCAAACAGTCATGTATTACATTCATTTAACTGTGAGCGTTATTACTAATTTTATGTGTATTTAGTGTGAAGTTAAACAATTTATAACATCATTTATCCTAGTAATATTATAAATGCGAAAGTGTGTTAGGATGGATGTATGTTTGTTTGTTCCTCTTTAACGAAAAAATTACTAAATAAACTAGATGAAACTTTACAATAATATTGGTTAAACATTAGAATAACACATACGCTATAATTTATAATGATTTTGTGTAATTTGGTCATAATATATATATATACTAGCTTTTGCTCGCGGCTTCGCCCGCGTGAAGGTGTTTTCCAGGATAAAATTCCACTGTTTGATAAAAGTCTTGCTACATATTTTCCCGGTACTTATAGGTTCAAACTAATTTTATCCCCAATCTATAATTTCAGTTCAATCAGTCGAAAATCTAAGAACATTTATACTAACTTTCATCCCCTATTTTATCCCATTAAGGGTAGAATTTATCAAAATCCTTTCTTAGGGGATGCCTACGTCATAGTAGCTTTATGCATGTAAAGTCTTAGCCCGATCCGTCCAATGGTTTGGGCTGTTCCTTGATATATCACTGTCAGTCACCTTTGAGTTATATATTATATTAACAACTGAAGTTAGCTAAAATTGAGTTTCTCGAAGCCGACCACTATTTATGTACTATGTATTTTGAGACTATGCAATTTTGTCGCGTTCGCGATTCACTTTCACTTTTGTTGAGTTTCAGAACGCGATATTAGATCCTCCAACGCGCACGCGAATTTGAACTTTATGCAGCGGTAATAAATTACAAATTGACTCTACGTATTAGTTAGAAAACGTTTGTATGGGAAATAGAAAAATGCTGTTTTGAGGATTTTCCCGGCAATTATTCGAATTTTTCTCACCTTTTAAATCTTCCCTAGACCTCCACGAATAATTCAAGACCAAGATAAGATAAATCCGTTCAGCCGTTCTCGAGTTTTAGCGAGACTAACGAACAGCAATTGATTTTTATATATATAGATTATGAAGTAAGTTGGAAAAAAAATTATCCCAGTAAATTCCTTTGCGGGTGAAGCCACGAGCAACAGCTAGTAATAATATAATTATGCAGGTCATTACTTGTCTAACCTGGAATAAGTTTATATTCCATTCTTTTAATGCTATATTTGTATGTAAGATATTGTGTAACAGTGGTGAAGTATCCATATAAGTCTATTCCTAATGGGTTCCCTTTGGAAAATTAAAAACAAATAATAGAAAATGCATTATCTATACTATTATATAAAGCTGAAGAGTTTGTTTGTTTGTTTGTTTGAACGCGCTAATCTCAGGAACTACCAGTCCAAATTGAAAAATTCTTTTTGCGTTGGATAGCCCTTTGTTCGTGGAGTGCTATAGGCTATATATCATCACGCTATACCCAATATAGCGGCGATAGCCTAGTTGGGTGTGGAACGGTCTGCCAAGACGAATGTCCGCAGGTTCAAATCCCAAGGGCACACACCTCTGACTTTTCTAAAAAATCACGTGTGTATTCTTTGTGAATTTATCGTTCGCTTTAACGGTGAAGGAAAACATCGTGAGGAAACCTGCACATCCGAGAAGTTCTCTATAGGAATTTCGAAGGTGTGTGAAGTCTACCAATCCGCACTAGGCCAGCATGGTGGACTAAGGCCTAATCCCTCTCAGTAGTAGAGGAGGCCCGTGCTCAGTAGTGGGCAAGTATATAATACAGGGCTGATATTATTATTATTATATACCCAATAGGAGCGGAGCAGTAATGGCTAATCTCAGGAACTACCGGTCCGAACTGAAAAATCTTTTTGCGTTGGATAGCCCTTTGTTCGTGGATTGCTATAGGCTATATATCATCACGCTATACCCAATAGGAGCGGAACAGTAATGGCTGATCTCAGGAACTACCGGTCCAAAGTGAAAAATTCTTTTTGAGTTGGATAGCCCTTTGTTCGTGGAGTGCTATAGGCTATATATCATCACGCTATACCCAATAGGAGCGGAGTAGTAATGGCTAATCTCAGGAACTACCGATTCGAACTGAAAAAATATTTTTGTGTTGAATAGCCCTTTGTTTGTGGAGTGCTCTAAGTTATATATCATCACGCTATGAGCAATAGGAGCGGAGCAGTAATGGCTAATCTCAGGAACTACCAGTTTGAACTGAAAAAATCGTTTTGTGTTGGATAGCCCTTTATTTGTGGGGTGCTATAGGCTGTATATCATCACGCTATGACCAATAGGAGCGGAGCAGTAATGAAACATGTTGCAAATACGGGGACAATTTATTAGTTTTGAGAGCTTCCGTTGCGTGCGGTGCGTAAACGGTTAAGGTTATGCAACAATGATGTATGACGGGATTGTTCCTCTTAAAGTTCTATAAAAATATATTATAAAACAAAGTCCCCCGCTGCATCCATCTGCCTGAACGTCTTAAACTCAAAAACTACCCAACGTATTAAGATGAAATTTGGTATGGAGACAGTTTGAAGCCCTGGGAAGAAAGAAGAAGAATAGGCTCCCGGGAAACTACTACTTTTATAATAGAAAAATTTTGCCTGAAAAACTTTACAATGCGGGCGGAGCCGCGAGCAAAAGCTAGTAATATAATAAATTTATACTAGTGGAATATTTTACAAGATCCATCCATACACTTGGCACTTGCCAAATGTCTAGCAAGTTTAAAAACTTTTAACAGTCAATTTGCTCTGATTGTTTATAATAATGTTTACATTATAAAAAATACTTGAGGAAGGTGTTTGCCTGTTTTCTACTAATCTAACCCATACTTTAAATATTTAGATTGAGGAGAGATTAGTGACATTATCTGAGTGATACATTCTTTACCTTATTGCAGACACATAATAACTATTTTCTAAAGCAAGCTAATCCTAAAATTCCAGGACATGTTAAAAACTCGCACAGGTAATAATATACATGATGGCTTGAATAAAATTTCAAAACCAAAATAGTGTTTTTTAAATAAAATAAAAAAGAATCAAACATAACCTTAGTTATGTACTTAGATAATACATTTTTGTATTAATACAAAATTTGTAATTTTTGGTTGTAGTGATAATATGAATAAGTGAATATATTTAGTTGATATCATAGCAGAAAAAAGTGGTTTTAATATCCTTGTGCACATACACTGCTGTTTGATGGCAAAAATAGACAAAAAGACTATACTGACAATATACACATTTGTACATACAAGAGACCTACAAGCCTACAGAAAATTATTTATATGATACATTCAAGAAGAAGAAGTCTCCTTAAACTTGTTTCGTTCATTTACAGGTCCAGTTATCTTAACATCACACAATATATGAATATGATTTAATCTTATCAATGTACATTACTTTCCGCATAAACAATAATTTAATTTCATTAAACTGACTTTTAAACTCAAAAACAAAGTTTTCATGAATATTCAACAACTTGTCCAAACATGAACTGTTTATCCTTGACTTCATTTTGGTAAATGTGATTGGTCGCATGAGCGAAATATTTGTAAACAAATACTTCAATAACTTAAAAAGTTACGTTCAAAGTGTAAAATAAAGCGTTTTATGATTTAGTTTAGCACTAATGACACTCACTCATTATACGCCGGTGCATCCTTGGCGTTGGAGGGATTGCAAAAAGGTAACTTTTGCACTACATCGTCCGCACGTAGATAACTAATATTGCAGGTAAGAGTTAGAAACGCACTTTTCAGCAATATCATTCGCCAAATCCAATCCGACATTTTATTATTGCTAAATGAAATTCGGACATTTCAACCTTACGCCGGCTATTTATTTTAATTACGAAACTTTATAAAGTATTACAGGAATAGACGCAGCTGACTGCAGTCCACAATCACCAAAGTCCACGTAACAACTGTCAGCTGTCACTCGTTGCTGCTGTCAACTGCCAGTGTCAGATATACTTCGACCATGGAAACGTTGGATGTGTTATCTACCAGTAGAAAACCAAAACATCTTCGATATAGTTAGAAATAACAAAATGAACGCCTTTAAGCAGCCGTAACCCGTTAAACTTTGATTTAAGACATATTGCGTTTTCGGGATATTTGATGATTTATCACAAAAAGTCCAATAATTAGATTTAGAGACTCAGATCAGGTGGTGCGTATTTTGCAGGCCGCAGCCGACAAACTCGGTGCGTTGTTTCGCAAATGGCGCATCATGATCAACCCCTCCAAAAGCCAGGCAATTCTTTTTAATTAGAAAAGGAAAGTCCAAGCGCCTCATCAGTTAACATTTCCGACCAGACCATTCATTTCTTGGACCAATAAGCAGTTCAAATATTTAGGAGTGATCCTTGACCAGAAGTTGTCCTTCGTCCCCTACATAAACACAGTATGCACGCGAGCTGTATTCGAGCATGGTCCAATTACATTGGCTCATAAATAAAAATAGTAAAATGTCCACCCGCAACAAAATTCACATCTTTACCACGTGCATCAGGCCGATACTGACATACTCGTGGCCCGCGTTCGCCCATATACTGCCTGCTCAACTTTAGCGTCTGTAGGTCTTACAACTAAGGCACGCACTTAGTGCCCCGTGGTACGTTCGCAACCGCAACCTCGACACCAATATGCCGATCATCAGGCATTTTATGCATTCTGCCAGCAGACGCTATTTCGATCGGCTGATCAATCATACAAATACATTAGTTAGGCAAATTCAGTCTACATATCCATTCAACTGCGCCAAATGGAGATGGCCGCGTTCAGTTCTGACAGACCCAAAGGACGATATCACTCTGGCTATTCGTCGTGAAAACACTAGTTCCTAAAACTCTTACACTTCACTAGACCGCAGTTCCATCCTCGCCGCCGAAGACCTTGCCGCGTTCCCCGTTCCCTCGACCCTTCTAATAGTTCTGGTCCGCGTGCCGACGCATACGAATAGTTCCCTACGACTACGTGCATCCATAATCGTTGATTTCTAATTCTCTCCCAGTGACCGTCCTGAGCCGAGGTATGTAGCCTGTTAATGGGTTGCCCTTAGCATGGTTGCTTAATTTTTAAGGGTTGCGAGCACCTAAAGCGCTCACCCAAAAGTCCGGAGTGCTTGTATAATCCGTTAGATGGGTATTTCAGGGATAAAATTTCTGGTTTTATTTAGGTATCCATATATTTTGATTTTTGTAATAAGACATATTCAAGTTTTACGTAGTATCTACGATTTAAGCTTTATCAGACCATCTAAACTTCTTTACATTAAATTTAAAATAAAAATGTTTTCCAATGCATCATAATTCACAATTCCTACACAATAATATCTACACTAATGTGTTTGATTTTGTTATGCCAGATCCATTAGTTTATGTAGTCACAGATACATTGTTCCAATCAATATTATGTCTTTTTACAATAAGTTATGTATTTATTTCCAATTAAATAAAGCTGTGATATTTTACCAATAAAGTTAAATAAATATTTATAGCTATTTAATTTTCATAATTACTATCACATAGATCGGATCATAATTATCGCGTTCCAATAAAACCGTAGACAAATCTATCAATTCCGGATTTTTGTTTATACTTATGACAGATGACCTGCTTCCACGCTTGATGTTTTGGTGATTTTTTTGTGCAATCATTTGCATTTGAAGAGCTCTAGCAAGCGAAAGGTCCTTTGTAATCAGTGAAAAAGTGTATTTCGGCCTACCGTCCGATTTTTTTGGGTTAAGGTTGGCTTAGCCGTTTCATATTCGCCATGACTCTTGGAACATACAACAGACATCAGGCCGAGAGAAAAAAGTATGGATGAATACATTTTAACAAAATATGTTGTTTATTTGTGCTAATTATGCAGTTTTTGATTGTTTTATTTGCTTTTTTGTATAGGCAGGCGGCGCTGGCAGCTGCCTTCCCTCAAGGCATTCGGTGCCAGAAGTGTTTGGAGTATGGCCACTGGAGCTACGAGTGCAAGGGAAAACGCAAGATCCTGGTGCGCCCCTCGCGCACCCAGGTGCTGAAGAAGAACCTAAAGGCGAAAGATGAGGGACAATGCAGGTTTGTTATATTTGATTATTCCAGAATGTACTACTAATGTAGATCTACCCTCAAATTATTAATAAGTACCTGTTTGTATTTTAAAAACCGTTTTCCATGGCCTTTAGGCGTAATATAATGAGTGATTATTTATAATTCAGATATTTTTACGAAAAAAAAATAATGCACTCACAGCGGTTGTTAATAATGCTTTGCAATTTTTATTTGTGTAAGTAAATAAATAAATCGTTATACAGCAATGGAAGCTGCAAAATACCGAACAAGAAGAAACGTGAGAACGATTGCAAGGACTGCTCTGAGAAGAGTTCATCGGAGAGTTCTTCAGATTCTTCATCGGGTGGATCCAGCTCCTCGGAGAGCGACAGCAGCAGTGACTCTGAGAGCGACTCGGACAGCAGCAGCGGCTCTGGCTCGTGCAGCGAATGCTAAAAATATTAGGCGGTATGCGAGCAGGACGCTAATACTTGAAATGGATATTCAACAATGTGATGCACATTTTAGTATAATTGCATTATTTGTAAGCATTTTTTATTAATTTCTATATTGCAAGAATATGTTGAGTAATATTTTGTAATGCGAACAATTTCTAGTTTTATTATTTCTAAGGACTTTAAGAATTTCATATATTTTAAATACTCTACTGGTAATGTTTGACTACCTTCATTTTAATTTTATATTTACATTCTTATTTCTATATCTTTATTTTAATCATTTTTTTTCTTTTCCTATCTTCTTTACTCATTGAATTTTTTTCTCGAGTATTATTTTTGTGTGGCCAAGTAATTCTTTTTAATTTTTATAATTTTGTAATGTGAAAGGTCATCAAATGACAAATGATTTTTCTTTTTCAAGTATTAGCTGAAGAGTGTATCAATTACTTGACAAGTGGAAGTAAGAATTGACCCAGGTAGGTACCGTTGTCAGCAGGTTTGATATAATTTGGATTAATAGTGCTGGTCATTTTAAAATATCTAGATGTTTTAGTAGAAACTTCATTATAAATGATGTCACATAGATGTTTGTTCGTCTTTCACTTAAACCTGCAGGCAAACGACTGTATATGCCAACTGCTAGAAATTATTTTCTCGAATACTACTGGCCCGATCAGGTTACGCGAAAGGAACATTGGCTTTATTTGACCCAAAAATTTAGGTGGGATGAGTTGGCAAGTATGGTCTCAGCTTTAGGATAAGTTTTTAAATGTAATTTTTAATGTTGTGATTGTATGTGTATTTCTGGATTCCATAAGATGTAATATGTAACTCTTAACTGTACTTAGTTTAGACCTAGACAACTTTTAGTGTAAGTGCCAAAACATCTCTACGCGCGATTGAATTATTCTACTGCAATTCAAAACATGTCACCAGCGAGAGTCATGAGGCTAATTATCGTATTTCTAACCCTTTGGTACTAACTTGGCACTATAATTTCACAAGGCTAGAGATTATTCAAAATGTTTTTAGTGAGGACATTATTTTTCAAGTTATTTTAAGTGATTGAATATTTATTTTCATATTTGAAGAATGATATAGTTTATGGTTGATTTGCTTTGTAAAAATTAGCTCTCAATAAATCTTATTCTTGAATTTTAGAAGTAGTATATCATTTAGATTTGTCATAGACATTAGAAATAGAATTTCGCAAGACTGTATGTAATAAAAAACAGTATCTATCTTATTCCAGTGTTTCATAGTTAATTCACTTAGAGATGTCATGAATTTTTATATAAATATTAATTTTTAACTGGTATACGCGCTTTTTATTTAAAATGAAACGATTAGTGTTTATTTCCTCATTTATTTATGATTATATAGATTACATGGTTTTATTTATGAAATAGTAAAAATTGAAATAAAATCTTACATTTGTACTGTTTACAAGGCATTAGCATTATTGTGATTGTCAATTTAAATATTACATTTATACTCAATTTCAACTGAAATTCTTTTCATTTGGAGTTTTGCTAGACAGTCTCATTTCCTGCTGCACTTTATACGATATGATTTCTTACAATGTTTCAATGAATGAACTTAAAATCTAAATATAAAATAGGTTATATTTTCATAGGATTCCATATCAAGACTCATTTAAAATTGAAGATGTGATGTATTTTTGACTGTAAAGGTCCATCCTACGTGCAAATGTTATCGACGTAGTTGTGACGTCATAGCATTGCTCTTTAACCTTTACATCGTTCGGAACGGATGCGTACGTGGGCGGAATTGCCCGCAAGCAGGGGTGGATTCTAGAAAATTCTAGTTGCATTTAACTCAAATTAATACCTAACTGAAAGGTGTATATTGAAGTGATGTTGATCTATATTTAGCATACAGTTTATTATTAGTTAGGATAAAACAGATTGGTAAAATTTGTAACATAATGATTTTAAATCTTAAAAATATTAAAATAAGTCTAGAAAATAGGTGGGTGTTTAATCTATACTTAGTTAAAAGGATTCAATTATTGGGATATCATAAATGGCTTTTGTTTTGTTGATTTCAACTGCTTTCATGGTTCTCCACGTTTTACAAAAACAGATCGATGCGGTCGCGAGTTTCTTAGTGCACTAAATGTAAATACGCAATAACGCAATTATTTCTTTGGGTTTTGTTAAGTCGAAAATCTTTAAAATTTTACACTAAGTTAATATAATGTAGGGCAAATTACGATTGATGGATGCGATATTTATAAATATTTATTTGGCATTTGTGTTATAACCTAAAATTACTGCCAATAGAAATACGTATAATATTTGGCAATACTGATATCTAGTCGGGTGGCCTTATTCCGTCTATGGGCGATGTCCGCCTTTGCAATTACGGGCGTTCTACTCGGAAGTTTTTTAGTTGTATATGTAATTAGGGATTTTTTTACTCTGACCTATATTATTATGAAAGAAGCTCTGCAATTAATAATATCAGCCCTGTATTATATACTTGCCCACTGCTGAGCACGGGCCTCCTCTAGTACTGAGAGGGATTAGGCCTTAGTCCACCACGCTGGCCTAGTGCGGATTGGTAGACTTCACACACCTTCGAAATTCCTATAGAGAACTTCTCAGATGTGCAGGTTTCCTCACGATGTTTTCCTTCACCGTTAAAGCGAACGATAAATTCACAAAGAATACACACATGATTCTTTAGAAAAGTCAGAGGTGTGTGCCCTTGGGATTTGAACCTGCGGACATTCGCCTCGGCAGTCCGTTCCACACCCAACTAGGCTATCGTCGCTTACAACGCCCGTAATTGCAAAAAGACGGATATACCCTGGTAGACGGAATAGCCCTCAACTAGCAATTTGTAATTCACAATAATATGAAAGGATAGACTTAAGTGGGTATGTTAGTTATAATTGAAAACATGAACTATTATTTCTGTAATGGCAAGATTCGCTGTCGCTGAATAACAAGGTATATTTTAAGTGTATTGATTTCTATTCTGGGAAAACATTTAGGTGGGCGGAGCTACGGGGAAAAAGCGATTCCTAGAATATTATTATTATAGAAAATTCATTTTGAACTGTATTAAAACTTATGACAATTTGAATTCTCCTGTTTCTTTTTTAAATGGATATGTTCTGGGTTTACTTATCAACAGCTACGTATCTATATTTTAAACAATAAAAAATTGCGTGTCGAATAAAAATCCGCATAACACAATCTTAGTACTACATGCATTAATTTGCTTGACAGAATAATTGCCATTACAAATCCTTAAGAACTACTTGGAGTTTCAGGCATCAAGTGAACAATGACTTTCCTCTTCTGATCATAGCTGAAGTTGTTCATTTTGAATATTCGGCTGTCGTAGAATGGTTTCAAGTCTGTTATGTTAATCTGTCTTGCTCGCTCGATGAGGTCTCTCTCTGATATTTCGATGGTGGATTGTGAATGATTGTGTAGGCCACGCATGTAGGCCAGTTGGTCCATTGTGAGTTGTCGGAGAATGTAGTATAGGAGTTCGCTGTGGTCCTTCTTGTATGAAAGGTATTTTTGGAATGTCTGTGAAGAAAAATATTTATATTTATCAGCGGATCGTTACATTGGTTTTGGCTGAAATAGCGGTACTAATCTAATCGGCTTGTTTACACTGTCCATACTGTAAATAAATTTGTCACCATAAAAAAAGTATTTTCGTTTTAGTAACAATGTGTTACAGGATGTTGCTGCTATTTGGTTTTCTATGATATACCGACTATGCAATACATAATTTTGACAACAATTTAGCCATAAGACTAATAAGTTATTTAAATTTAACCTAAATTTCTAATGAGACTATGACAAAGAACATGTCTAGTAACTGATTCTCCTAATGACATATTGTAGTGTAAGTTACCGTCCACAGTGCAGTAGTTACCTGTCTCATGGCGCGCATGACGCTGTACTTCTGCGTGTCGACGAAGCTCTCGAGCATGGTGCGGATGGCGACGTTGACGTCCTCCTCCGACACCTGCGCGCGCAGGTGCATGCGCGCGTGCGCCTCGCTCATGCGGATCACTGCACCGCAACACACGCGTTAGTACCAGGGGTCATAGTAATGCCTTATTAATAATAATAATATCAGCCCTGGATTATATACTGTCCCACTGCTGAGCACGGGCCTCCTCTACTACTGAGAGGGATTAGGTTTTAGTCCACCACGCTGGCCTAGTGCGGATTGGTAGACTTCACACACCTTCGAAATTCCTACAGAGAACTTCTCAGATGTGCAGGTTTCCTCACGATGTTTTTCCTCACCGTTAAAGCGAACGATAAATTCACAAAGAATACACACATGTGGGGAGATGAAGACAACTGTTCTGGTTGAAATATCATTTATTACTCTCCTTGGATTACAATGTGTTTATATTTATATACCATACATTTTATATATGTATAATAATATTAATACTACTACACCTCACCTCAGGGGTGAAAAAAAAAAAAAAAATATTATATGATTTTTTTTTTTTTTTTTTTACATTTTTTTTTTATATATTTATATGCTATATTAAATTTAATCGTTATAATATAATTAATACAATTTAAGTTATAAACGGTTTTGTTCTATTTTTATGAATTACATCACATTTATTATTTTTTATAATTTTAACATTAACACCTAAATCTTTTAATACGACAAATGGGCCTTTCCATTGACTTTCAAATTTATTGGCTGTTTCATTTTTAACCAATATTAATTGACCACTATTGTATTTTACATCATTAAGATATTTATCATATGAACGTTTACGCATTTGTTTACTTAAAATTAAATTATTACGAGCATCTTGATGTGCTACTTGTAACCTATACTTAAGGTCTAAAGGATAACTATCTGGATTATATAGCGGTTCTATATGATGACTTACTCTACATGGTATTACACTAGCTCTGCCAAATACCAATTCAAAGGGTGTGTACTTTGTTTCCGTATGAACAGTATTGTTAAAACTATAACACCAGTATTGTATCCACTGACTCCATGTGTCTTTCTGTCCATCACACTGTATGCGCAAAAATGTATTCAAACTATTATGTGAATTTTCAAGCGCACCGATAGATTGATGGTGATATGCTGTGGATGTAATTTTGTTTATTCCTAATAATTTACATACCTGGTCCATTACTGAAGAGACGAACTCTGTACCACGGTCAGTCGCTATCGCGTTTGGTATCCCAAATCTTAAAATAAAATTATGAACTAAAGCATGTGCTACACTTACCGTATCCTTATTTTTTAATGGATAAGCTTCTACAAATTTAGTAAGCTCACATTGTAGTGTTAAAATATAAATATTTTCGTCTACATCTCTTTCTAAAGGACCTACGATGTCAAGAAAGATCTTTTCAAAAGCATAAGAAGCTGGGCCCTTATTCTGTATGATAGTGTAAACGCGTAACGCGGCCGTGTCATGTTATCTTCGAGAAATGTGCGTGGAATGGTATTCTGTAAGCCAAAATTCTATCGTCCTAAACTTGACGCGTTGTGTTACGTGCTTGTTACACATTGTCAAAATAACGTGCGCGATAGAGAATAAGGCCCCTGTTGTAGTTATCTCCATGGGCGCCTTGACATATCTACAATGCTTCATTTTTTGACATTTAACGCATTTACTTACAAAGTCTTTAACATCTTTATCTAAGCCTGGCCAGTAAAATTTTCTTTTAATATTATTAGTCATCCTGCGTACACCTGCATGACCTGCAGTGGGTAACAGATGAAAATCATGTAAAATATACTTCTTTTCTGCTTCATCATTTATTCTTCTAACTCCTCTTAATACATAAATTCGTGGACCTGTCCAATCCTTGTTATCTTTTATTTCTCTTAATATATCTTTAATAAAACTCTCACAATTTTTAGTTTTTACTATGCATAGTTCATTTATATTTATATGTCTACAAAACTTTGCTAACTTAGTTACAAATTCGGCTCGCGAAAATTGTGCCCTAAAGTTAAGGTTAATATATAATATTTTCCTATGATGACTATAAACAAAACATTCCTTTTCTTCATCTACGTTATTCTGTATTTTTAATTGATTTAATTCTTCATTACCTATAAAAGTCATTTCTACAGAATCATTTGGTATTTTTAGTATTTCAACTACACGTGGTTGATCAGGCCACTGTTTATCCGAATTACTAAAAATACGTGTATTTAAATTTTTATCTAGTTGTTTTTTCTGTGCTCTAGTCGTAACTAACATTATTTCTTTATTCATTTCCTTTAAAGTATCTACAGTAATATCAATTCTGGATAATGCGTCTGCTACACTATTTTCTTTTCCTTTCACATACACAATTTTAAAATTATATTCTTCTAATGTCAATCTAAATTTTAAAAGTCTACTAGAGGGATCTTTCATTGAAAATAAATATATTAAAGGCCTGTGGTCGGTCATTATTGTGAATGATTTGCCATACACATAAGGCCTGAAATATTTGACAGCCCATACAATAGCCACTAATTCTTTCTAGATAGTTGGATAGTTCAGTTCAGATTTATTAAGTGGTCTACTTGCATATGCTACTGGTTTCATATTTTTATTGCTCAGAACTGCTCCAATGGCCGTACCTGATGCATCTGTTTGAATAATAAATTCATTATTCTCCGAAAAGTCTGGAAATTCTAAGACTGGTGGAGTTGTTAAAGCATGTTTCAAGGTTTCAAATGCACTTTGACATTTGTCAGTCCATATAAACGGTTCATATTTTCTAGTTAATTTATTTAAAGGATAAGTTATACTTGCAAAATTTTTAATAAACTTTCTGTAGTAATTACAGAACGCTACAAATCTTTTAACTTCATCTGTACTAGTCGGTACTGGATATTTCTGTAATATTTCAACTTTTGCTGGGTCGGGCAAAACACCATTTTCTGTTACTAAATGTCCTAAGTAAAGGATTTCTTTTTTCAAAAATATACATTTTTGTGGATTCAATTTCAAATTAACTTTTCTCAGTCTTTGTAAAACATCCATTAAATTTTTGTTATGGTTATCTAAATTTCTTCCAAAAACAATCAAATCATCTAAATATATAAAACATCTGTCATATGTTAATCCAGACATAGCTACTGACATGACTCTACTAAAAGCGCTTGGACTTGTTTTAAGTCCCATAGGTAATCTCTTCATATGGTATTGCCCAGTGTTCGTAGTGAACGCAGTGTATTCTCTACTCTTTTTATCTAAAGCTACTTGATAATAGCCTTGATCAAGATCTAAATGTGAGAAATAGATAGAGCCACAAAGTGAATCTAAAATTTCATTAATATTTGGTAAAGGGAATTTATCGTCTATAATGCAATCATTAAGTTTTCGGTAGTCTACTACTAGCCGCCATTTTTTTATTTCCCTCAGTTTTCTTGGGAACCAACAATATAGGACTAGACCATTCGCTTCTTGCTTCCTCTATTATGTCATTATTAATCATATCTTGTATTTGTCTATTTATTTCATCTTTTAGAGAATGAGGCAATCGATACTGCTTAACATAAACAGGACCAGTATTTGGTTTGATAGTTATTGATTGTTCATAAATATTCGTAGTTGTTAATTTGTCTCCGGGTAAAAAGAAAACATCCGGATATTTAGCACATAATTGTTGAATGGATTCTCGTTCCTCTACATTAAGATGATCTAATTTCAAAATATCTAATAACTTTGTTACTCGCTCTAAGTTATTATCTATACATTTAAAATTGCATAAATCATAATCTTGAAGTGAATGTATTTCCGGTTGAAACATTGGTATTATAACATCATGTTCATTGGTATTCAAAATTTTTACTGGAATCCTATTATTTTTTATTCTAGCTATACACCCCGCAAGAAAAACATTTTCTGCCAGTACTTTATTATTAATAATACAATCATCTTTAAAATCAGTATCTGAAAACAAATAGTGAATGGATTCACTGCGCGCTGGAATACGTAATGTTTCATTAGAATAATCAATTTCGTCATGAAGTTTTAACATATATTCTATTCCGTATTTAAACAAAGTAACAATGTTATTCTTTAAGTTGATACTAGCCGCATAACGACACAGAAAATCTAAACCCAATATTCCATCCGCCTTTAATGGTATGTTATTGAAAATATAAAGCTTGGTATCAAATTCGACACAGTGTTTGTCACTATGATGATTCAAGCTAAGATGACTAAACCCAATCGATTGAATTTGACCCCCAATACCGTTTATGGTTGTCTCATCTTTATTTATGATACTGTTGCTAGGTAATGCATCTCTCTTTATCACACTTATTGATGCTCCGGTGTCTACTAACCAAAAATATTTCCTTTTGCCAACATATAAAGTTAAAAATTTCGCGTTACCAGTTAATGCTAAAATATTACGTTTAAGATCGAAAAAACTTTATTTCATCGTTATCGGATTTCAAAGGTTCATTCTGATCTATCTGTTCGGTATAAAACATGCGATGCTGATTACCACTACCATGAGTTTTATATCTCGATCGATTCTCGTTTGGTTGGTTAGTTCGCTCTCGATCTATTTTATTATATGAACCCCGAGAGTTACCGCGAGAATTATAGAATGATCTACCACGATTACTGTTGAAATTTCCTCTACCTCTACCAAAATTATTTGTATAATTATTATAATTACCTCTTCTGTAATTATTTGAAGTTGGGTGATGAGGATATTTCCGATGTCCGCGAGACTGTTGATTGTATGATGGTTGATGATAAGGGTAAATATTAGGTTGAAACTTACCTCCACTGCGACGCTGAAATTGCATTATATTTTCACCGTTTGAAGTAGATGCCGCCGTCAACTCCTCGTCTTTTGCAGCCTGAATTGCATCTGTCAAACTGTTGTAGTTACGTGCTGCGATAATTGTGCTAAGCCGGGAATCATTTAATCCATCTGCAAATCGTTTAATAGCCAATTTTTCATTAATCGGTTTTAAAACAGTATAATTTTGAGAATTACCATCAGCCTGCGATATTGTCAAATTAGTGAATAATTTTTCTAACTCTGTACCATACTGGTCAATTGAACGCCAGCCTTGTTTTGCGTTTTGCAGTCGTGATTGTATTGCAGTAAATGACTTTTTTACTTAACAGAATATTACGTAAATCTTTGACAAGCTCATCCGTAGATGAATAGTCATTGGACATACGCAGTTTCGCATTTTCAGTTAGTCTACTTTTTAAAACAAATTTTATGAGCATCTTTCTCCCTGGTTCTGACAACGTTTCTGCATACAATTCTACAGTGTCTATAATATTTTTGGTGTTATTTTCCTTACCGTTCATGATCGGAATCAAGTTACATGCGGTCTTAAAATCAAAATCCATAATTGTTTCTTGATATAAACTCGTTTTACAAAATTCGCTATCACTACCGCTATCTGATTTGCCTTCCGCACATAAATTAACAATTTTTTGATAGTTCAATTTTATCTCACTTTCTAATAAAGCTAACGATTTACAAAAATTCAGTTTTTATTCCTTTCTTCGACAATAATAATTGAATTAATTCCGTACACTTTTTATATAAACTTTCCGTTTCTGATAATTTATTCTTAATAACATTACCTTTAAATCTTGATTTTCCTTTCTTAATTAAATATTTTCTTATTAACTTAAGCTCATCTAAACTCTCAAGTAATTCATCTTCCATAACCTTTCATAAAATGATATGGTGATATGATATTATACAAACCAAATTCTGATTGTTTGTTACCTTAGTAGGGGCCGTGAGTCTTATGTTACATTATTCAATTTAGTAAATTATAACTTACGTATAATTCTAATGTCCTTAAATTACATTTGTTTCCGTCAATAATATGTATAAAATATTTGAGTTACTGCACTATTGATTTTCACATTTCACTTTATTTGATGGGTATCACAAACACATTCACGCACACAAAAGACTCTTCTGCTATTTCATTGGATCACGCACGCCGTTGTCTTCTTCCCGATTGGCTCTAGCGCGGCTAAATGATCGACGAAAATTATTTTGCGTAATCTGGTCATTGATCCAGGCATGGTGACATTTCTTATATTGCTTCCACATTAAATAGATAGCTCCGAGACCCAGTAGGATACATATAACCACGAGCAAAATACTAATACTAGACATATGCAGCTTCAATTCTTCAATTTTGGCATTATTTGATCCAGCAGCATTCTGATTTAAGAAAACCGTTTCCTTGTCCACTTTTGATTGACACATCTTCGGATTTTTAAATAGGTATTTTTTATTTTAGCCTTTGATTTTACCAACTTGCGTGAACACTTCGCCGTGTTTTGAAGGAGTCATCTTGGATCAAAGTTCAATTTATTTACTGTAGAGACGTAATATTACACTGAGACAGTACCGGCGCGACGCGTCCCAAATATGGCAAGGGTCGCCATGTGGGGAGATGAAGACAACTGTTCTGGTTGAAATATCATTTATTACTCTCCTTGGATTACAATGTGTTTATATTTATATACCATACATTTTATATATGTATAATAATATTAATACTACTACACCTCACACATGATTTTAGAAAACTCAGTGGCTTTGGGATTTGAACCTGCCGACATTCGTCTTGGCAGTCCTTTCCACACAAAACTAGGCTATCGCCGCTTACATGTCTTATTATAACATACATATTTTGTTATATTGGGAATATATTAACGCGTTGACTGCGGCGTAAATGAAATACTGACTGCACACGTCGCGTGTGAAATTAAGCGCTACGAGTAATCAGCTAACATGACCAATGTGTTTGTACATCTAGGCAAAACATATTATGTAATTTGCGGACTGGTGTTGCGCTAATTATAACACTAGGTACGCGCACCCGCATTCTTATAGTTTTTTAAAGGTTAGGGGTGTTCACTGTGTCGCTATAATAGCGTTGCACGCTTAATAACACAATAGGTGTTTGCACCGTATTTAACACAATGAAATATTTACCCAGAACAAAATCAGGAGAACCAGAAGAAATGGTAGACTTCTTATTAACTTCTTATCTTATTATTTTAATTATTAAATAATTAAGTGGGTTAATCTCACCAGATTCAATATGCCTGACGGTGATAGGTAAGCTGCCAGTGGCTAACGATTCTTGCCGCAGTTGACTGTACATTTTGGCCACTTTGTCTTGATCCATGTTCTGCAAATATATTTAGAATTAGAAAATTATTTACAAATGGGGATGTGACGTTTTATTTTTATTTTGTGGCATAATTATACTGATAGTACATGATAACATTGTTATAGACAGTTTAAAAGATCCTTTAGAAAACTGATTTAAAAAGGTAGGAAGAGTTTTGAAATATCTTTTTTTTATCGAAGGCACCGTAAACTGGCCTCACTGCATCTGATGGTAAATCAAGACATGCTCAAAAACATATCGACCGGCAAAAGATAAACATTGGACGGTCGCCACAGTTATGTCGGCCTGCTTAATTGTCTGTATTGTATTTAAAAATGTCCCTTATTAATTAGACAGACAGCTGATCGGAATGCTAACCTAAATCCTCTCTACAGCAAATGTGATAAGTTTGTTGCGCTGACCCCACCTTATCATAACGGAGGATGCTAAAAATTATAGTATTTTACCTGTAATTTAGGATGAACATTCTCGCGGGCGTAGACTATGTATTTTTTGAGGAGATCCTGTGGCAGGATAAACTCTGGATCTGGAGCATTACAATCTTCCAGGACTGTGCCGCGCTGTGTCGGATGGTGTCTGATGTGAGAGCTCACTACAAACCTGTTCAGATTAAATATGGTAGAGAATTCAGTTGTGTTGTATCTAGCAAACTAGCACTTATTCTTCTTTATTCTTAAACTAGCTTTTGCTCACGGCTTCGATCGCGTGAAGGAGTTTTCTGGGATAAAAGTCCTGCTATATATTTTCCCAGGATAGAAAGTAGCCTATAACCTTCCCATGGTCTTTAACTATCTCCATACAAAATTTGATAAAAATCCGTTCAGTAGATTTCGATAAAATCGTTCACGTACAGACAGAAAGGGGACTTTGTTTTATAATATGTATAGATGATGACAAAGAAGGCAACTAACACCTGAAATTTTGAAATTGCTTTAATAAAACCACATACTCGTCTTTATTTCTGATAACACTAGTTGACCCGACAGACGTTGTCTCGTCTTAACTATGAATTTGCAGCGCGCATTTTGTCAATCGATGAAATTAACTTTTCTTAAAATTTCTAACATTCCACTCAACTTCCTTAATTTTTTTTTTCATAAGTTCCTTCTACCGACAATAACAAAGCTAAAAAAAAAAAAAAAAGTGAACTCGGTCCAGCCGTTCACGCGTGATGGCACGACCAAGGGAAATAGGGGTTCATTTTTAGATATATACATTATCGTAGCAGACATGTCATAGAAGACATCTGCGTCTTGCTTCCCAATAAATTCATTTACTGATTTATTCTGATTAAACAATTTTGCTATTGATCCAACCGTTGCATTAATATCTATAGGAATCGGCCATATTGACTATGTAACTTACCAGTTCTGCAGAGAACCTAACTCAATCGCCAAAAATATCGATATCTATGTCACTATTTACTATTGATCCTCAAAGAAAGTATTTCAAAACTAACCTGGCGAGATGTGCGTCCTGCATGGGGTCTGGTTCGTCCCTCACGACGCACAGGACGTCGAACCGAGACAAGATCGGCTCCGAGAGGTTCACGTTCTCACTGAACGTAAGCGATGCGTCGTACCGACCGCCGATCGGGTTAGCAGCCGCTATTATAGAGCATCTGTAACAAGTATTCAGGTTAATCGTATGCGAGGAGCTGTTAAGGTACAACTGGAGTGTCTATTTCTACTATGTAGCAGTGGAAGTGCATTGCTCGGTTTCAATGATAGTTCCAAATAAATTTTATTTATTTATTTATTACATTTTATTGTACATCAGAGACTACACCATGGAACAAGAAAAAAGTATAAAATTAATGTGTCGAGTTCTGGAGTCTTGTGTATATCCGGTTCTAACAGGCCGGCATAATTATGTCGAATGCCAAGGGGTAATCATCTCTTGTCAGTCGACAATCTATTGGACCGCATTCCACTTACCATCAGGCCAGTAGGGTCTCTGCCGAAGTCGTATAAAAAATATTAAGGACATTTTATCCAGCATAATTACATTATGAGAACGAAATGAAACTGTTTCTTTTTTATTTTATGGGGTTTTTCTATATTATAATTTTCTTGCGACGTTTCGGAGACTTTGTGGCCTTCATGGTCACGTGGCGGACTAGACACGCAGCCATTTCAACGTCTAACTTTCGCGTAAACCTACGAAATCATTGCACATTATGAGATTTAACATCTTTTGTCTTAAAGTGAGCGCAGTAATGTGCGCAGTACTTGATAATTCAAAGTTTTGTACGGTGTTACCACTGTTAAATCGGGTGAGAGACAAGCTCGTCTCGTCGTTCAACTAACTGGCGGTCCTAAACGATGTGAGGTTCCAGGCCGAAAGCAAAAAAAACCGAGGCCTTCTGCGGGCCAAAGAATATTTTACAGCATTTCATGTCTCAAGAAGAAGAGTACAGTAGTGCCATGCAGTACTTTGTAATTTAAAGTTCTGTATGATGTTGCTACTGTTCATGAGCGGTCGTATCATTAACTATCAGGCGAGAGACAAGTTCGTCTTGTCATTCAACTGAAATAAAATAACGGTGCACAGTGGCGGCCCTAAACGATGTTAAGCCCCAAGTGAAAGCAAAAAAGAACTGATGCCTTTTGCAGATCAAAAACTGTTCCCCGATTTTAACAGTTTCATCGGTAAGTTCGTAAAGAAAGGTCTTCCAAGGTATTGTGCGAGTCCTCGGGCAGTTGTCCGGCTCGCTAAGGCATCTGATAGTATTACCTTGCATGCAGTGACGTGACAATGCCAGCCTTGGATATGGAGATGGACTGCTGCTCCATGGCCTCGTGGATGGACGTGCGGTCCTGGTCGTTCATCTTGTCGAACTCGTCGATGAGACACACTCCTCGATCGGCCAGCACCAACGCGCCAGCTTCCAACGTCCAATCACTGGAAAAAAATTTAATGTCAAACAAATCTGCTTACAATTATTTGCTGTACAAAGACCGACTTGAAGTCTGCAAATAGTGGATGGATTTGACCGTCACTCGGCTCTTATAATCATGAAAGTTTATATAATATGGTATTAGCGTAAAATAGTGAAGAGAAGGCGTGGCCAGCGCATCACGATCGTACTATCGTGCATTGGTCTGACTGCTGACGTCATCGACTCAGTCGCGGAGGGAAGACGTACGCGCAGTTTCTCTTCACTCCTTGCCAAGTATGCGCAGCGTTCAGTACATGGTCAAAACTCTTGTCGATTGTATATAAAAAACTATTTAAATAAATAAGTGTGTAAGATATATTTTGGCGTTATTGTTAAATTTATTTAAAATTAATTGTGAATAGAATTATACTTATTATCGTTGTAATTTTTTTTTATTAAATTTAAATGTTTGCTAACAATGGGATATTTTTCGACGTATACGCATCACACACACGCCTATTAACACTGAAATTTATATTAATTATAATTACCGTGTGGTGGGGTTCTTCCGTACGTAGGCTGTTAGACCAACGGCGCTGGCGCCTTGCCCTGTCGTGAATATAGCCCGCGGCGCGATCTGCAATACAAAATAATGTTATACACTGAACTGTAGCCACTGTAACTGGACATAATGAGACAACACCTCATGTCTCAGGATGGCAAGCGCAGTGGAATACCAAACAATACTTTGTAATTGTATTGGATGGTGTTTCTGCTGTTTATGGGCGGTCGTATCGCTTACCATCAGGCGGACAGCAAGCTCGTCTCGTCATTCAAAGCAATATAAAAAACTTATTTTTATAAAGTTTTATAAAACGTACCTTTTCAGTGTATTTCAGGAACTGTGATTTGGCCGTACCGGGATCACCGCAAATTAAAACGTTAATGTCGCCTCTTATTTTGTGTTTCTCGCCTGGAATAAGGATACGTATTATAATGGTTCCTTCTATATTTTATAGCGTGCACATATAATACATAACGTAAGGTATAATGTACGGAAGTAAACAAACACACATCACACATTTATCCCCGAACGGGTATGCAGAGGCCTAAACAAGGGCACTCACTTTTTGTCAAGTGAGTTTTGTCTCATGATATGATGTGAAACGTATCGCCATATCTCCAGACTCCGGGCTGATACTGAGCAGAAAAACCCAAATATCATTTAACCCAACCTGGGATTCGAACCCAGGACCTCAGATGCCGTATTGCGCATGGAGTTCAACTACGCCATCGAGGCAGTCTATATTATACAGAAGTTTACAAAATAAGGATTAGTAATTTACGTCACACACAGGAGAAATTGATACAATTGTATATGTAATCCTTTAAAATGACAAAAATTAGTAGTAACAGCATTTATAAATTTGTATTAAAATACTCACCTTATTCCTAAGATCAGCTGTTAAATATCCACAATATAATATCTTTATAAACAGTTGGCAAAAGAATTATATATGATTTTAATAAAGAAAAAAAAATACAAATAAGTTATTTATCACTCGCCTCACACATAGCTTAAGTTTGATACCTTCTTAATGCAACACCATGTAGATACTTCATCAATATTTTGTTATTTTTTCCAAATGAGTCAACAAAGGAGTCTTTAATTTGAGTAGAATATGTGGACAAAGTATTTCCCACCTCGAGGTCCTGATATTTGATACGTAGTTCCCCCCCCCCATGTTTTTTGATTACTGTATCTTAATTTACCTGGATTTTTCGGTTCCCCTCCAAACAACGCCAAAGCCAATCCTCTCTTAATATAATCATGAGCATAAATAGAAGGCGCGATACTTTGCACTATCCTGTCGCTTATTCTCGGATCTTTGGACAGTTTGACAATGTTTGCCACATCTTCATCTGTCAACGATTCTACAATGTGTTTGCAATCTTTCACTACTATGTAGTTTGCTATAATCACTGTTGCGAATACTGGGAAGCCCTGAAATTAATAAATTGATCATGACGTTAAAAATCATTCTTTTTTATATTTACTATTTCAGGAGCAGTTTGATATTCATATTTCAGAGATTAAAGGACAAAAGGTACTAGAGTGGGAAGGGTAACCACCAATGTTTATTTTATAATTGTGTCATAAATATTTTAAAAAATTTAAGTGAAATCAGTAAATTTTTTGATGTTCATAAAACTTCTAATTTATTAATGCAAATATATAAATGATTTTTCTTATATGGTTTAAATACTTGAATGATTTACGTAATAACTTACAAGAAAAGAAATATACCTGTTCTGTATTCAGTGACCCATCGTAATTATTAGTGTAAATGCCGGTGAGGTCCACTTCATCCCCAGGCTTGCAGCGGTCACACAGATCCGCTAACAGAATGCAGTCCTTGCTGCGAGGGATCCGTCCAGCAGGAATGCGCCCTGGCGACTCCTGGATCGTTACTTTTTGATAGTTGCGGTACACTGTTTGTTCCATGTTTACCTGCGAAAGTTGAAATAATAATAATGTAATGAGGTCATTTTTTAAAAAATGTTAGGGACTCAGCCCAATGTTTACCATCTTTCCGGGCGGCTCAACGTTAGCTCATAAGGCTCGGTAACCCCACCATAACCTGTCAGACGCCCCTCACGCAGGCTCGACGGTAGTAACATTACTAAATGAATACTTGTTTTCTATACACCATGCTATCTATGATATTGCATCGTGGAGGTAAATTTTATAAATATTTTCAGTCTATAACCATTATTGCTGCATTTTGTATTCCATTATTTTAATTTAATCTTCACAATTTTTTCACTTACTATCTGCAATCAACTGTTATAGCTATGTATCTATCTGCTTTTTACAGCCGGTTATAGTGAATTTCAAGTCTATTTGTATACTCCTTGCTATAGTATTTAACATCTTCTTGACCAGTTGAGTATTAGATTCATTATATTTACAATAAATTTCAAAGAAATTATGATTTCAAGAATATTATCGTATCATCCAAAAGATTCAACATATGCTTTACCTTTTTACAGCTTATAAAAACCCTCATATTACAAATCATAAATTTTATCATTTTACACAAATTTTATTATTACGATATATCCATACTTACCATAAAAGGCCCAGAGCTCTGACACTCGGGACAAGATCCTGGTTTCACTTCAGAATTCTGACTCTGCACAAACGGTCCCAGAATGTAACCACAGCGGTTACAATCGTACTTTACGACCGAGAGCTGTGGTAGCACGCCGGTCGTCGATGTGATGACGCCTACAGTCCTTACTAGCTGGTTGAGATGCAGCTTGCGGAAGGTTCTCAGTTCTTCTATGAGCGGTAGATCTGATATTCTGACGTGGATTTCTGATGTGACTCGCTCATAACTTGGGAATATTTGGAGGACTATGTCTTTTGCCACCTAAAAGTAATAGATATAGAAGTTAATTAGAATTTCTAGCTCGCAAATATAATACCCTTATTACTAAAATATTCCATGTTCTTACTAAAGAGATGAAACAGCTGAAGCCTATTGTTAGATGTGGCTTACAAATATGAATAGTTAATTTTGACTTCTGCATTTTATTTATATTACACTGAATATTACTATGCATCAGAGGCGGCTTTAGAGGGCAATATTCAATTTACAGTCCTGTGTTCCTATTTACATCATGCTGAATTTTACTGTCAGAAACAGATTTTCGGGAGCAAAGTGGACAATCACCCGAGGCCTCACATTGGTCTCAAGACTGCTATTACTATGTATATCACTTTAAAGCGGAAATCTTAAACTGTTTACTTTAGAACATGATGCACCATGTTGTTTTATGTCAGCCGATCTGCCTTTAAAACTAAAAAAAATAACTATAGATTTACAAACCTCATCAAATATTTGCAGCATCTGAAATGGTGCTTCTGGCAGGAAGTACGCCAGGACTTGTTGCCGACGCGCTAGCACATCGAACTCCACGTGGAATGAAGCCTGGTTATGCTCGCACATGCGACGGATGCGCTCCTTGTATACAAACTGACCTTTACTGTTTGTGTATGTGCGGAGGAAGTTCTTGAACCTGGGAGAATGAATACAATCAATGGAGTAATTTATGTTGTAGTACATTATAAAAATGTGTATAGTAAAATATAGCATTGTGAATGGTCTTGTGACAATTTATGCTGTATAATTTGTTGAATGCATGAGTTTATATCATAGGTTAGATAATAAAAATTTGTAACTTGATGCTGATATGATGCTGGGGTGACCTTTCAGTACTACTTTGCCTCCTTCAATAATGAAGACGTAAATAAAGTTATATGTTACTATTAGTTTGTGTCTAGCGTAAAAGTACTTAATCAACATTCATTCCATTTCTAATACATTGAACACAAGTAGAAAACAATTACCTATTAGCAATTTCAGTCCTAGGCCCCAACATGGACACCCACTCCTTAGTGGTGTAGCCTTTTGTGTCCTCAAGATTCTCAATACTCTCAATCCCCTCCTCTACTTGTTCCTCTGTGCCCATCGCAGCCTTCTCAGCCGCGCGACGACGTTTAGCGCGCGGGGCATCTGCATTTTCGTCATCTGATTCATCTGTAGATGATGGATGGAATTTATTTGGTCAATTTATATAAAAATAAAAACCGATATAATTTATACTATAAAAAAGATTTATAACAGTTAATGCTGTGCTGGGATTGGTACTTTAAAATATTCTAATGTAAGGAAGATAATTATACACTTTGAACATTAAATTTTTTGATAAAATCGAAATGCCTATATTAATTGTTAATTGAATTAAATCCATTACCAAAAGTGACCAAGCTATCATTGCATACAGATAAATACATTTGTCTTTGCCAAATCAAATTTCCTATCAGTAGCATAGCTTGCCATAGAGGGGTCCTATATCAAATTTTTTTTTGGGGTCCCTTCAGGGCAATGTGAACTTTTGGGCGCCTGCTTAGTTTTAATGTAGGTATGGGCCGAGAGGGGCCGCAAACCTCGGGGGCCTCGTATCATTGATACGGCTGATACGGCGGTAGCTACGCCCGTGCTTTCTATTATCTTTACATTGTCACAACTATTCTAACTTACCATACAACAGATCTCTGTCATCTCTTCTCATCCTGCCGTCATCCCTATCGCGCCTGCGCAGCTCTTGCTCAGCAGCCATGCGGTCCTGGATGGACATGGGGTCATACTCATCATCGTCCAGATCTTCATTGTCGTAGCGATCCAGCGCTGGCATTGGACGGTAGTCTCTGTAAACAGTGTAAGAAATTATTAATACTTTGTACCTTCTTTTGCCTGACTTAATATTTGTTGCTATTTATTTTGTTTTAAGTTATGGATCAATATGTATCAATATTGTATGGAATGATAAAGGCTTTTTCATTTTAATGTAATCAATAAATATATTCATTTAATTTTATGTAATGTCTACCTTGAGGTATACAAATATGATTCTTTAATGCTACTTTATTTCTTCAGATAACTTTGAAAAACATTTCTTTTGGAATTGACAGTGTTGAAACGATGATGGAGCAATTAAGGTCAGTAGACCGCTTTTTTGTTTGCAGGTGTATGTAGTAATACGTAATACATTTACAAGACAAAACTTTTATCTAGAAAAAATGATGTATGATGTTTTGTTAGTTGAGTGATAATATTAAATATTAGGGCACTTACGCCTCCATGTTATCATTGAATAGTTCCTCTCCATCATCCTCCTCCTCATCAGCAGGATTGTCTCCAAGGATGGCGCTCTCATCTTCAAACATTTCATAATCCCGCGCTGGTGACGTCATACGCGACCTGGCGCCATCTCTGTCTGGTGTGTCGGGGATTGGGGAACTCTGTAAATTGAGGCCGACCATGAATAAACTTTTAAATCAGTGTGCAACTGTTTAGTCATTTTCTTTATTAGTTTATGAGTGTAGGGTAAAAAAGACTATCTAGTATCCATGTATAAACTTTTAAATCAGTATTTAACTGGTTGGTTACTTTCTTTATTGGTTTGTGAGTGTAGGATAAATTTAGACTATCTAGTATCCATGTATAAACTTTTAAATCAGTATTTAACTGTTTGGTCATTTTCTTTATTGGTTTGGGAGTGTAAGGTAAATTTAGACTATCTAGTATCCAAGTATAAAATTTTAAATCAGTATTTAACTGTTTGGACACTTTGTTTGCTGTGACTGTCACTTTCTTTAGGGTAGAGTGGGGTAAATATTTTTATATAATGTTATGTGATAGATAATTAGGGAGGTAAGGGATCACAGTGAAATTAAACTTAGAGAAGATATCAAGGATTGAGTTTATATGCAACTAACTGGAGTAGTAAACGGTCATGGGTACCGTTAAAGTGTGATCCGCTAAAACTTTAGTATAGGCATTGATATGTTTGTATTTTGCAGAATATCTGAGTATATTAAACTTAATGTGTTTCAAGTGGAGTAATAATAATAATAATAATAATATCAGCCCTGTATTATATACTTGCCCACTGCTGAGCATGGGCCTCCTCTACTACTGAGAGGGTTTAGGCCTTAGTCCACCACGCTGGCCTAGTGCGGATTGGTAGACTTCACACATCTTCGAAATTCCTATAGAGAACTTCTCAGATGTGCAGGTTTGTTAAAGCGAACGATAAATTCACAAAGAATACACACATGATTTTTTAGAAAAGTCAGAGGTGTGTGCCCTTGGGATTTGAACCTGCGGACATTCGTTTGGCAGTCCGTTCCACACCCAACTAGGCTATCGCCGCTATCAAGTGGAGTACTATGAATTAAACTCAGGAACTCGTCGACTTTCCCGTCTAAGGTCACAGTACGCCAGGGGTTCAGAATTATAATGGCACTTCCAAGAAATATCCGGAAACTTATGGCTCAGTGTAATCTATAAATAAAATTCATTGATACGAATATTACATGACATATAGATCACCTAGAAATGAAACTCACCATGTTTTATGAAATAATGCACTAATACTACAAATAAACACAACAAAACAAAGCAAATGCAAAGAATAACAATAAAGCACGACGGTTACTAAAATAACAAACTGGTTTATTGAGGTTAAGTTTGAATTGTCAAAAAAACGCGCGAAACGGATTCTATCAAAAACTGCTGAAGTTGGACTTTATTACCGTTACATACGGTGCATTTTTTATTGACTTATGATAGTGAATGATTGACGCATCTTTTGCCAAGGGTTTCTACATGAAAAATGTGTCATGATTAAGACTGCGTTATTTTAAAAGATGTATATTACATATAAAATAATAAAATTAACATGTAAATATTAGAATATTTCGTAAATTTCTAGAAGCAAGTGTTCTACTCCTGTCTGTCATAAGAAGCGTTCATAGCATTTACTTTTAAAAATATGGAACGCATCCTAACCTTGCAAAATTCGACAGTTGTGATGGTTATGTCGTAATGTCAATAAGTTTAAGTTTTAGAGACTCCTTTAGCAATGAAAAATGGCGAAATATATTGCTCAAATTATAGTATTGGGTGCTCAAGTTGTTGGACGAGCCTTTGCTAGAGCCCTGAAGCAAGAAATAGCCGCGTCGCAGGAAGCAGCGAAGAGGGCCGGTGGTGGTCCTGAGGGTGCCAGAAGAGCCGCTGCGAATGCTTCCACAGGCCTTACTTTAGAAGAAGCGATGCAAATACTAAATCTAGACAAATTAGAGAGTGAAAAAATCCAGAAACAGTACGAACACCTCTTTTCAGCCAACGACAAAGCGAAAGGTGGTTCATTCTACTTACAATCAAAAATAGTAAGAGCAAAAGAAAGAATAGATGCTGAATTAAAAGAAAAATCTCCCCGACCGGATCAAAGTCCGCCGAAAGACACGTCGTGAGACAAGGCTGAATGTTAGATATTTATTTTCAATTGTAGATATTGTTTTAGCTGAAACAACTTGTGTTTTGTAAAATATGTTTATTACGTAGAAAACATCCACAATAGTGACTAGAATACATCAGTCTTCATAAACAACATTGATTATGCGTAATGATTGCAAAATTACAAGAAATGATTCCATTTGCCATCGATGATACTTGATAGATGAACATGTTATTGTTGTTTTCCTGATATATTTAGAAATCAATAAATTTAGCTAAGCAAATAATGTTTGTTTTTATATCATACATCATAATGACTAGATATACATCCATAAATTCTTTTAAGCTATAAATAAACATTTATAAAATGCATTTTGGCAATATTGCAATTTAAGATAGCAATGATTTGCAAGTAGCTCTTATCCTATGAATAAATATATCTTAAAGATACGTAACACTAACTTAGGATATGTAAAAAAATTACAATCTAAAATCCATTAAATGTTACAAATGTTAAATAATCAACTATAAATTTCAAAGTATTGCAAGTTACACTGACTAGAAAAATTTGCGCTTCACGGAATGTTATATTGGAAGAATTTGAGCAAAGGAAGATCTTAACATTACATAGATACATCTTATTTTTAAAATACCATCTCCAAAGTTTGTTCCCATCCCGTTACATTCAAATACATTAAATCACATCGATAAACTCTCTTTCCATTAGCGGAATACTTAAATACTAGATATGAAAATTACGGCAGTGTATATTGACGAAAAATTTAAGCCTTCACATCCATGAGGACAACAACTTCATATGGACTGCATTCGGACATGCCCAGCAAATTGCAGAGCCATCCGTAAAAACCTTTCTCAAAATCACAAACATCCTTCCACCAGTTGGCAGCACTGAATGTAAGCTGGACAATGCCAGCGTACAGCCCTAGGCCGATTGTAAAAATCACAATCAAAAAGGGATACGATAGAATCACTATCGGTGCAAATAAGATCTTTTTAATACAATTAAAATCTTCTGTTACATGTGTGAATATGTTGTACCAAGTTATGGTACCCATATAAAATGAGTAAATTGCTGAAATTAATGCTACAAATGGTATACAGATTAAACTGAATAGAAATATATGAGGACCGTTATACAGAGAGCATTTAGAAATATCCATCTTATTGTATTCATCAGCTACAATAGCAGCTTCGATGATCTCCAGCTCTTCTCTGGATATGTTCAGCTTAACATCAACATTCTGTCCTTTCTTCTTGCCTCTTTTAATTGTACCAGTCATGGTTAAGTAACCATCTCTGGATTCAGACAGGGAGCATTCAGGAGAAATTGAACCTTCAGATTCCATTCTCAGAGCTGTAACTTCTGTATCAGTATTCTCCGATTCGAGAATGCCAGGGACAATGTTGACTCGTTTTTTTCTTTTTGCACTGTTTTTGAGGCTATCAGTCATATTGCCCATTTCGAAGCTGTTTTCAGATTGTGTCTGAGACAGGCTGTTTGGTGTTGCAGAAGAACTCTCATTTTGATCATTGTTGAGTATCTTGCAGCTTTTTTGGAGATCATTGTCATTGTCACGCAAGTCTCCATGACTGGAGCAGGCATCCGAAGAATTTTCGTAGATTGGAGACAAGTCTATAATCTCCCTGCTGGTATTGGTGGAGAGGACTTGATACCCATTCTTCTGCAAGTTCTTATATGAATCATCAATATTTGTTTCATTGATGTCTTCATCATTCACATCGTTTATGATAGGCAGGTTGATCTTCATGTTAGATTTAAGTCCCTCCATTGTGGAGTGAATTATGCCGTTCGCCATGTTTTCTGATACTGGAGAAAGTCCATTTAAATACTTTGATGGAGCTTCGTTTTCTCCTGCACCCTGTGAATGAGATTTTTTTTATTATCTTCTATTTGCCTTTAAGATCTATTTGTGATAATGCCTGGAATGTATATACAAGGTTTTTTCCTTTAGGAACAGTAAAAAAAAAAACATTAGTATATAAAAATATATTTTATTATTGTCGAGCCACCTTGCCCTACTTAAATTTTTTTAAAGCTTAGTACATATTTTTATATGAGCTAGGTTTTCGTTCTTTTACTTTGAAACCAGTAGCTAGGTACCAATGTTTAAAAAAGCAGTTTCTTATACATGGTGTTCTGGCTTTGTAAAATGTTGGTTTTATTTTAAAAAAATCTATTTCTGGCGAATTAAAGACCTAATTAAAGGTTTTGTGTCCAAAGTATCGTTTGTAAATAGCGGAACTAACAGATCTATTGATAAGACGGTTTTTTTCTATATATTCAATATTTTTTTCCGTAATAAAGAAATAAAGCAAGCTGAATGAAAAAGTGAATTAGAAGAGGTCCGTTGTGGTTTATTATTGCAATACACTAAAGAGGATTATAAAGAAACGTTTATATTGCAAAAAGCGTAATAATAATCAGTTAATAAAAGTTAAATCAAAATACCTGCACGGTAATTATGTGGTCAACGTGAGCGGGTATATTATTCTGCTTCTTTCCGTTGCGCTTTTTAGGCAAGATAAATATCGGCTGTTCCACTTTAGCCATTCTGGCTAGGACTATACAAATCACAATATTTCACAACTTTCACGTAAAAACTGTATAATTTATCTTACAATCAGCCGCATAACAAACACAACAAAACGTCTGCCATTATTTGGCTACGCGATTAAATAAAGAAGAACTAGGTGAAGAGTTGAATGATCGAACGCGGACGTAAATTGAACCAATTTGAAGCGAGTAAGAACGAGATAAATATATTTTTCTTGGTTATTAAACCGGCATTTTTGAGGCACACGTGCTAAAATCGAATTTTATCGCACGAGTTAAAATATTAACTGTATATCTACAGAAAATGTATAGCTAGACAAATATCTATTTCTATAAAACTCAAATTTTGTAAATATGGTCAAATTGCTAATTTTAATAGGGAGTAACTGATTATCATCAAGCATTTTTTTAATATCATGCATATAATTTTTTTTACAAAAGTAGTAGTACCTGAATTGGAACGTGTGTCGTTTGACAGTTGCAATTGTTATTTGGGGTTATATTTGAATTTCAGAAAATATTTATTAAAACTGACCTAAATCATAAAACATAATTAACCACGAAAATGTTAAAGGTATATTAATATTATAAGAGTATTGGAAGTATGTGTTTCATTTAATTATCACTAGTTTTCGAGTATAACCTATACATTATTTGTCTCAGGGAATGGTGAGTTTGGTAACCGGTGGAGCCTCAGGATTAGGCCGAGCAACAGTAGAAAGATTTGTAAAAAATGGAGGGAGTGTCGTCGTACTTGATATTCAAGCCACAAGAGCACAAGAACTGGCCAAACAATTAGGGAAATCTGTTGTTGTCTCTCCTGGTTGTGTAAGCTTATTTTTTTTTTATTTTAATTATAAAATAATGGGCAGGTGAATTAAGAGGTCATAAGTCATAAATCGTTAGAATAAAAAGGTCACTTCTTTGCTTACTATCATTCAAATTGAGAATATCATCTGAAAAACATTAGTTTCTAATTTTTTATATTTAATAGTGTAAGTTACTATATCGGAAACTATTATTTTAATGCGGAAGTCTAGAATACTTATAAGCAGAAAGTCATACTCATTTGTTGATTTCTTCTTCCATTGCAGAAACATAATGATTTTTTGCATAGATGCTATAAGCGTGATAAAAGTTAGAGGTTGACTACTATATATAGTTTACTTTTATCCTACTATAATTATGGTCTTTAGAATCATGTTTTAATTCTAATATAATAACTAAAGATGAAAATCCTACATTTCAGATAACATCTGAAGATGATGTAAAAAAAGCTCTCAACACAGCAAAAGAGAAGTTTGGTAAACTGGACATACTGGTCAATTGTGCTGGACAATCAATTGTACATCAAGTATACAACTTTAATAAAGACCAACCTTCAATTTTGAAGGACTTCGCTGATGTTATAAAGGTCAGCTTAATTTGATGGTCTAAACTCAAATAACAGCTTCGATTTCATTTACTATAATAGCCTTACTTATATTATGAATAACAAAGTAACTATCTGCCTCTAAATCAATTTTGATTTGTTATAGAAGAAGAGGAAGAAAATACTGCCTTTTTTTATTATGTGTGCCAAACCTAATTCTACATGGGCCAAACGGCTAGCGGAAACTTGTTTATGACACGCATATATAATACAATAAACTAAATATACTAAATTTTACAGTAACATAAAACCACATAACTAACTAACTAACTAACATACCACTGATAAATACAGTATCAATTATAAAAAATGACACATAAAATGCAAAATAAACAGTCACTTCCAGTTGTTGTATCGTTTACCATTAGGCGAACGGCAAAATCGTCTCGTCATTCATAGCTATAAAAAAATATTTAGTGCTAATTACATGGTAAAAACCCTTTAATATATTGCTTACAGGTAAACACAATAGGCACATTTAACACAATACGTCTAGCAGCAGGCATGCTTGGCAAAAATAATCCGGACAGTAACGGCCAGAGAGGAGTCATAATAAACACCGCATCCACAATAGCGTATGAGGGCGATATCGGCCAGGCGGCGTATGCGGCCTCCACTGCTGCCATTATTGGAATGACGTTACCTATCGCAAGGGATTTAGCGCCTCAAGGGATCAGAGTAGTTACTATAGCACCAGGTGTGTTTATTATTGTCTACTCAACTCTAAATTATAGTTATAGTGTAGACGGTATATAAAATAACTGCATAAAAATGACTATTCTGTAAAAGATACAAAGTGCATTGCACATATTATCTCTTGTTAGAAAAGACAACTATATTGGCTGCATATTCACTACATCTCTAATAGTTCACAAACTGTTTGGAATTATGACTTCATAGTAAAGTATAGACCCCTCTCGTAAATCTATGTTTTAAAGTTAAAACCGGCCATCACAATTAGGGCGTGAATTGTTTTTTTTTTATTCTGGCTCGCAAAGTGAGCTCACTGCACCTGATGGTTAGAATGGAGTGAGGTTCAAAAAAATGTCGACTGACGAGAGATGATTACCCCTCGACAGTCGACACAATTATGCGGGATTTTTGGTACCGTATACACACATTCTGATCCCAGAATTCGGTAGTCGACATATGTACTACGTGGGCCACTATAGCGGGGGTACGGTGGTGGTATTCGGGATATAAAATATATCCTACCACCAGTAATTAAAGAGAATTAACACGAAATATTTAATCACCTTAATTGTTCCAGGAATCTTCGACACACCTTTAATAGCATATTTACCAGATAAAATTAAAGACTTTATAAAACGGATGACGCCCTTCCCGTCGAGGTTTGGCAAGCCAGAAGAGTATGCACATTTAGTAACAAGTATAGTAGAGAACCCAATGTTGAACGGTGAAGTGATAAGGTTGGACGGTGCGCAGAGATGGTTCCCCTTGTAGATTAGTTAGTGAAGATATAATAAGACTGTTAATAAATGTATTTAGTTGGAGTTTTTTTATTAATATTGTTGGGTATCATCTTGGGTTGTGTTTTAGGTTGAAAGTTTTATTACTAGCCTAGAGGATTATTTTTGGTAGAATTTTACGTTATAAGTTATGATTACTATTTGTTTCATAAAGCATTCTGTTTACTTAAAATTTAACTTATTTTCAACTTTACAATCTACGGATTTATTTACACGTTATTTATTTTTAACCTGATACGGTAAACACTGCGTCTTGGCACTGCTTGAAAGGTATAGAACCACTGTCATAGAACTGAAATACGACCACGCTTGCCTAGTACTATTTAGGGTTAGTAGACAAAGAAGTAAGGAATGGGTTTAAAGAAATTTTTATTCTCAAAAAGACAAGTCAGTTACATGACAATACTTGCTTATTGCTTAGAAGATACAATATTGATCGGTATTCGCACAAAGCTCTTCCAAGACATTCATCATAATATGGGTATTTAATGCAACGTCAGTATTTGTTAAAATTGGAATACCATAATAAACAGTAATTAAAAAGTCCGGGTTAGTTTGTAGTACTCAGCAGAACCACGTGTTAGCATGCGAAGTCATAGCTTTATGGTTGAAACTATCTCGGCCCAAACCCATAGTTAGCCAACTCTTCTTAGCCGCATCATCAAGCTTTATAGAATTGGAATAATTTGTCAGCGCGTGTTTCCTCCTTCCTATAATCCTGGGGCCTTCCGCCTTAGCGTAAAGAAGCATTTTGGCAGACCAGCATGATTGTGTCAAATGGCATGCGATAGCCATCTGTTGCCATTCCATACTTTATCTGGACAGCATTACGCTTACCATTAGGTGCAGAGCAGTCAATTTTGTCATCCCAGAATAAAAAATAATATTGTAGGTATGCTGTTAATTGTTCTACAACGTAATGAGTTTTTTTTAATTATATTAAACTAGCTTTTGCTCGCGGCTTCGCCCGCGTGAAGAAGTTTTCCGGGATAAAAGTCCCGCTTTTTTTCCCGGGATAGATAGTAGCCTATAACCTTCCCAGGGTCGTAAAGCTTTTCCATACCAAATTTCATAAAAATCCGTTCAGTAGATTTTGAGAAAATCGATAACATACAGTCAGACAGAAAAAGGGACTTTGTTTTATAATATCTATAGATGTATAAACTGCTAATGTTAACAGCAATGTAGCCCAAAGGATTAATAAATTAAAGCGGTAGAGGATATACCATATAGGTCGTAGAACTGATAGCATGGGATAGCAAACTTCTTAAATGGAGATGATGTACCGGCGAGGACCGCGTTGGATGGACGCAAGGTAGGCGAGTTGGTTAGATCATTTAAATAATAAATAATAATAAAAAACTTTATTTGGCATAACATTAAACGATAACATAATTCACATGCAGTTATATGCATAAAAATTGTTTGTGCTTACACATAATTTTTAAATCTTAGTCAATAGATGCAGACAGCTTTTTTTTCATACTATAGGTTTCATTATTCACCTATCTTTAATAAGCTCAATTTTATAGCAACTTCAAAAAAGGTAGCAAACAAAAATTTGTTTTTCGACGAATGTCACAAATGAACAATCTTGAAATAGGTCATTATTTTATTAAGAGTGCGATATTTAGGAACCACAACACTACATTGTTAAAGTCAACTAAGAACTGAAGAAGGTAAATATTAAATTACCTATTTCCTAAACAGATAAAATACCAAAGGCGTTAGTAACAATAGAGCTCAATAGATAAAACGCCCGTGGTCCTTCGAGCCGGATGTCATATCTCAAAGGGTTCAGTACGCAGACAATACGGAAAGCAATAACTTAATAAATGATTAAATATTTATTTCAATAGCGTTTGTTTTGTGGGAGTTTGGTTGTTTAACACTAGGGTTACCACGTGTCTGGGCTTTATGGGATTTTGTTTAGTGCGTCCTTACAAGGGTTTTGGGATATTTGGAAAAGTCTTTCCACTTAAACATGGTAAAACTAATGAATCTCTACAAATCTAATCTTGTCCAGGTTCTTCTCTCTTCAGATTCTCCAAACTCATTTTACTCTGTGACCTCATTTTACTACTGAGTTAGTAATGAGTACTGACTCAGTAGTAAAATGAGGTTACAGATTCGAATACCTTACCGACACAAACTAAATATTTCTGCAAAAACATTTGTTTGGATTCTGCCAAAGTCCGTATGATCGGATTTCTACATTAAATCTTAATGTAGATAAGATTTTTTGTGCAACAGTTAATTTCATATAACATGATCCATGGAAACGTTGTTTATTAGTTCCTACGCTGGCATATAGTCCACTACTGTACACTACCATTACTATTGGTAAGTGGATATCTCATGTCCATGGATAGAGACAAAGGCACAATGTTACGGGTCTCGGTAACAAATCTAAAAGATCTACAAAGAAAATCTCCGGTACCCCTTTAGCACTGTTTCATCCAACTTTGTCCAGAATTAATTTAAGCGATGGTACGCCTATTTATCACGATATTTATTGCTTTATCCTCCGTCTGCATGGCGGACGCGGCGCGACGGGGCGCCCAACGAGATTTGGCCCTGCGCGTCCCCGAACACGTAGAGATAATCACAAAACAGAGGCACTTCAATTGAAAGCTGATAAAATTCTCTCCTTGAAAGATATATTTATTGCGTTAAAACACAGAAGAAAATAATACGGACGTCTATATATAAATACGTATTTTAGTAGTAGTATGTTTCTTACAAAAGCTTTTTCTTCTTATAAAAGTGGCGATAGCATAGTTGTTTGTGGAACGGACTGCCGAAATGAATGTCCGCAGGTTCGTAACCCAAGGGCACACACCTCTGACTTTTCTAAAAATGATGTCTGTGTTCTTTCTGAATTATCGCTTGCTGTAAAGGTGAAGGAAAACATCGTGAGGAAACCTGTATACCTGAGAAGTATCTATAGGAATTTCGATGGTGTGTGTCTACCAATCCGCACTAGGCCAGCGTGGCGGACTAAGGCCTATCCCCTGTCAGTAGTAGAGGAGGCCCATGCCTAACAGTGGGACAGTATATAATACAGGGCTGATATTATTATTATTATATTTTACATGTTTCTTATGATTACTTAAAATAAAAAAATATCAAATACCAGCAACGGCACCTCACATTCAGCTGGATGCTGCCGTTCCACCTACTCCTTCGATTTATTTCGAATAAACTGTTCTAATTTTAAATTTATGTTCTTAAATTTACTGGTTTTGTGTCTCTCTCTCTAATCAATTAATTTGAGAATATCTAAGAACCTTAATTTTTATAATTGTAAAACAAAGAAGGTACTAAATATTTCAAAAGTGTAACTTTCTCACCTAATCAGTAACAACATAATAATTCCTCGTTCTAAACCATTAGTTTACTAAAAGGATTGCCTTAAATGTCCATAATTGGGTAGAAACGGCCTTATTAGACTGATTTGTCCGCGTCTCGTGTCGATGTCGACGCTTGTCACGAGATTGTACAAGATTTGCGGAATTCAAACGCGGAACGGGAAGTGAGTGAATGATTTCGGATTGATGTTGGAGTTAAATTCGGTCGGGTCAGTCGCATTGGTCTAGGGATGGCCTTTGCACAGTGATTTAGGTATTTTGATCGATACTCAGTTTAGGCCAAAGATTTTACACAATGAAATATTCTAACTTAATTTGTTTTTGAAGTCTCTTTTTGACTTTTAATAGGGACCGTTAATATATAGGTCATTCAACCCTCCATTATTGAGTTTTATGTCGGTAATATGTAGGTTCCTTCCTTCTTTCCTTCCTTCCTTTTGAAGTTCGAACAGACGATTTGAAGAGCCCTCCTACACATGAATGTTGGAGTGCCTTCCATTTCTCATTATTTCCTAAAATGAATTATGGTTATGATAATTAAATGAAACATGGGCGTGGCGATGCAAAAAGGATGAGCCATGAAAGGAAAGATATTACTGTTTCGATACTTATTATTCGCCAATTTTTATGAACGGCCTGGAGTTAGTTTGAAGCGTTGTTTTCATGGAATTAATGCCAGGATGACTAGATGAATGAGTTCAATGATTGATCACTTGTAGTTAGGTATTTTTTATTGCTGTGAATGACGAGACGAGCTTGCCGTTCGCCTGATGGTAAGCGATACGACCGCCCATAAACAGTAAAAACACCACCCATTACCTTGAAATACAAATATTGTTTGGTATTCCACTGCGCTCGCCATACTAAAGCGTGAGATGTTAAGTCTCATTATGTCCAGTAGTTACACTGGCTACAATGTCATTCAAACTGGAACACAACAATGACTACACGACGTTGCTTGGCGGCAGAAATAGACATTGCGATGGTACTTACCCAGGCGGACACTCACATATGAAAGGCCTAGGCTACTACTGTATAAATAGTTGTGTATACATTTTTTCTTTCATCTCACGGCCCACCCTCGACTTCGGAATTACTCCAAGAAATAAACAAAAAAAAAAGATTTTTATACCAATTAAAAACATTACTAATAAAAAATGTCTGTTAATTTGACCGCAACATTTAAAACATAAGTTTTTAAAAGATCGATCGTACGCGCCGGCATTCGAAAATTGATTCGAATTGCAATGGCAACATTGTAGCAAACGGCGATAGCGCCGACCGCAGAGGGGTTGACAGACTCAATAAAACCTATAAAAATTGTTAGGAGTTATTGTTTACTGCCACGGGTTTGAGAGATAAAAAACAGGATGACATGCAAAATGTTCTAAGCAAAATCTTTGAATAAGAACGATAATATTTAATGTGAATAAATTTAATTTAATGCTTTTACCTTAAAAACTTGGGTGGTAAATATTTGAACAAAAATATGCTTTATTTGTGCATTTACCTTGTTTGCTAAGGATAGTTCGTGCCAGAGGTATTTTCTTCCTCCTTACGATCTGCCATCTGCCTGAAATTGATCTCTAAAGATAGAGCGCTAGGTAATTCTTATTATACACAATCATACATTGTATTAATATTAGATTCCATATAATGATTTCTTATGTTTACGCGAATGTTAGACACTGAAATGAACTATCCGTCCCGTGACCATGAAGGCTACAGTCTTCGAAATGTCGGGAGGAAATTATAACGTAAAAAAACCGGTCAAGTTCGAGTGAGACTCGTGCACCGATGGTTCCGTACAAACCTGTGAGTATATAAGTAAAAGTTCACCCATCACGAGAATCGAGTCATAGTTATCTTGAAATAAAAATAATTTTATTTCAAGAGATATAAACCTACAAATTTCATTTTAAGCGACATTATATAACAAACTGCCCGGGGTTTTACATAAAGTGACTTATATAGTAAGTTTTCACAAAACAAAAGCACTCAAAGTGCTGGAAAAATTGTGGGTGCTTGGCCAAAAAGAATAAGATCAGAAGATGAAGGTAAGAATAATAGATACTTACATCCGAAGCCGCAAGTGCGGCGTTTACAAAGCACTCCTCTTGAGTGTCATATGATATAAAATATAAAAGACACATGTAATAAAGCGGGTTGGTTTACGGGGCCGGCAGAGACCCATCTTATCTCAATCTAAATCGGGGACATGTCAAAACGTAAAGGAATTGTTCACCAACCCCATACTGTGCACAGGTATGCAATTAAGGGAATTTTGGGAGAAACATCAATTTTAATTATTTTATTTATTTATAAATTGAATGAAAGTTTACAGCACTTGGCCAAAACACTTACATCAAACAATATAATCTAACTTTAAATTAAAAAATACTAATGACAACAATAACAATAAAATAAAATTCAAAAAAATTACAAAAGCACTAAAACTATTTCCAATACTTAATTACACTAAGGAACGTTTGAAAGATTTTCTCAAATAATATTAAATATAATCATTTATTTCCTACATCGTAAAGTGACATCACATGTTGACGGAAGAATGATCGGTTTCATCTCGCTAATGGACACATGGTGCACCAAACTGCATAGCGACCAATATACCCTTATAATCCGCCTATCCTACTGTTACGATGTATTGCCTACAGCCGTTATTAGGCAGAGCATACAATAGACAAGCTGCCTTAATTAAACAGACTATTGAGTTACAAATTGTTGATCGTCATTTTCATGAGCGTATTAAAAGTGATGGTGACATGAAAGATATCGCAGATAACATCGCTTTATAATACATCCATACTGAATAAGAAATTTAGACATTGAAATAAAAGTATTGTATGGATTCTATGTCGGTTATTTAAATTAAGAATTATTTTCTCCCGACGTTTCGAAAACTAGCCTTCGTGGTCAAGGGGGGAGGGGGGACTAATATTAATGCACTGAACTATACAATCCGTAAAATAGTTTTATTTCAATTTTTAACATTCATAAAAATGTAAGAAATCATTAAAAAATCTAGAGTTTTAAATTTAGTTACCAGCTGTTGCATTAAGAGAATCACAATTTTAGCTATTATATCTCGCTTTGAACCTGTCAATTCTTACCAGACCAATGTGGGACTATGGCATAAACTCTTTGAAGAGGAAGGAGCTCCGTGGTCAGTAGTGAGCAGTATATAATATACCGCTGGTGTTATTATTAAATCTCTCTTCCACACTACTTCATTCCATCACTGCACATAGTGCATTAACCACAAAGTACTCAAATGTCAAAGATAAGCACAAGTTAATTCGTAAATTCCTGAATACGCACCAGCCATAGACAAGTGACGTCATCGTATACGTCCTTAATACAATGGCTGAAGGTTTTAATTCGATATTACAGCGCTTGCACCCGTCGCTCGAGTGCCTATCAATCATCTGACTCAGGACTCTGTTATTTTAAATCCTTAAATTTTTTTCAATATGGATGCTTTACATTGCTTGTCTAATTATGATTTTGAGTTAACAAGAGGGCAGTGATGATAGATTAATGTTTAGGCATGTAAGCTCTGAAACAGGCCAGGTCCTGATTTTTTATAAATAGGTATCTAAAATAACTTAATAAGGTGAATAAAATGTTTTTAAAAAGATTGGGCTATTAATATAGTTTCACCTATGATGTCCCGTTTGGAGCGTTGGGGCAAAAATCTAAGTTGTTGTAAGATTTTTGAAAAATATACGTTAGTGTTCAGGTTTTTTTCTTGCCGTTTACTACATTGACATTACAGGCGTGGGTTTATCGAACTATTATTTATTGAATATAGAAATTATTAGATCATCCAATACGAGCTATAACCAATTTTGTCCCACTTCTAAAAGCAATGTCCTTGAGTCTTCGCAAACTCCGGATAATTAACATACGGACTCGGGATAATTAACATTCGAAGGATGATTTATATAGAAATCAAACAATACTTTTTAAAACATGCTCGAATGGACTGGAATCATTTAAAAATAACTGGTTTACTATAGTAACGCTGCTTCACGACCCTGCTCTATAGAGCTGCCTGACCCTGCTCTAAATATCCTATTCAAAAATTTATTAAAAATTCAAACGCAGCAATGTAAACCATCCAAACCAAAACAACCGCATCAGAACACGTATTACAATAATCATAACGTCTACCGCACACGGCGTCACTTCTAAGACTCTCATTTGCCCTAATTGTGATAGACAATTACGCAGTTTACGCGGATTCCGTGTGGGCCCGACAAACGTTTTTCGGCAATTAACAACAGTGGCATTCGAGTTCTGCTTTCAAATGTTATGTTTTGTGGAAATAATTAAGATGATGGAGTTGTTTTGTCAATTTGTAAAGGTATTTGGGTTATTTTAAATGTGTTTTGGGTATTCGTATAATTAACTAGCTTCCGCCCGCAGCTTCGCCCGCGTGGATTTCGGACTTCAAAAATGGAGGAGGTGCTCATTTTGTCGGGATGTTTTTTTAATTTATGGTGGTATGCAGGTGGTCCGATTGTCCGGTCAGGGTCTGATGATGGGATCCTGGTGAAATCGAATGAACTTTTAACCATTAAGGTTGCACACGAAATGACGAAAGCTTAAAAAATGGAGTAACTTCTCCCGTTTTCCCAACATTTTCCATCACTGCTATGCTCCTATTAATTGTAGCGTGATAAAAAGTATACTATAACCAGCTCAGGAGTATGAAAAATAATTGTACCAAGTTAAGTTAAAATCCGTCGAGTAGTTTTTGTTTCTATAACGGTTATACAGACAGACAGACAAAAATTTTACTAATTGCATTTTTGGCATCAGTATCGATCCCTAATCACCCCCAGTTATTTTGGAAATATATTTCATGTACAGAATTGACCTCTCTACAGATTTATTATAAGTATAGATATGCAAAAGTAGCTCAAAAATTGTCCATAACGAAAACAGAAATAATATCGTGAAGCCAACCAAATAACTAATGATATATTAAATTTTGTGACTGTTCAATTTAGTCGGGTCCGCGATATCACTTTTGTTGAGTTTCAGAACGCGACATTACATTATTATATTCTGTGCTCCAACGCACACTGCTTTGATGTTAGGAACACACCTTCATTGCTTAGACAACAGTGAACTTTATACAATAGCAATAAAGCTCAAATTGACTCTACGTATTAGTTAGAAAACGTTTATATGGGAAATAGAAAAATGCTGTTTTGAGGATTTTCCCGGCAATTATTCGAATTTTTCTCACCTTTTAAACCTTCCCTAGACCTCCACGAATAATTCAAGACCAAGATAAGATAAATCCGTTCAGCCGTTCTCGAGTTTTAGCGAGACTAACGAACAGCAATTCATTTTTATATATATAGATAATAGAGTAGCTTTTGTCTGCGGATCCGCCCGCGTGAAAATATTTTCGGGATAAAATCCGCTTTATGATTTAATGGGATATAAAAGCCTTTAGCGCTCAGGAGTAATGTAGTTTCCTTTTAGTAGATTTTTTTAAAAAATCGTTTTTGTAGTTCCAAAAACTAAAACCTACAAAGAAACAGACTTTTTCTCTTTATAATATTAATATAGATAAGCATAAAGCGGTAATGTTTTCCTCTAATGTTTAAAAAGAAGTGGCTTTCGTCCGCCCCGCTTATGTTCTGCTTATGAATCGTATGATAGGAGTGAGCATATCGCTGTGTCAAAAGCAAATTCTTTTGAGTTTGCAATTCAGTTATACAGTAATATATTTTGGTGTCGAAAATCACCCACAAATCACACCTTTGTCCCTGAAGGGATAGGCAGTGGTGGTACCAGGGCATACATCATTTTTTGACTTGGATATCGAATTTATTATTTTCGGTTTACAGTCCAAATATGCTGTCATAATAGCGACATATAATATATATCGCTGTATCGATAATAATTTTAAAAGTACCTCAATTTTAGTAAAAGTTAAGCCTACCGAGGCTCTAATTGGTGTTTATAATTAGAGAAAAGAAAGTATCGCGTCGTGTTCAATAAATAGTCCAATTAAACCTATTGGTTCTGTGTACTTTTACTTAACGTAGTCACTTTTACTTAATAAGCACACAAGCCGGTTGTTCCGGGAATGTTAAATGTTTAAAAAGCATTCTTTCATGAAATTTATAATTTTCGTAATGTCTGTCGGCAATAAAATAGGTTTATTTTTATTAAATTAACATTGAGACCTTTGGCCAGAAAAGGGAAAGTATATAATATAACACAGCGCTGACATACAAAATATTAAAAAAAGAAAAAAATTATCGTCAAAACAGAAATTTGCCAAAACATACTTAGCTGTTAATTGCTGGTATTAACATGTTGAATTAACATTTAACAGGTATTGTAAAGTATCGTCGGAGGAGATCTCTCGCTGCCGGCCGTGGTCGCTTCCATGGTCGGCAGCCCGGAGGCCTGGCGTGCGGTGGCCCACTTCTGCGAGGTGGTCCTCTCGCAGAAGGAGAGTGCCGAGAGGGATCGAGAGAGGGAGGATCCCTCCCGCCGTCAGAGGAGACGTAGGAGGCGCCGGGTGGACGACTGACCGGCGTCTCCCGCCCTGTGGAATGGGGGCGTTTGGAGAATTCCACCACGGTATCCCCTGCCTGTCGTAAAAGGCGACTAATAGGGGCCACGAAGGGGGTCGTCGGCGGGCAGCAGGGGGCTGCCCGTCCTAGTGCGCATGCACTTTTCAGTGCGTGTAGTGCGTTCATCGCACACTTTCGGTTGACCCCCGGGATGGACGGTAGCGTGTTGTTGGCCTCACGCTGCCGTAGACGCCGAGGGCGTCCTTCGGTGCGCGGGGGCTTCTGAGCCCCCCCCCATAGGAGACGGGCCGCAAGGCGGCACCGCGCAGGGGCGGCTGCGGTCGCAGACTAGACATTTCAACGTCAGAGGAAGCCCGCAGCCGTCCCTAATGCGCCGAAGAGGGCCACCGCGGAGTTTTAGCTGGTAGGCCGTGCATAGGTTTAAGTTGTATATAGGTTAGGGACTCGGCCCGGCGGTCGCCCGAAGGTCACCATCAAATCCGGGCGGCCTAACGCCGGGCCGTAAGGCACGGTTACCCCAGCATAACCGCTCAGTCGCCCCCCGTGAAGGCTGGGCGGTAGTAATAAGGTACTTTCTCCGCGAAACCAAAAAAAAAAAAAAAGGTATTGTAAAGTATGGAATAACAATACTACGAGCTGGTTGGTTTCCATTGCAGTACGTTCAGATACACAATATTTTTGTTTAGTCTAATGCCTTGCCAAGCTACCAAGCAATATAGAGTTCCTATTTAAAGAACATTGTAGCCTGTAATAACTGGGTAATGAAGATCATGAGTAAATATTAAATGTCGAACGCAATTAACTGTCTTGTAGACCCTTGTAAAGTTAAGGTTGGTGGTATGGTTTATTGGCATTTATCACCATTAATATATAAAATGGTAAAAAAATATATTATAAACTATGTATAATGTAATTATACACTCATGTCCTATATAGGTACTAGTAATCTTACTGCTATAAAATCTTTGCTTGTAGGATATATTTTATATCCGCCCGGATAGCGACCGCCGTACACAAGGTGTTAAAACCCGCCATAGTGGCCAACGTAGGTGTGTCGCGTTCCGGGGTCAGCCTGTGTATATCCGGCTTAAGCTGGCATAATTATGTCGAGGGGTAATCATCTTCCGTCAGTCGACATTCTATTGGACCCCACTCCACTTACCATCAGGTGCAGTGGGACCATTTTGCCATGCAAAAATCTTTTATGTCATTGTTTTCGTCCTAAACAAAGTAATACGTAAAAGTCTAAGATTGAGTCAAGAAACTTTACACATAATGCAAAAAATATACGAAATTGTTCACCTAATTTTCCTTTTTTTTTTATTTATGAAATGTTTTGTCGTTATCGACTATATCGCCTAATAAAAGAACCTTATTCTTATACTCAAGTTTGTTTCTCGGTTTCCTTTACAAGATAAATCAGTGAACAATATTTATCGCTGACCTAGCAACACACCCAATAGAAGTGGGTCAACCACGTATTACAGAGAGCTACTTATGTTCCAAGCACTATTTGCAACTGATTTCATTTTTGATAGACAATTACGAACAATGGTTGTTAGGTAATGCTCAGGTATTGCAAATGTTGAACTTAAATGCATTTATTGATTAATTATTGATTTGAATTATTTCAAATGTATATTTTATAAGTATTTCATGTACTTTTGAACGTTTAGTTCATTAGTAGTTAAAAGTGTGTTTAGTTTTTTGGGAAAATAATGAGGTTAAGATTGAGTTGAGTATTGTGTACTTCTAAAGGTAGTTTAGCAGTGAACATAAATTGATGAATCCTTCCTAACCGCATTTCGGCCATGGCGACCAGTCTCAACCGAGTTCAGCCACGCAGGAGATGTTATAGTGCACAAGTGTGTGCGTAATAACGTGCACTCTCTGTACCTTCACTCTCATAGTTCGGTGAGACGTCAAACCAACATGACTGGAGAGTGATCAGGCGCAGGACCAACGACTTTTATACGCTTTCCGAGGTAAAAGATTATCACACCGTCAACTTCCCGACTCCGAGCTGCGACTCAGTAATTTTTAGATGAAAAAACCCAGTCACAATTGTGATCAATTTCAGATCAATGAATGATAACAATAGTAGAAATAGATGATTGATGATTTTATTACAAATATCTATAGTAGTAATTATAATTATGGATGTAGACACGCTATCTTTGGCTCTAAACAAAGATATGTTATTATGCACAACTAGGTGAGACAATTAGAACTTGCAAATTACTGCAGCACTTACAGAGCGATGCATAAAGATTCTAAAAGACACAATAAAATAACGTTTCGAGCCCGTTCCATTATGTAAAGGCACAAACCAGGACAAAACTATATGCAATAAATATTTTAAGCACTTAGTCAAGCTAATTGCCTCTAAAAGTAAATTATAGTTATGGTACGCAAAAATACACAGTGTTTTCCAACAGTATAGTATTTCTGAAATATATACCTTTAGCAATCATTTAGGGTGTGCGCATATGAGCGACTTTTAATTGCCGATTTGTCGGTTTTAAATATAAGTGACATACTAATTATAACATTAAGTTCATATATCTGCTGGAGAATATATAAAAACTTGGAGAAAATATACTAGACTGCCTTTTAGTAGGTTATGCAGGTTCAGTTATTTATGAGTAATTGAAATTCGGTGGTCATTTGTCCCTAATTAATGAGTCGTATTTTAAAAAGTGTTTCAGGATTTATCGCTTTGAGGAAAGAATATCATGAGTGTTTCATACTCAGATACAGGATTTATCGCTTTGAGGAAAGAATTTTAAGATGTCTTATTAAATCATTAGAATTTTAAATATATCAATGTATAACAGTCAACTGATCTATACTGTTAAGGAAAAACAATTAGACATAACTATTCAAAATGGTCGCCTAAAATTCGTTAGATTGTCGACAGTGCGCAATCGGCTTTACACGTGAACATAAGTTATTTGTTCTAAAGAGCATGTTTCATATTTGCACTGTGTGCTTGTGTATCTTGCTGTGGTTTTAAGGTACACAATCGATCCTTAATTACTACTGTAAATTCATCTTTGTTCGGTTAATCTACATTTTATGGTTATTAGTTCTTGCTTCCTGTACTGAAAATTAATTAAACCTTATTTTATTAGAAATAAGATAGAATATTATGGCTCGCAAGGATGAGGGTGTGATAACGTTAAATTGATGAACGCACTCTATAGTAAAATTTTACTACTTTTTTTAGTCTTGCGAAGTAATTTTACTGCTCATGATTTGAGTGAAGTGATGTACAAAAACCATGTCGACCAGCAACGTCATGTGCCTTGATGATCGCTACAATTTTGCCGGCTTTATTTATTACTGCCTTCTCATAGACAACTGTATTTACAAAGGCGTTCCGATGAGTACTACGGAAATTCTAGAATACCTAATAATTTTAAAAATATATGCATATTTTTCCCTTTTTTTATTATTCACCTGCCTTCGTTTCTATACCAACCCAAGGCTGATTGAAAGAGAATGCCCATAGCATTAAGTCCTTCTGTATAACATATGTACAAAGTGTAAATAAATAAATACATTATCTCTCCACAGTGGATGTTACTTACCATTGGGAAGCCGATATTCTGATCATATCTTATACACAAAAGCCTTGCAAAACTCTTATTATGTTTAAGGAAACTTATATGTAGGCTGATATTAATAGAAACAGTTCAAACATTAAACACTATGACGTCATCACTATTGTCTATTTTTGATCTAAATTACAAACGCTAGGACAGTAAGTTCCCATTTAAATGCAGTAGATAAAGACAAACTGATCAATCAATGTATTTGTAAATCCGGAACAGAAATAACTGTCCTACTTTTGAAATTAAACATACTTTAGTCTATTTATAATTCAGATTATTGTGATTTATGAATGATGGCTGACATAAAATAGGAAATGGTTTATAGACAGGCTGTTTGTGTTGTGAAAAGCGGAATTACCCGACTAAAGGAAGGAGGGTAATGCGTTTTAGATGGTGAGTATCTGTTGGGTGTGTGCAAAAATAAATGGACGCAATTTATTTTGCGTTTTCTAGAATAAATATATTAAAAGATTTTATTATAATAAATGTAAGCCTCATTTATACGTTCCAAGTGTCACAAGAAATTACAAAAAAATTGGCATATATTATAAAAAGACATATATGGTACTAAATGTAAAAAAGAAACCGGGTTATGCAAAAGGATATCGGAGGTTGGAAGTGTTTATCATTCCGTTCACTATGCAGCGTTATTAAGGCTTGTGTAATAGACTTGTACATTTTCACTTCACTTCTATTGCTAATGTAATAATAATCTTTCGTACTGCTTTATACTGCATATAATATACTTTTAAAATATCCCGCTTTAAGTATAATTGATTAGAGACGATTGATCAATAAAATATTACATACCTACGATAGTATATTTTACATTATTTTATAGCAAATGCTAAAAAAACTTTTGTCACAACGACATTAAATTGTACAAAACGCAGCAATCCTTTTGAATATACGTTAGATTGTAAGTTAACTTCTTGCTATCTCTCTCGTACAACGATACCTTAAAGGCGTTGACGTCATAGTCTTAGTCTCATACATATAATATTATGCATTTTGTAACAGACTTGTCACTTCGTGACTTCAAACTTAATACTCTCGTATTTTATTAACATCTACAACAAAATAGGGATACCGAAAATTATAATAATTAGTAATTATTTTTAAACATAATATAGGTTTGTTATCAAATCGACTATCTTATAGGATATCTATATAATTTGCATCTTGTACATTGGAAACAAATAGGGACTTTAAATGGTATACTTATTACACAATTGCAAATCGATGACGCGTTGTCCGTAATTAGAAACAATGTATTGGAACAATGCTAGCAATGTAACCGCCTGCATGAATTACAGAGCTTCGTAACTCACGGCGTGGCGCCCGAGTCTGGACATATTTGCTGCATACAGCTGGGTTGTGCGAGCAACTTTGATAATGTCGTGTTTTTGGTTTGGTGGCAGTTTGGGCTGCGACTGGGCGTTGCGTTCGATTTTATTTATTTATTTCTATGATACACCAACAGCATGTATTGGTTAATAAAATTTGGCTGATATATATGCCCATTAAAGGTATACACAGTTATATCTAAATTACAAAAGGTTAATAAAGTGTTTTTAAAATGTTGTTTTTTTTTTTTATTATTTTCAGGTAGAGCAATGTTTAAACCTAATACGGTTATAAGTTTGTCTTTTTAAACGTTCTATGTATTGATTAATTAGATATTTTATTTATTATTGAACCATATGCGTATAGGGTCAAAGACACTAATTTTAAACCTATATTTAAAAAAAATGCCTCGGCACATGTTTACCAGTTAGTGGAGTGTCACAATCATATCAATATAATATTTATCAACCTACCTTACAATGATAAATGTTTTATCTTCCCTTTAAAGAAACAAAAGTAAGCAGTTTGAGAGGCCGACATAATTATAGCGATCGTAGAGATATACTTATGTTGAAAATAGTTGGTCGATAATATTCTTACTATAGTTATATACAAGCACTATACTTACTGTAGTAAACTCGTTGCATGTCCATCTAAATTTAAAAAAAAAATCGTCCATCCTTGCCAACCGTGTGTATCGAGTTGCATTGTTAAGCTCACCGGTTGCACGATATGCAGCAACGATTGTATAACTGTTGTTTCGCCGACATTTTTCAATATGTTTATTACTCTATATCAATCAACGTTGCCTTTATTTATGTCTACCATTTAGTTAATTAGTTCGGTTTGAGAAAGTTTCCAAGGAGACTGGCTCTATGCAGAAATAGTTTTATCGTGGTCTAGAAGAGGCAGTGAAACAAGGTATGTGGGTTCGTTTATTTGCGAATTTTTCAGTTCATTGTGTGTTGATAACCATGTGTTTTAGGTTGAAGGGTATTTGTTGGGTTAGTAAAACATTGCTACTCGTCTCTTTTGGTAAAATAGTGTTAGATATTAGAGGGTAGTTTAAGATTCATTCTCGATAATTATATAAATACGCGAGCGGCCCGGCCACATGTTCTCTTTGCACCTAATAAATAGTAAAAAGTACACCGGTGTTGTATTTAATAAATAGTTATTATTTATCAGACTATTATGAAATTATGACTGCCTCGGTGGTGTGGTTGTACTGCATGCGTGGTACGGCAGCGCTTTGAGGTCCTGGATTTGAATCTCGGGTCGGCCAAGTGATATTTGGGCTTTTCTGCTCAGTATCAGCCCGGAGTCTCGAATTTGTGCCCGATATGGCGACAGGCTCGTCTCCTATCACATCATGGGATGGAACACACTTGGCGAAAAGTTGGTGCCCTGGTTGCGCCTCTGCATAGCCGTATAAATACGTGATGTGTGTGTATTATGACATTATCAGAGAATAAATAATGTAGGTAATTTCAAACCAATTGACTGTCGATAAAAACAAAATATCGGTTCTCGCTATTTAAAAAAAAATCTTTGTTCAATATAAGCTGACAATATTTCTGTATCCAACTTCGTAGTCATCAAGACAGTGCATTATCCCTCGTAATGATATTAGTTCCGTTTCTAGACCAGAGAGAACATCTATCACTTCTTCAAGCCATCAACTAAAGCTCAAATTCCTCCAATGTTTCATTACGTGTTATAGCATTTTGTGGTCTAAATATATTGTATTACAAACAATTATGAACTTTATTGACATTGTCACGAATACATGACATTGTTCATGATATTACAAACAATTATGAACTTTATTGACACTGTCACGAATACATTGCATGATAAATTGATTCTAATAATGTTGTGACAAATTTGTATGTCAAAACATAAATCATTTATTTCTGAGATAGAATTAACTTCGACTAATCTTTATCAAGCATGTAGATGTTTCAAGAGTTGTGAGTGCCTAAAGCGCTCACCTAAAAGTTCGGTATGTTTGTATAAGCCACCCCTTGTCAGACCAACAAATATAGGGTCATGTATAAAAAAAAAGGAAAAGTAGATGTCAACAGTCGCAATAAAAATAAAAAAAAAATTACATAGAATATATTGGTTAGCAATTTTGGAATAGGTGACTAATTAAAATAAAACATTATCTTGATATTGTTAATTTATTTAACTAGCTTACCTAGAATAGAAAAAAAAATCCAAATCGGTTCATAAATGATCGTGTCCTGAATAACAAATATAAAAAAAAACATGAATTGATAATTTCCTTTTTTAAGGCGATTTAAAAAGGGCTTCAAAATTGCTAACCGGATTAGTTTATGAAATTGTTTTAAGTAAATTGCAGAATATATTATGAAGCAACTATCGACTAACCTACTGTTTTTGTTTAACAATAAATGTAACTGACTAAGAATTTTTGTAGAGATTATATGAAAGCTAAATATTGTCTGTCTGATGTAACAGAAGATAACGTTTGCGTGGAATCTTAAAACTAAAAGCACGTACTTATAAAGGTTTTGGAATATCATATTAACTAATTTTACCCAGTGCTGAAAATTCTTTATGTCTACTAATAAGCGTTAATCTCTAAAACAAATTTTATAATTCAAATAATTTAACTAACATATTTGATTAAAATAAATAAATAAAATGCTTTATTCATTACGTAGGCGAACATAGTTGCGCTTATAAGTCAAATGTACACGAGAATATTTTATTATTACTTAAATAAAGCTTATATAACTAAAGATAATTTATATTGGACATAATATTATCCGTCAGTGCTATACGGGAATTTTATCTACACTGATTCGAGTGTTACATTTTACCTCAAACTTTTACATGAAGCCGCAGGCCAGTGGCGAAGGATCCATATAATCCGATTCCTGTCGGCTTACCTTTATGTAAAATTTATGAAGAATGTAACTATTACTAGAAAGAGATTTTTTTGATTTTTTTTGCTATTAACCAATTCTCATTTATACATGTTAGTATCTATATATTGTGTCGGGTTTTCTTTCGGAATATTTCACCTTTCGCCACTGCCGCATAAACAAGCTATAGACTTATAATATGAGTAATATAAGATTCAGTAATCACGACACGTTTCTTACGGTCTCTATACCCGCTCCTGTATTTGAAATTAAGTTAGTAATAAGTGGTGAGATAACGTTACATGAGAGACGTTCAAAGCGCACCATTCGACATTAATACAAGCAATTACAAAGTCAACGTTCTCACTTTCCCTGCGCTAGGGATGTGACGGACGTGGAATTGCTTTAATCGATATTTTATAAATTTATCTAGATTATTTTTTTTATTCTCCCTATTTTTTTATGGTAATTTATAATCATTATAGTATAATCCATTAAGGAACATTGCAAAAATCTTAAAAACGAACGTCTTGAAAATTGTTTAAAATGGCATGAATTTAAAAATTTGGCTTATGTTCAGTAAGTAATTTAAAGTTTGAGACGTATAATTTTGTTTGGCGCTTGTAATAATTACTATTTTAAAATTTGGTTTGGTTTTCCTATAAAAAAATCTGTCACCGACTTGCTCATTTGCCGACCAATTCTAAAAAAAGTAATTACTTAAACTATGACCATATATTTTCACTCGACAACATAACAAATCAAATACAAATATTAGCGGCTAAAGAGAATGTCTCTACATAGGCATAACGAAAAAAACAATATAACAATAATAAAACCATCTTCATAATGAAGTTTGAATATTTATTTAAAAACAATATTTATTTATTGTTCAAAATGCACTTTGAATATTTATTTAAAAACAATAAAACTATTTCTTCCCGTCCCATCCCTACCATTCCCGCGTATTGAGCCGGCCGAGGCCCATTGTTCCCGCAACACCCGTTTGTTTAGGAGCGCGTTAATTATGACGCGACCTAACGAGCTCCAAACGCACACAACTAAGGAATTTGACGTCGAGGGACTGTTTGTGAAGGAAATAAGGAGGTAGGAGTTTTTTTGTTTTGAAGGACTTTTGAGAGGCTTAAAGACAAGTCCTTTTGCTTATAATATCGAAGACTCAAGCTGTAAAACACTGCTAATTACTAAGTTATACTTATATCGAGTTATTTAATATGCAAGAACTACTAAGAACTTTAGTATTCATAATGACATTGCATTACTAAATGAAACTACTTACTTATCATCTTAATATCAATTTATAATAAGTTACTCAAACCGTATGTTTAAAATAAAAGAATTAAATTTCGAACAAAATAAATGCCAATAAAAAGTAATTTTAATTTTTCGCGCCCTAATGCCACTTAGTAGAATAGTAGTCCACTGTACGTCGCAGTGGGTACATCACACTTTCAGTCAGAAATACATTGATACGCACACTATTTTTGTAATAAAGTATAAAATGATAAAAAATATGAAGTAAAAACTGAGGTTTTGGTGAAAATATTCGTTATTCATAGACAATTTCGGCAAAATGTTAACAAAGTTAAAGACGAGTATATGGTTCCATTTATTAACGCAATATCAAAATGATTTGATATAAAGAGTAATATTCTCATTTGATACTTACTACCGCGTTATAGTAGAGTAGTAACAAGCATCAAGCGCCATGTTTGATATCAGCGGTATAAACTACTTTTATTCTGGGATCAGACTTTTATTCGATTGAAGTTATTTTGATATACGTAAATTTTTTTCAAAATTAATAGTTTAGAGAAATGAACTTAAAAGTACGTGCGTTGTCAAAAAAGTCGGTTAATAGCTCTACAATTCTTTGTAAAAATATTTCTTTCGCAATTCATCGTTCAGAGAACACATTAAGTGTCCGTAAGTATGTCTGTCTGCAGTTGGACATTATTGTCGTGAGAAAGCCCGCATAAGTGACACTTTATTTCTGACCAACCTTGTTGGGCAATAAATAGACAAGTGAACAATATATCGTAATCTAAAAGGAAATGACTGTTTGATAATCCATGTATGGGAGAGAACGTACTACAATGTAGAGCAATACTTTGATTAAGTTTATATACTAGATAGTTCATACTTTGCTTTTTACACTCAGAGTAATCCAATTAGAATGTGTATACACTATACGTATTATCAGTGGAAATGGGCCCATATAACCCGATTTCTGCCGACTTCTCTTTAGTAACTTATGTAAAATGTAAATATGACTGGAACAATTTGCAGACCTCATGTATGCATATTAGTAGCATCCACTATCCATATGTTTCGGGTTCCCATTTGGAAAATGTAACCTTTCACCACTGCATACCACATTAAATTGTATTAAACAACCAATAATTTGGACGAATTTATATAATTATAATTAACATTAAAACGATTAATTAATTATTTGGATAAAACCGTAATTAAAAATATAATGCCTAAAAGTAAATTTAATCGGAAATAATAATGTTTTGATTACACGTCAATTTTGGTTAATGTCACGTGTACCTTCAAACAGACTGAGGTTCGATAATCACACCCACGCACTGCTAACGGTATCAGCCTTTTGACTGTCGAATCAATCATTCGAATATTGTCACTTGCATTTCGTAGTTTACAAATATGCCAGTAGCCAATGACCAACAACTCAGTCCGCCTGTGACCACGAAGGCTGCAAAGTCTTCGAAACCTCACAAAATTATAATATAAAAGACCGCGATAAAACCTGCAAATTAGTTTTATTTAAATATTGAATATTCTCGTAAACATAAAAAGTCATTAATTTTAGCTGTTTAAATATAGTACTAAAACATTTTAAAACATCAAACTGCAAAAATAACAGGCAATTTGTAAATATAACAGGTTTTAATTACACTGACACGAAATATACACAAAAAAATATTCAAATTAGTATTAAATAAGAACAAAATGAAGTAATTTAGATTAACAAAACGATTAGTGAACACAATTCACATTCAAAGTATATCTGTATGGTAACATTTACAAAAATTCATTCCATTGTCGACTGGGAAAAATAATTTGCTACGCTCCATGTAGAAGACATCAACGCGCTCATTGTTCGTTAAATTGTCCAATAACTTATTTAATTAAGTACTTAGACTTTCGACGTGTATTTAAATTGTCGATTATATGAAATTTGGACATGGTATTTAATTTTTTTTATTTCAACATGTTTGTGGTCATAATATTTAAATAAATTAATTCTAATTTTTAAATAATAATAATAATATCAGCCCTGTATTATATACTTGCCCACTGCTGAGCACGGGCCTCCTCTACTACTAAGAGGGATTAGGTCTTAGTCCACCACGCTGGCCTAGTGCGGATTGGTAGACTTCACACACCTTCGAAATTCCTATAGAGAACTTCTCAGATGTGCAGGTTTCCTCACGATGTTTTCCTTCACCGTTAAAGCGAACGATAAATTCACAAAGAATACACACATGATTTTAGAAAAGTCAGAGGTGTGTGCCCTTGGGATTTGAACCTGCGGACATTCGTCTTGGCAGTCCGTTCCACACCCAACTAGGCTATCGCCGCTATTAATTAATTATACTTATTAATATTAATTTTTAAATAAATTGTGTAAAATATTTTTACACAAGAGAGCTTTGAGTTCGAACTTCAGCATCATTAAAAAACTGTCTAAGAGAGAATAGAGTACGTCCCTGTGAGTTTACCACGACAAATATTTGTGTAGTTCGCAAATATTTGGCTTTGCGTAGAAAAGGTCTCAGTTTCTGACAACCACGACCAAAGTATCGCGTAGATAGAGTTGGCTCTAGGTCCCAAGGTTACGTTTCAAATGTGTCCAATGTCCATTTAATATAACTGACATTTTATCACATATTTATCACCTGCGTTATCTACTATCTTAACACTTAATTAAAATGATATTTAATAAATGCCACTGTTTTAACTGTCCGTTAATTTAACCAGCTGGCCATCGGCTTGTGTTATTGAATTCATTACCGTAACGAGATTAAAGATTTAACTAATGATAGCTTGAGATTGCTCAACTTAACCCATTGATTTATATCTTAACTGTTTAATGTTTGTTCTGGAAATGTCATTTTGATGAGTTTTTTGTGGAATTTTAGAGACTGTTATCTATGTAGAGTCTAGGAATTAAACATTTTTGTTAAATCTTCATTAAAATATTTTCCAAGATCCTGTTAATTTTATTATAGAATACATTTTCTTGATGTCCAAGTGATTATGTCGTGAGTGACTAGTTAAAACTTTTTAGTAGTAGCCATCTAGATGCGGAAGATGAAGACGGAGTCACATTCGGTTGGGAGTAAATATCAAAATAAAATAAACTATAAATAAAATTTGAAATTCTCTCCATCTCCCTTGTCAACAAGAGTCAATAAAGCTGAGGCCTCCCCATGCTAAATAAGCGTAGATTTATTATTCGACTGATAATAAGTTCACTTTAAAAGCTACCGAAGCGCACTCTACCTCCACGCTACCTGCACTTTGCGTCCAAAACGTCGCCAACAAATAAATTTATCGATCAACATACTGTACAGATAATCGGCAGTGCGGGGAATGTTTTAATTAGGGTAACGGCTGCGGCGCGGATGCCTTCCCTCTCCTGCGTGACGTCACGTAGCGTCCTGTGTCGCTTTTAGGGTTAACGCATAGTGGGGTTCGCGGTATAGGATGTAATCATAATACCAGGATCCTGATATCAGCCTTTTAATGTACTGGGTACGACCCTCTTCTAAGAGAAAGGACTAGGTGTTGCTCGCGACTTTGTTCGTGTTAAAAGCCTTTTCCGTTACCAATGTCTCTTAATTATGGTTCTGATGTATAGCGCCATCTGTATGACTTTAAGTTATTTTAAAAAAATCTCACAGAAGCAAGTTATAGTTTAAAAAGTAGTGTTAATTCGGGAGATAGACTATATATGTGGCAAGTTTTATTGAAATCTGTTTAGCTATTTGTGTGTTTACTTCTAATGAATATCCAAATATTTTCACCGAATATGTATTATAACATTAAGTAAGAAGGTAGATACACTGATATCAGTCTTGTATTATAATTGTAACACTTTCGGGCCTTCTCTACTCTACTGAGAGGATTTAGACTAGGTTTTAGTTCGCCAAGCTATATTGCTTTTTTAATTCCATTTAAATTATAATCTTATTGAAATAAAGAAAAGTTTTCCAGTATGCATTTACGAGTGTTATATAATGCGTTTTATTATTAAGGGATTAAGATAGATGAAGACAGTAACACATCTCAGAAAGCTATTTTCTTTTAGACTTGAACAACATTGATTTTCTCTGTTAAAAGAGATATTCCATTGATCTTTGATTTTATCAACGGAAAAAATAATTATTAATTCTCTACCACGCCGCCCGTCTGTGTGCGACAGCCCTTAATGACCGATACTGCGCGACGAATTTTAAGGATATGAGTAAGCGAAATGCGTTTTCTGTCGGATGTCGGCCGTTTCTTACGGTTCGGTTTGATGGAGTTAATGTTTAAATGCCAAAGTTTGAACGTAATGGATCGATAATTTTAAAAAGGCAATTAATTATACTTGAAATATTTGGATGAATTGGTTTGTGTAACGGTACAAAGCAGTTAGTGGCAAAGGTAAAGTAAAGGTCACATGCTCAGTGAAAACCAGACTATAGTGGTATTTCGGAGTAAAGAATTATTATCATAAATATCAATCTTCGTATATTTAGTCACTGAGTTGCGCAGGCGATTTTGTCGCTGCTAAATGTTTTTCAACAGCTTGCAACCAGAGATAGTATATGTCAGAATAGTTTATATTGTAGAGATGATATTAAAAAAATGGATTAACATTTTTATATTTAAAAGCCACCTGTATATTAAGTACCTACATTCTGTAATAAATGATTTCTATTATTTTCTTTTATTTCTAAGTAAATTTAGGCCGCCTTATTGCGCTTGTGTTAAGGTCCAAGCAACTACCTTTTTACTTCAAATTAGGTCTAATTAATCCTATTACATTCAAAGGAAATGCTCAAAACCGTAAATCCATCCGTTACCAAGACATACAGACTACATAAAATATTACAGTTTTGAAACAATAAAATATTAAACAGCTACATAAATAATGTCATCTAAATCAATTTAAATTATTGATGGCCGTTGATAGACATTTTACAAGACCATAAATTGAACGGTAATAAAATGAAAAAACGTACGAACGACGTAAAAAGCTCTATCATCGATAGTGAATTTAAACTTTAAATTTGCATTTTATTAATAAAATATTCAAGAAATTCCCATCATGTTGTCATTACTTTGATGTAAAACATAGTAGAGACATGTTTATTGTTGGAGTAGAGGGGATTATTTATGCATTTAAAACACGACTATTTTTATCAATATGGCCGCGGAATTTTTAATTATAAAGTTTATCAACAGTTTTTATAGAATTTTTTTTCGTATTTATTACTCCTTTTTACTCCACGATTAAAGGTTGGTAGAGTCTCTATTTTGATATGATATTTGCTCAAGTTTTATTTTAGCCTCGAAGGCAGGTAATTGCCTACCTGATGGTAAGTGGTCACCATCTCCCATAGACGTCGGCAATGCCAGGGGCACAGCGAAAATGCTACCTACCATAAAAAACTTTATTAAAACCTGGTTAATAAAATGTGGTTCTATAATTGCGAGATTTTACTAATAAATAACAAGATCACACATACGGCGATTTACGTAGTAGTGTGAGTTAGGAGTTATAATATATATGTATATGTATAAAGGTTGCATGTAGAGCGCAGATGCGGGTACAGATAAACTGAATAATGTATGATTGATCTATTGTTATGTCAACCGCTGTTGCACAAAATGAGTCATGGAGCACATAACAATATGTACGATACTAATATGCTATTTGGGTCATGTTCATAAACAACAATTCCTTTAAAATATCACATATTTAAACAGAGAATTTCAAAGAATTAACGCTGGGCTATGATACCTTATATGTTATCGACATGTTAAAATTATTATACAATATTATTATAATTAAATTAGTGATAGAAAGGTTCTTCGTAATAAATAATATGTATGTATTTATTAAGGCACATCATTATGTTGCGTATGCGCTGCAGAAGGCCACCGCGGTTTGGTTGGTATGCCGGTGTGGTATACAGGGGTTAGAGACTCGGTCCAATGCTCGCTCGGATGATGTTAAACTCCCGAGTGTCGACATTGGGCCGTAAGGTCGGTGAAACAAACACAACCATTCCACTCACCCTCCAAGTGATGGTAGCGATATAGCATTTTATACCCGCGAAAATGGGAACCTTACTATGATCAGCTTTTTGTTAGAAGACCCTTAAATTAAAATAAGAAAGAAAGGAAGAAAACAATGACTAGATACATTGCTAGTAAGAGGAAACTATAAAATTTTCGTCTGTACTTAAATATGTTAACATGCTTTAAAATAAATAATAGAATATCATTCTATTGCTTTATTTGAATTCTATAGGCGAATTGGAACTTTGTAAATAAATGTTATGGATCATCATTTAGTCTATGGTTTATGTTTGAATAATGTGACATAGAGTAGAAGGAAAGCAAACAACATTACGTATGTGCTAAGTAAAAATGTTGAACAATTCTATTTTTTTTTATAGTTTGGAAAACATTATTTATTCCAATTTTATGTAATACGAGCAACTTGCTCGGCGCGAAACTCCATACTTATAAATACTTTATACTACCAAAACCTAAAAAATGTATGCTTTGTAACTTGTAGTAAGATAATTTCTCGCACTCCCACCCGCCGCTACACTTTTGTAAGCCAGGATCAGCAGTGGCACGCATTAAGACACCGAGCGGTGAAGCTCGGCGAGTCCCAGGGAAAATTAATTTGTCTTTATCCCGCAACGAAATGAATCTTATAGAAAGATAGGGAGGAGTTGGAAATATTAATTGTCCACTTCCCTCTGTAACTTGTAATAATATGATATTGTAAAAATATTATGTAAGTATATAAGGTATTGCAATGTTATCGTCGCCTTAAGATGTCAATGTTTAGTTTAATACAGGCCAGTAGCACTCAATGCAATGCTGTTTAAGCTGGGCAGTATTTGTGAACTGCTATTTAGTGTTAGAAATAGACAATGTATCCAGAGGGGTTCACACATTTGACGAGGTACCTTTTATATATCAATATTTCATTTAACATCAATCCTATTGCTTTTTGTGTGCTTATTCATTTATAAATATAGTTTTATTCAAAATGTATGTTTAATTTTTCTGAATTTGAAATGGTATATGGATGCTATAAAATAAAATTTTAAATCACAAACATCTAGTCGATGCCGCAAGTTAGAGTCGTGCAGGCCACACCACTTTTACTGGCATAGCAAACATTCCATATGTATCTAGGTCATCATATATTATGTTTATGACGTATGACGAGGCACAAATATGCGCCGGCGCATACTTTTTGCATTCCAAACGCATAACCCTTCTACCATCACAATCTATGGGAAAGTTATTCCTGGAATGAACGATAAGGGAGTGTTTCCTTCGATATCGGTGTCTCTTTCCATCGTAGCGCAGATAATAAGAAGAAAAGAGATACCAATATAAAGGAATGTCTTTATACGACATCAGAAGATGGGCCCTCAAATTGTATTATTAAAAATTGTGTAAATATATTTATTTATTCGTATGACAGGATCATACTGGCCTAACCTTTGTTTTCAAATTGGTTATAAGTTCATCGCGGAATTATTCAAGTGCCGATCGGTTTTTGAATGTTTTGATAGGATTGGAACTCGTATGAATTATGATGTGTTTTATTTTTTAATTAAAGTTTGTATTGCTGAATTTGTTAACGTGTTTTTGGTCGAATGGCGCCACTGTTCTACGTAATTGAATTTGTTAATTTTTATTATTGATATGAAACGTTAGATTATTTTATGTTGCGTTAGTATGACTATTTTCTATTCATTGCTTGAGTATATTTTATAAGCCATTGTAAGTAATTGTTTTATATGTTTGTATTTATAGTAATTTGAAATTATTAAAGTTGATCTTGGATATTTGATTATAAACTTTACTGATACAGATTAAAAACTAAAATTCCATATTCGCATCAAAAATAGCATTCTTAAATCAAAACCAAAATTATGGGATTAAATAATGACCCAAAAAAATATTTACATAATATTTGTACTAATTTAATGTGAAAATAAAAACAGTTACGCATATTAGGTTACGTAAGAGTTTTTATTTAAATCATCGGTTTAACAAATTACACAGATTCTGTAGGACAACCTCATATTGCTTTGATGTGTGCTATTATATAACTTGACTACTTCATACGTGTCGCTTTTGTTCATTGTTATTTCTGAAAGTGACACGTGTTTTTTTCCATGATGTGTGTTTTTAGTTTTAAAATTATTAAATTTTATTTTGTATTTATGTCCTCTTGTATTTTTAGATTTGGTAATTTATATTTTAGAGTATATTTCAAAATATAGGTTTACAAAGTTTTTTTTTATATACACGTAAGTAAATGTAAAAAGAATATTATGTATGGGTCTAAGGAGGAACAAAGTCAGACATATTTTTTATCTTTTTTAGCATTATTAATTATTATATTGTGTTAATAAATTAAAAACATGACACGCTAATCTTACTTATTAATACAAGAAAAAAAAATAACATAAAATATCTTTTGTGTGTAGTATATTGAATTAGATTTTTTAAAATTTATTAATTAGAAAATGCACATACACAACCAAGTCAAAGCAACGAAAACCAACTGGTTAAGTTACAGTAGTATATAAAAAATGTTGAATATTTTTTTTATAAAATACGCTCACTAAACGAAGTCAAAGCTAATCAAAACCAACTAGTAATGTTATACCCTACCCAATCACTGCACTATCCATATAAACCTACGAATGACAATATCGTTAATACGACTTATGAAACGGACCCGACACGCCGAACAAACCCATACCGCAGAACGACTTCCCAAATAAGTCGGTTGTTACCAAAACGACAGTCATTTTCTCCGACGTAATACCGTGGTAAAGCCACTTCAAGTTCTGCAAATTTATAGTGAAGGCAAGGAAATATATCTGTCTCTTGTTAATGTGAAGTTAAACGATGGTCAGAAAGAGAGAACATCAGCGCTTGAGCCTCGCTAGCGGGACATCGACCAGCAGCTTTCAGAAAAACTTTGACACAGTGTAATAGTGTTGTAACTCGAAAATTTTGTTTGTGAAAGTTGCGATGTTAAAGCACTTTGTATTGATTAAAACTTGGAAAGAAGGTGTGGCAATCGACAAAGGCCACGTTGTATATTAAGTTGTTACTGGATTGCTACAAAGAGCTAAAACAAAAGTCTTTTAAGTTAGGAGCTTTGGTATTATGTTTCAATAATAACATCTTTAAAGTATGATAACTATATTACCATACCTTAAAACACCTTTTTAGCTGCAGATGGATTTAAATGCTTTTAAATGTCACACGATTATACCCAAGAGTATTGACGCACCTGTCAATATTCAAAAAGCTTAGAAAAAATGTCAAAAATTCGTCACAAACCGAGCTGCAACACTACACACCTCACGTTACTTGCCCCGTGGACATCGACAAAAACCGTGCAGCCTGCCCTTGCGTGTGTGCGTGCCCGCCCGTCCGCATACTCACGCACACATCCACGCCCGCATACCGAGCTGCGCGCGCGCACAGAAACCAACCGTTTTGCATCCAACGTTCAGTTGTTAGGCCACTTTCGGGGTCAACAATCGTTTTATCGTCAAACTAAAACATTTTTGGCACATATATTTCCAAAAATCAAACAGTGTTTGTGTTAAGATGTGTTAGTGTCTCTGTAAGTGTTAAGTGAAACTATGTGAGTGATAATGCGCCATTTACTTATACTGGATATGGTCGTGTGTTGAAAAATGTGGAAGATCATTTTCTACGTTAAATCTGTGAGGAAAAAGGGGGCCAGTGTATAGGTAAGTTACCACATACCGGAGTGTGTTTGAAAACTTCGTGCTGGTCGTAAAATTGTGGAATTTTTGATGATAAACGTTCTTTATTTGGATTCGAATTTAGAATTAATCATTCTTTACACAATGTTTTATTATCACTGTTTTTATATTTTAAATATAGAACGTTTTCCCATATTATTTGGTTTTTACACAAAGAAGTTTATAATTTTACTCCCAGACTGGAAACTGCGTTTTTGTGAGACAAAAACGAACTTTTAGTTGAAGTTGAGCTCCAAATTATTATTATAATTAAGAACAATAATAAAATAAATTTCTCTAAGATTCTTATGCAAAATTCAAATAATTTTATTGATGATATCAAAATAATAAAAGAAAGAATTTTATTACATGTTTTTAAATAAAATCCAATTTGTGTTTCACCAGCGTGGTCTTTGTATCACCATAATCAGTAGAAGAGGCTTGGTCTTACTAGTATTCATGTGGACTGAAGTGATAGAAAATTGTTGATAGATGCACTTATAAGGTGGAATAAAACTTTGCCGTAAAGTCAGTTTTTGGCCAGCAAAAAAAATAAGCAAGTTAAAAAAAGATTTCATCGAACATCCCATTTTGAATCAGTTTTTAATTTGTAAATTTACTGAGCAGTATCCAATTAGATCTCATAAAACACTGAAAAGGACGTCAAACTAATACAACTCTTAAGTAACTTCCTAAACATGTAATTGTAGACTAGAACTTTGATTCTAATTGATTGTAATTAAGCAATTTTACGATTGCCGTTTTGGATTGTAATTTGAATAGCTGTTGAATGTTTGTTTTTATGATATGACTGTAGATTTAATTTTCTTTTTTTGGGTAAAGCGACCTCTCTAGAAAATGCTACTTGTTCTTTTCAGCTGCAGTTGAGATATGCCTTATTTATCTCAACTACAGCTGAAAAGAATATATAAATTAGAAGAAGAATATACTAAATTATCGATATAACTGTAAGATCCATAAACATGTCCTCATTTCTGCGGATTTTGCAGGGTACCTGAATCCCAGTTATCCAAGAGACCTAGAATCTAGATCAACTACAAACATTTTTATCAATTTTACGTACAAGCCCCAAATAAATATTGTAGTATTTAAATAAAATATATATAAGTAGGTAGGTATAAAAACCGCAACGCTCAAGTATTCCGAACTGCAGCTGCAGATTTCAAATATCGAACTTGTTTAAACGCGATTTCCAGCCAGTAGTAACGCTTATCTTAATTGAACCAATTTTGATTGGACTTTCACTACACTTAGGTATCGCAGTGGAATGCGGTGCCTTCCTTGTTTAATATCAAAACTCTTTGGTCAAATTCTATGTTCTTTTTTTATTTAAAATCGTTTTTTTTAAATATGGAACTGGCAGAGTATTTTCTGATGGTGAAATACCTTTAGTGATAATACTTTATCATATATCTGTCTAAAGTCTTAAGATGACGACAGCAAACTAGTGCCAGAGTATTTTTTATAATTTAAAATTCTGGATGATTCTTTTTTATACATGTACGACATAATGACCCTACTACACCTGATGGTATGTGTAGTACGGTCCAATAGAATTTCGACTGACGGAGATGATTACCCCACGATAGTCGACATAATTATGTCGGCCTGTTGGAACCGGATATCCACAGGCTGATCCTGGAACGCGTCACACTTACGTGGCCCACTGTGTTTTCCTGTTGTTTATAGCAGTTTTGGCTTACCATCAGGCAAGTGACATAACTAGCCTCTATTCTTTTTAACTGAGTATCACTCACAATACTAGAGAAATTGCTGTCAAACTTTTGTGGAAAACGTAGGAATTGTGATGTCGAGCGAGTGGGTTTTTCAATTTCTATTAAAATCATGTACCAAGCCACGGAAAGGTTTATCATGTTTTGGCAGTCTATTTATGCTAAAACAATACTGTAGGCAACGGTGTGTATTATGTCCACGTATTCTTTGAACAAAAAAGTAGCTCTAATATAATGCAACTTATTTGTAAAAGCATTTATAAAGCATGACCAGAACTGTAATATTATTGATTAAATCCGAAAAGTACTTGACTACTTCTACTTACTACTATGCTACAAAAGCAGATGTCGGCGAACTTTATCGTTACTACTTAAGGCCAATGTACCTATTAACCCGATATAATAATAAAAAAAAAATGAATTTGAACTTATTGAAAATTTTGAATTTAAACGATATGCCCTAAGTTTTTTGCATTGATCTGGCCGGTAGACCTATCTAAAACAAGTGTACAAAGATCTATCACATAGTAAATGCAAACATAACACTAAGACAGTAATGTAAGTTGGTCCAGTAGGCATTGGCTGTGCCTTAGGCATTGGAAAGTCAATGGATGCTGCTTACTATAAGGCGGCTTATTGCTCGTTTGCCTACAAAGGAAAAAAGAAGTTGATACTATCAATCTACAGTATCAAGTAAGCTTTACCTTTCTAAGAGGCATCTATAGCCTTCCAGCTTTGCTTTACCTTCCCAACTTCCAGGATGTTGCATTCCACAGGTGCGTTACAAATTTCTTAGTATCTCATTCAAATTCAGATTAATTAAGAGACTTAATTTAAACCTTGTCCACGTCGATACAGGTTCATTTATCTTCGGACCGCCGTTCGACTCCTGTCGCGGACTAATGAGTTTTTGGAAAAATTTCCTCTTTTGTGTGCTATTTTTTATAGGTAATTTGTCTTGCGTTAGACTTCATCTATCATCTTTGAATGAAAATAGTGTTATGTTTTTTATACAATTAAAGGATTAGACGAGAAAGTCTCGCCTGGTGAGCACACCAAAAATAAAAATAGCAACTCTGTCCAGACCTTAGAATTATGGAGCTTTGCATGCCATTCCTATGCGTATGTTATCCGATATTAGACGAGTTGTTAAAAATGATTTAATGAAATTATTACTGCCAGTAATTGGGTGGGACATTTGACGACAGTTTAGATCTGTAAAAATCAATTCTATTTCGTGGCAATTTGGTAAAAAAACTCTATATGTTCTTAGTCTTATACTTTTTTTTTTGTTTATAATTAGTATCTAAAATTATTAAATAAACACAAAAAACATGATTTTTAATTCACAATTAGGTTTTCTTAATATGCGATCAAAATAATAATACACTGCATGACCTATAATCTAATACATCAAACGAAACAAAAACCCAACAATCACATCCAAGGATCGTAAACGTACGAGTTAATACTTTATTCAACACGCAACAACATCACTTTTTGTTTAGCAAAAACAAAGAATTATCTCTAATTAGCGCTGTGCCATAAACGTAAGCGGAAACCGTCTCAGTGAAAACTTATCGAAGAAACTCGTTACAAATGACATAGAAAAACGGATTCATTGGTTACCCTTTTCTGCTCGCCTGGTACAAATAAATCATATCTAGACATGGAAGGCTCATTTTTTACTAAAACCATCTTCCTGTGCATGGCCTTTTATGAAGCGTCGGTAAGCTTTTGGTTTTAGTTTATGAACGTGTTCTAAGATATCTCCTTCAGTGATAATTGGAGTTGAGGTCAGTCCAAGTGTGTACAATGTTGCCACTACAGTCTCTCATATGATCTGCTTGGATACCGCGGCATTTCACTACACTTTGCTGGTGGTTGGATATATTATATATCCGCCCGGCCAGCGACCACAGTATACAAGGTTTTTAAAGCCAACTTAGAGGCCAACGTAAGTATGTCGCGCTCCGGTATCAGCCTGTATCCAATTCCTACAGGCCGGCATAATCGACGGCTGAGGGGTCTGGTGACTCGATATTCTATTGGACTCTATTCTACTTATCATGTGGTGCTGTGGGGCAAATTTGCTGTGCACATACAAAAAATTGTTGAAAGTCTACAATCGGTCACAGAGTTTTATTACAAAATTCCAACTAGAATATAATGTCCATTATATTTAAAATATTCAGGCAACCGTACGCAATACTTATCAATGAATCAGTTAGTTGGGCAAAACGAACATGACGCGTTTTTTGGAAGTCGAAAAATCAAACACCAGATCCCCCAATCGATTAGACGGTACTCAGAAAAAGGAAAAGCAAAGTCTTTGCTTTTGAGCCCATAATTTATAGTTGGAACCTGACAACGTACAGAATACTCGGAATCACGTCACAGCAATCTTAGCATCTTAAGCGAGGTTTATTAACCAGAAAACTTGCTGAAGTCGACTTCCGTGAGCAATTTTTATGAAAACAATCACTTGCATGACTTGCGGAAATTGTGTGTGTATTGAAAAATGCCGCTAAAGGCAACGCATCTGGAAATTCTTTCGCAATATATTGCGGCAAGAACTTGCTAATGTAAATAAAGCTTTAGGCATTGAACTGTTATTGGCAAACACGTTCCATTTTTAAATTGGCAAATCATTCTATCAAATGTTGTTATGGTGTAGTTTGTCGCCGATCTTCTAGTAGATTCTGATCTAACACTCACTGACGTTTCGTCTGCTTTCTTTGAGAACTGATAACTGACAGATCTCGTGCGTAAGATTCCGTTTGCATAAGCTTTGTCTTTACAGTACAACGTTCCCATTGTACTCAGTGTACTTTGATACTAAGACTCATGACATTCCACCAAGATGTTTAGTGGTAAACGTTGATAATATAAAGATTTGGATGGTGTTAGTATTGGATATTATTAGGCGGGAGAATTAACTCGTCTATTTTTATAAGTTACACAGTGATGCAACTTCAATCTGATCAAATTATGCATAGATAATTTGCACTTCTGCGAATTGTTTATTCGGTAGTAAAAAAGCAACAAAAACACTGAATGAAATGAAGAAATCTTCAACGGATTAGTTCCGTATAAATGGAAATATCAGGATTTGAATGAAAGTAAAATGTATTTACATCAACCGACATTTTTAATCCTCTACGGTCTATTCGGATTAAGTTCGCGTATATTTGTAGCATTGAAATGTTAAATACAAGTTTAATTATAATGTAATACTATTCGCGGTCTCTTAGAGATGTCATAGATAGGCTTTGGTCGAAATAAATAATATAATTTACTAATAAATAATACATTTTAGTAGAGGTAGGCGACTGCAAAGTGAGTTTCAACCTCCTTTATGTATACATTTTGACCTTCGTTTATTTTAAAAAACAAATACTATTTTTAAATCTTATTCCATTTTTAAATAAACTCTAAAGATTATTCGATATTTGAAATATGCTGCTAACTGCATGTTCTTTCTATGTCATTGTAAAATATATTTTATACTTACATACCATTGGTTTTATTTTAAATGGTAACACGAGTTTTTATTGCGAAAGTCAGGTGCCTGTGTTTTAAAAATAACAGACGTTCATAATAGAGACATACCAGACTCGAACAAGACGTAAAAAACAAAACAATACGTGTTTGTACATTTGGTCGCCAACGCCATCTGTTAAACGTGACAGCTTTCAGAAGTATGAGATGATGTTCTTTATTGAATCGATAATCAAATCGATTGTAGAGCCAACATTGGTATCTTTTATTTCTTTTTGTAATTATTGTAGGATCAACGAATCCTCTCGCTTTTCCTATCTCCCCTTCTCAACCATTCAAGGCTGAAAGTTCTGTTAATGAGTGTTTAAATAAATATATAATTTGCCTAACAATCTAATTCTATACTTCAGTCATTTTAAAAACTAATTACAGGATCACCAAAGCAAATAGTTAACTAGTTTAATACAAAAGGGTGTTGAATAAAGATAAATTTAAAGGTTGGATAATGTCTTTGTAAACGTATTTTATATATATAGTATATTTAAAGGTGTCTTCGTAAACATATATGGTTTCTTTTGATATCCGCCGAGTAGCGTAGTTGTCTTCCGTGTGTCAAAATATGTATTGAACAGTTCGTTTAGCGTAACAACTAATAAATGTATATTCAAGAAATCTTACTCAATTTTATTAAAATATAGTCATAACCCAACAAAGGGCGTCGCCAAGGGGCAGTTGTCCCCCCTAGATTTAAAAAAAAAATTGCCAAAAAAAGTCCTAAGTCTTTGATTGGACTTGCTTGATCGATTACTCCCGTACGTCGAAACTCGAATGAATTCACCATTCTTAATGCTTTATCTTCAAAGCGCTAGAGGAGGAGGAATTCATACTTTTTTCATTCTTCATATCAATTTGCTTACTTCTCCTTCTCCTAGGCCATCGGCTGGCGACACTCTTGTTAATACATACCAAATAAATCGAGAAATTCCGAGCTGCAAAGAAGATATTACGACCGCCAACCCTTTAATTAACATCTTAATAATCTCGGATTTAGAAACCAGTGGAACTCAGGATACTTTAACCCTACAATCAGCGTTCTAATACAATTCAATTAACCGAGTACGGTATTAAGGGCCCAGTTTTGCAATATTACGAGTATATACTAGGCTTGCACGAGTTCTAATAACTCTACAATGTTGCTTTAGTAAGGAACGTTAACCGCTTGTGTAATTAGGTCTGAAAAAATACTTTGTTAGTATTAGTAAGATAAGGGTTTATGGAGACTTAACTTTTTTTGTAATTCTTGTGGGCTAGGGAGATTAGTTTTAAGTTCAATTGTTTTTATTTTCTGGATACATTGGTGTGACTTCGGTTTTTTTATATGGAGGGAGGGTGGGTTGTGGGAGGGGGGAGGGAGGGGCCTTTGGTGGGACCAAAAAAACTCACCGAAGTCAGCTAAAGGCGATCACTTAACTTTTTTGTATTCTGAAATGAAATGAAATGAAATGATTTATTTGAATCTGTAAAATGTTATACATTATTTAGATTCCGTCAATATTAACTCTACCATCAGTTCGGAAAGCAGTTTTCACCAGAGAAGAACGGGCAAGAAACTCTGGTGTTGCTCTTTTCAATCAGTTTAGGGTAAAGACTACAGTACATGATAAAGTAAGAAGAGGAAAAAAAAAGAGTTAAGAGCAGTTCATCATTCACAGGGAGAATACTTTTAAGTTCAATTGTTTTTATTTTCGGGATACATTGGTGTGGTTATGGTTTTTTAAAGGGTGAAGGGAGGGGGAGGAGGCAGTTGGGGCAAAAACAGAAATCGTCGAATTCAACTAAGGCGAGCACCATGTGAGGCCTGCGCATGCGCAAAGGTTTTTCTAAGGGAAGGAAAGTGGTGTCACAGCGTCCCTTCTACCTACACCTACGTCGACATAGATTTTTAATTAAAGTTCTAGCAATTTAACCTCTATGTTTTTGATTTTCTTTTCTCTTCATTCAATTACATTATGTAATAGTGCACTTGAACGAAGTTCTTGATAGTTCAACTAATTGAGATTCTTATAGTTCCTTAAGTTTGTTATATTTAACTAGTTTAACAGTTAGTTGTAACAACTCAGTTTCAAAACAATTTAGTTTGTACGAGACCGAAATTTTGACGGATCGTAGCAATTTGTGTAGATTTTCCCTTGTAACAAGCTGATATATATTTATTGTTTTATACTAACACGCAAATTGATCCTACTGCACCTGATGGTAAGTGGAGTGGATATATTATCCACCCGAATAGCGACCACCGTACACAGGGTGTTATAACCCGCCATTGTCACGTGTGTTGCGTCCCAGAACAGCTGGTATATATCCCAATATGCCGGCATAATTGTGTCGACTGGCAAGTGGTAATCATTTCTCGTCACTCAACATTCTATTGGACCACTCCACTTACAGGTTCAGTGGGATCATTTGGCCGTTTACGTACAAAAAAAGTTTATTCGTCCCCTGGGCCCTTATTCTGTATGATAGTGTAAACGCGTAACGCGGCCATGTCATGTTATCTTCGAGAAATGTGCGTGGAATGGTATTATGTAAGCCAAATTTCTATAGTCCTAAACATCATGCGTTGTGTTACGTGCTTGCTACGCACTGTTAAAATAACGTGCGGGATAGAGAATAAGGCCCCTGATTACGGCAAGATGCATTAAACTAGAGAGCGTACTGAGCGCGTACAAGATTTGCACTAAAAGGGTCATAAAACAATGTGCTCTCAATGCGTCGTGTTAGCGTCAAGTGGTTCAATGGAGATCGTTAGCTTGTTGGTTTAAAAAACAAGGTAAAAGGCAAAAAGTTCGAATGCATTGAAGGAGTCTTTTTAAAGCTAAGTGAACACTTAGTAAGGCCACTACAGCAGAGAATGCCAGAGAAATCGCGAATTACAAATTAAAACTGGGATTTGAAGTAATATAATATTTTTGCCTATAAACCTATGTTGGGAAAATTACAGGTTACGAAATAAGGAAAGGATCAGAAATTAAATTTTTCGGCATCGCTTAATTTGCCATTCTAAAATATTTAATTTTTATGTTCCAAACTTCATTTACTGATTTACTTTAATTATAAAGTGATAATTATAATACCACTATTTAATTAGATAATAAAACATTTTGGAGTTTATTGATAATTTTCAAATCAATTATTACAATACGACTCAAGGACATCATGTTTTGTAGCTAGATACGTATAATTAAATAAATACATTTGGTTCCACATTAACCGTTGTACAGATGTGGGTTTAAAAAGATGTGAGCAGAAGCACACATGCTTGGAATATTAATTCACAATTAAGCTACTGTCTGTGTTTTTTCAATTTATATTATTAAATAATATTCTGTTAACAAATTCAATTACTATTTTCAAACTGTATAACATAGCATTTAAGTACTTCACAAACTATATATTTTTAAAGCCATTGACGAATTTTTAAAATCTAGCAAAAACACCCCAGATGTTAATTGAAAAGCTTTTCATTGTACTAGATTGTGTATGTCACCTTGTTTCCTGACTTTTAAAATGATTGCTTGTAGCATTGCTTCCTCAAAAAGATATATGTTACCAAAGGCCTACAACCTACTTGGAGTAATAAATAATATGATATTATGCATTTGGATACCTACAAAAAATGTGACATGTGATTGCATTATTTGTTTTTATAAACTAAACTTATAAGGAACTCTTTGATTCCGACCATAGTAATTTTTTTTTCAAACATCGACTTATTTTTGATTTCAGAACTATAAAATTAAAGGATTCTATATATATTTTTAAAACAGCCATTGACTCATTCTAAATCCAAAACTATTTACGATTAAAGGGTTAATCTCTTCTAATAACATAATAGTGTTATAAATCAGAAATAATAACAGGATATTCAAATCATATTCATGTTTGAATTCGGATCGCGTGCCGAATATTTAAAGTGTATCTTGTATTTTGCGAAACATCGCATCGGGCTACATTTTCGTGGGAACGGCATGTGCTTTTTGATCTCTTTGTATCGATTAGATCTTGATTTATTCGTTTATTCGTGTATTGTAGGTTTTCATCAGATATGAGCGTCACGAATATTTGTGTTCGATGCTACAGCGGCTTATCGGCTAGACGGGCTGTATGATTTTCATCAGATTAGATTTGTTAGAGTATCAAACCTAAACAAATATGTAAAGCACGCCTTTAGCATGAAATTTGTTTTGTAAAAAAATCCAGTTAAGTTTTCAAAATAAATGCAAAAATTTATCATAATTAAATATGTTATTGGTATTTAGTTTTTTTTTATTTCCAGATGGCGGTGGTCTTTTTAAATGTAAAATCCTATACGTGGAGACAAAATTAACACATAGTACAAGATGGTGAAGTAACATCAACGATATAATTAATTATTCCATGGGACTCCTATCCCATCCAATAAAATTCTTAAATTAAGTTTTTAACAGCATATAAATAAGTTAACACCAAAAACTTTGACCGGAACCGATAATGTTTTCTAAAACGGCCCTTAGGAAAACACTTCCGTGAGAAAAATCAGAAAGTTGTAATAATTGCGTCGACAATATACATATGTATGAACCGTTTCCAGTTTACATAAAATAATGTATGTCCGTTACGGTGTAACTTAATATTTACGACGGCTTATGTAAATATAATCAAATATATAAACGGGCAACGGTTCTAAAACATAGCCGAAATATGGCGTCACAATATTCGAAATTCAAATTCAGAGAGTACCAATATGGCGGAAATAAAAATGGCGTCGCAATATTTTCGAAATTCGAATGGTACGGTACACCGTTAACATATTTTGTACACGATTGGATAGCGTCCACAGCGCACGGTGAAAAACCCGCCATATTGGCTTGTTCCGACGAGTTGCACTCCGGGGTCATCTTGTGTACGTCAAATACGACAGGCTGGCATAATTCTGGCTACCGTCGGATGCCATGTCGCTCAACCGTATTCCTGGAATAAAATTAATCAAATTATATAAATTAATGCCTTTAAAGGACTGTATATAATATCAGCCCTGTATTATATACTGTTCCACTGTTGGGCACGGGCCTCCTCTACTACTGAGAGGGATTAGGCCTTAGTTCCACCACGCTAGCCTAGTGCAAATTGGTAGATTTCACCCTCGAATATTCCTATAAAGAATTTTTCAGGTATGCACGTTTCCTCGCGATGTTTTCCTTCACCGTTAAATCAAGCGATAATTCACAAAGAATACACACATAATTTTTTAGAAAAGTCACAGGTGTGTGCCCTTGGGTATTGAACCTGCGGACATTCGTCTCGGCAGTCCGTTCAACAACCAACTGGGCTATCGCCGCTTTTTTACAGGACTGTAACATACTATTAAAAAGTGACTAAAAAGTAAATTAGTGACTCGATCGGTACAAAAAAGTATATTGTATTGGATAGTTAAAGTTTGAGAACTGTTGCATTCCGACATCCACATTAAGGCATAATAGTCAGTCAAGATGGCCGAGTAGATCTGTATGGGTGTGAAGATTAACTTTTATGGGTGAATGTTATTTCTGAGGTGTTCGGATTTATATCTCATTAAAATTCGACCGCGAATTAGGCTTAACATCGAAATTTAATAAATATTAATAATGCATATTTTTGTATTTGTTACGCAATTTGTTAAATATCTTGTGCTGCGTTGAATCCACACGCAATCCTGACACCTGGCCCTGCATCCTAAAAACCAAACCCGAAATAAATTTCATACGTATTCGCGTACAAACATATACTAAACGGATTCATTCAAATTTGATGATTCATTCTTATCACCCATACAGAATAAGCGCATATTCGATTTTGATCAATAAATGTGGAAGAAATTATAAATTAAGCCTGTGTTTTTTAATATGATATTTACTCATATGGCTAATCTTGTTTTGACCAGTCATAATGCCAGTCAAATTTAACGACTAATGCCTGATTTAACTCGGTCTCAGACGCGCAGCAGGAATCCGGACTGTGACCATTAAACGTGGTCACAATTCATCTGGCATTCCAACCTATGACTCAAGCGCAGTGGTCACATAACTTATAAGTCATAACCGACTTAATAATAGTCTTAATTTTATTTTTATATTTTTTGATTAAAACATTTGTTGTTTTGGTTTTTCTGTTCATTTTAATTATACGTGAAAAAATATAACATGATAAAATTTTATTAATTGGTTTATTAAACTCTAATTAAGGTATTTTTTATGTTATTAAAAAAACAGTTTTATAACGTACTTAAAATAGTTTTCTAAGTTTTTATTTCCCATGGGCTTATGATTCTAATTTTAAAATTCATAAAACGGTATTTTTTAAAATTCGAACTTCAGAAAAAACTCAACAATATTTTAGTGCCAGTTATGTTAGCGGACATCATATGGTGAAAAACCTGCCATAATGGCTTATTCTGGCCATTCGCAGTGTTCAATGACAGCTGGCAGGCCTAAGCGCCGTTATTTGGCGACCATAGTAGGACTTTAAATTGGTCGCAGTACTGAAGCAGATGCTACCAAATGCATCAGTCACTGTTCTGTAAGACATTTAATAATCATATTATGCTTTTTTAATTGATGTAATCTGCGACCACAGACTATGCATTGACATTAGAAGCTCAAAAAACCTTATTAATTTTTCCTTCAACAGCTGATGTTTGCAAGATATTGTCAGTTTTCTACATTAAAAAATATCTGTATATCTAAATGCAAGCATATATTAATTATGCTACAGATTTAACGAAGCATATCCTACGTTATATTATACAAATACCATTAGACGATTATGTTTTTTGTTTTAATATAATGTTTGACAAAACAGCCTTACCAAACCGGCATGTAATTAATGTTTTTGCTTATTTTTTTATGATCACGTATAAAGGTTAGGTAATGAGTCAGCCGCGGTAATTTATCATACATCCCACTACGAAATAGTTTCACTAAAACGTGTGTTGTAATGTTTCGTCTGTAGGTTGTGTCCATTTTTGGTACCATGAGCATTTTTTGGAATTTTAATTATTATAAAATAGTTTTTTTATATTTTATTTTTGTCTTCATTGTCTATTTTTATTTTTTTGAGGTTGTTGTGTCTCCTTTTATAAAATAATGTTTGTTTAATTTAATTGTTTTGATTAAGATAAACCTTTTTGATACATTTTAATCACTGCTACTGCATATTATAGTTTAATTTCATCCAACCAAATTATATCATATGTTTAGAAATAATAAATATTATTCGTATTAATAATTTTTGGGCATACCTACAGTTACTTAATTTTAGGTACTTTGTACATTAACTTTCTAACATACAACTCTACATTTGAACGGTAAGGATCTGGCTTCGGTTCCCTGAATGTAAGCTTTTCGGTGTACCAAAGAGTGGAATTTATGTTCGACTATAGGAATGCCCCTATCAGATCATGGACCGAAATACCGTTGGTTTAATGTGGGTGCACTTGTTTCTTTGGCTACCGCGTCTGGGATACAGGTGTGGCGGCTTTTATTTATATTTAAACACCAAATAAAGGTACTAGATAATCTATAGATCAGCAAATGCTGTCCAATTTATTGACTAATGGATGATCTTCGCTTGATGGTCGACAGAATTGTTATTTCTTGCCCTATTATGTACTACGTACAAGATCTGGCGTTCCAAACACTCATTGTGTTCGACTCAACAGTACTGCAATCCGTACACTTGACTTTATTATGGTTTCCAGTTTCAATACTGATAGCGTGTGGTTATGTACGGAGCAGCGCTCATAATATAAGAATTCGAGTCTAAGTGTAAACCTGGATGTGAATAAAAAATATTAGTCTAGTAAGTAAAATTATTTGTTTTTCAAGTGAATAAATATAACAGTGGCGTTTCAGTTGCCATTTTAGTTGAGATTTTGAACAAATAGTTTATATGGACGTTCGTGTCTATAGAATATACGTCAATAGTTACTAGATAATCTGTAGATTATGTGTCGGCAAGTGCTATCAGAATTTGTTGAGGATTATCTTCACTTGATGGTCGACAGAATTGTGTTAGTATTTGCTGATGTCCACCAACTGACTCTGGTGCGGATTTTCAGAACTTGCCAGTATGATAAGTTCTCCTCCACAATATAGTGATCACTATCCAATCAAAAAAGAATTGGAGATTTTTTTCTAACATACATGTCAGTTTTAGATTAAATTATATACATGTTGAGTTTTCCCAACTTGGGTTTAGATTATAGCTATAGGTTATAATATTTAAATTATTGTAATCGTAGTATTAAGTCTGCTGGAAAAATGAAAATAAATAAATATTTTTTGAATTTCAAAATCTACTTCAAATAAATAGAAGGACACGTGACATATTAATTAAAATAACGTTTATAAATATTATCTTTATTCATATTAATATGTATAGTTGTTACATTACCTCTAATACCATTTGTCTCAATTTGCCGACACATTTTGTCTGCCTCAGTAACTCCGTCATCATTTTTTGTAGGGACGCAAATATTTTTATTATGATTGAATCGATTATGACTTTTGATTGATTACAATCGATTGCGTCTGTTAATCTATATCATTTAACATCACTGGCACGCAATTAAAGAAAAGAATATTCCTATAAATTATGTGTGCCGTCAAATTTAGATAGATCTGTAGATTTATGCTTAATGTTAGTATTCGTAGGTCATACTTAATTTGACATGCAATGCCGCCTAACGAGATGTCTAGACTAAATCACAATAAATGTATAAAAAACAGGCCGTATATGGCTGTAACGATTGTATAATGTTATATGCATGACAATGGTGGCAGAACCTGTTTTTATGTGAGATTTCTTCCATTAAAGTATTTTTAGTTTATAAATATACGGCCATTTTATGTTAGAGCACATCTCTTTCGTCTTTGCTAAGTTAGAGAAAGAGGGAACATAACCTAAAAATATAAAGTTCGATTGCCTTCATATTGAAAAAAGAACGTTTTTTGTCCAGCCTATTCAATGCTTTAATCAGTTTTAAATCTAATTTATAATTGAATATTTAGCAGGAAACATAGACAATACAGATTGCGAAATATAAGATAATATTTAAATGTGCTTATAGTAAAAAGTGCTTAGTCGATTTCGAAATTACAAAGCGATTTAAATGTTGTATTAATTTGTAATTTTCGTGTTTTATCCAAATTGTCTGTTACTCTGGCCTGTTATAAAACATTTTTTTTTCATAATTAACCTTTTTTAAATTTAGTGGCCAGTACTACGTACCAGCCAGATTTATTGTTATCGAATTAATGTGAGTTATTTGAAAATGGACTTCAAAATATTAGAAACTAACTCGATCCCATCCAGGATTCAAGCACGTCGAATGCAAGAGTTGCATGTATTCTTACGTGCGTGGGTTTATAATTCCCGTGGGACACCTTATTATTAATGCAAAATCAGGAGCGAAAGCAATACCAAATTCAAATTCTCCGAAGCTAACTGCGATGTTGCCGATGTGCCGATTCCAAACGCTTGTTCCAGGAATTAGTAGGTGCTGTACAGCGACTGTATCGTAGGTCTAGAAGTTTCTTTAGCATGTAATAGTATCTTGATTGGGGTTATATTTGATTTACTAAATGTGTATTCTGTTTGTATTAGAATCTGGATTCTATATTCAAATTGGGTAACAGAAATTTGTTCGTTCGAAATTCAAAAAAGATTAAGCCATCCGAATTTATATGCCAGGCCTATGACGTTTTTAACCCCAGATGGAAAAGGAGGGAAGTTGTTTGTTTTACCGTAGTTGGGTAAAAATATTGTTGGCGATCTATGTGGTTTTTAGCGTTTCTATATATCCGGAGAGATGGAATTTTGAGGTATTTCTCAGAACCTGTTGCTATATAACGTGGCATAAGACCAGTGCCTGAGCATTTATTCGACAAAAAAAAAGTTGTAAATCTTGTGCTCGATGTATAAAACTGTCTACTCCTATTGCGTATACACAATTTTATAGGTTAAAGAACTCGTGTTGTTGGAATTTTGGGAATTTGACTTTTTGAATAAAGACAAGTTTTATTTTATTTCTATGTTGGCATATAATGAGTCTATTGGTATCATTTTTTAAATTTTGATCATAAGTACTGTACGTAATGTACTGAGAAATACAATTAAAAAATTGATCACTCTTTAGAAAGAGACAAAACGAATGTGCGGCTAATGCCTCAATTCTATATGTCTGTAACGTAGACATATTCTATGTCCATAGAATGTACAATTATATCTCACACTTTTATATATTAATTTGATGATTAGATAGTGTAGGATACACACTTGCACAGCTAAATAAGTACACGTACGTAATTAAGCGGGAACACTGTGTCACCATGCCTCCCATATAAAAGTGACGTGCGCCTTTGTTATTTCTTTACGTCCACTAATTTGTTACTATTTACTATTACCTAAGTACACCGCTGTGTATTAACGTACTCAGGAACTTTGAAAATACTTACTCAGAGATGATAATGATGCTTGTATGTTTGGTCGATCGACACTTTTTATAGGCTGCATGCACTTCACTTAATTTCAGATGCAGTGAAGCCACTATTCCGAAGTGCTATAAAAAAAACTCAGTGCCACCCTTGAGTTTAATTATATACGCTAGGGTTGTCACTCCCATACGCTACATACAACAACACTAATCCTACAGATAGGACCGGCCAGTCTTTCTCTATATATATTGAAACCGCAAAACCATGTATCTCTATATCAATATACTAGTGTGAGTTGATGCCATCTTTTAGACGTTCTTCAAAAACCCTTACCACTCATTCGACTATGGCATTTAATTCAAGCATTCAAACGTGAATATTCCACACAAAGATGTCATTATAATTTTATGGTGTGGTTTTATAGATAAATATTTCGGCTCTCATTACTCGAACATGGCATTGATTTATAGATATTTACTAACACTTTCATAGCGAAAATAACAGTTTTTATCACGTTTATTTTAAAGTTTTTTGGAGTAACTGTTTTAAATAAATCTATGCTCGAGTCAATATTATACTTTACATATCACGCATTTATCCTCAAAGGGGTTTGCCAAGGTGCAACTAAGGCACTCACTTTTGGTCAAGTGTGTTCCGTCCCATGATAGGGGGTGAGCTTATCATATCGGGCACAAGTTCCAGACACCGGGCTGATACTAAGCAGAAAAACCCAAATATCACTTTGCACGACTCGGAATTCGAACCCAGGACCTCAGCGCTGTCGTAACGTATTTTACATATAGCATTTCAAATGTGTTTTGTTTGCTTTAAAAGTAATAGCAACTAAGATTCCGCGCAGATGTTATCATATAGCTAAGCGACACCATGAAACCAAAAATTTCTCATACTTTCGCAACTGTAAATATCATAGTAATCCTTTCTATGCATATTGACCACGTCTATACAATAAATAATATCAAGTAAATATAATAATATTATCACGTCACCTAAAAATGAAATAACATTTTCAAAATACATTAAAAACGCTTCATACCATAAACAATCATACATAAATCGACATAGAAATTTCGCGTCACGGCTTTCTAATAAATCTCGCCGTGAGCACACCATGTTTGTCCTGACGGCGACCATTGATGCATTGTGGGGGACATTAGTTCCGCGGGCAATTTTCCACGGAATGCGACCCTGGGGTCATGACACGGACGGGAACGGACTCAGGTGATGGGGTCGTTAGGGGCCGTTCAAGTATTACGTAACACAATTTGGGAGCAGGGGGGTCTTGTAAACTTAGAAAATACAAGTCCGAATTGAAAAATTCTTTAATGTTAAATAGCCCTTATCGAGGAAGGTTATATTTAAAATAAAATGGTTCTCAAATCTCTAAAACTTTACCTTTTAATGTTGGACTGATGGTCTTGTGTCCACACTTTTACTATTAATTATAAACAGCTACCAATAAAAGCAATTTATTGAAAGTAAATATTATAAAACCAATATTAATATAGGCAAGGTGATCTTTTTCACACATTGTATAACGTTTGATATAAAAAAATATAACGAGGAATCGAGAAGTCGTAAAAAATTATACACGGCCTTGTATGGATCATGATTGTTATTTTTAGAGTCAATAAAACATTTTTTTTTTATTTTTGTTTTTATTGCTTTGTAATCAAACAGACACAGAATAATGAAGCGGATACTTATAATCCAACTCAGTAGTAGAGGAGGCCCGTTCCCAGCTGTGGGACAGTATAATACAGGGCTAATATTATTATTATTTATACTTATATAGTTCTTTAATTGCGGTATAGCATATATTATAGCCAAAAATATTTTAAATTGTTATTTAGTAATTTCACAAATGTTCCAAACAAATCAATTCAAGTCCTAAAAATTTTTGGGAAACATTGCGCCCGTTCTTCCAGAAATCTAGTAAGTATATTAATAAATACAGTGCCTATTAATAATTGTGCCTATAAAGATAATTTGACCCCCCAAGGACCTCTAAATCCGTCCCAGTGCCAGTGTTCCTTGTAAATTTACTAGCTAATGTTACAACGGTCCCGCCGCTACCATTTTGGGAATACAACCGCCCAGCGACGGATGACAATGTAATTATTTAATTACTTCCTTGTATAAGGAATTAATTAAAACATTCCCAAACACAAAGGGTAATCGTTTTGATTAATATAACGATAGCTCTTATTGCTATTGAGTTATGACTTATATTATAAATGTTATGTAGACTTATGAGTTAAATATCATTTATAAGGAGTTGGATGTTTTTTATAAATGTGACTGGTTCGGTGGCGTAGTTGTAATGCGTAAGAGGTACAAGTATGACTATTACGCTGAGGTCATGGGTTCGAATCCCGGCTTGGGCTAAAAATGATCGAGACTGAGTTTTTGTCATCGATATATATGTACTACGTACTAGATCTAGCGTTTCGTACTCTCATTAAGTTCGACTCAACTGTACTGCAATCCGTACACCTGACTATAGAATGATTTCAACATTAACAGCGTGTGGTTATGTACGAAGTGGCCCTCATGATATAAGAATTCTAGTCTAAGTGTAAACTTGGATGTGAATAAAAAATATTAGTCAAAAAAGTACAATTATTTGTTGTTCGAGTGAATAAATAGGTTATTACAGTGACGTCTTGGTTACCATTTTAGTTCAGATTTTGAACAAATAGTTTATATGGACGTTCATGACTATAGAATGGTTTTCCCCGTCTTAAAATTTACTTGGTCGCAGCTCGGAGTCAGGAAGTTAGCGGTGTGATACCCCCGTGCCTCGGAAAGCGCGTAAAGCTGTTGGTCCTGCGCCTGATCTCTCTCCGGTCATGTCGGATTGCTGTCTCAGCGAACTATGAGAGTGAAGGAACACAATGCACCTGTGTATTGCGCACACACTTGTATTAATATCTCCTACGTGGCTGATCTCCATTGATATTGGCCGCCGTGGCCGAAATTGGGCTAGGAACGATTAAAATCATTGGCTTTTTAAAGGAAAACACTTGAAGATTTTGAAAAAGTTTTTATATTAGCCGTCTTTACCAACGATTTGGAACGACCACTACGTGAATTATTTCAGAAATTTGTATATCCTGCGATATATGATTAATCGCACGTCAATATTACTATAAAAATGATTACCTAAATGTGTAAAAAGACAAAGAATTGCACGAATTCCATTTACCGCAAAAGTGCTCTTAATAACACACACGCCCTCAAATATTTCATTGTAGTAGAAATTATTCTTGCAATATTACTAAAAAATCTACCAAGGAAATTATAGAAAGAGATGGAGTATACATTTATCAGTGCGTGCGAGCGAGAAACCATAACATATGAGAGAAACTAAAGATAGTAATAAGGGAACATTAAGATGGCGCCCTTTACGACCTACTTGCTCCTGGCAACTATGAAACTGTATGGATATTAAAAAAATACATACATCTTATTGCATTTTCGCCGCGGGAAGAACGTGAACTGGAGCGCTGTTTTGTGAATAAGTCGCTGCTGCGAGGCAGAATGGATGCAATTTATTAAAAGTATGGAATTAAATTATGTTGAATTAAAATATTGGTATTAAATACATGGTTTGCATTGAATTCGCCAGAGGGTTTGTGTTTTGTTTGAAAGCATTTGCGTCGACGTCACGTATTGCATGAATGTAAGATCATTCTATATTATTACTGTCTATACTTATTACCTATTGGAATTGTTTACTAAGTCTCTAATTTTTATAAAGATAAAATCGTTTTGTCTATTCCTACCGTTAAGCTGCAATGTGCCGACATTGGTGTATTCCAGTTTGATGTTAATGACCAGAGTAAATACTGGTCATTTTTAGACAAAATAAAACCTAGTTTTGGAGTGATGAGTTGAGTGTCTTAGAGATTTATACTTTAAAACTGGAAGTTATGTTGTTTATGGACAATTAGGAGACATACCATCAAGCGAGTAGCTTGCTTGTCCAGTCATATAGTTGCATAAAACCGTCATATTTTGTCATGTTAATGCTATTAGATGTTTTCAATACTTAGATATAATATGCGTTGAAGCCTGACCTTAAACTTAATATAAGAATTTAATTCCAAATTGCACCACAAAATGGCAAGGATTTTATTTTTATACTTAGGTTATAATACCCCTACTTAATAGTCATTATACATCTCATCACTTAGTGCATTTCATCACCAATAAAAATTGTTATACCAAGTTTATAAGTTAGATAGGCAGGTATCAAAATATTATAGATCTCATCGCTTAGTACTTTCCTTCATTATTAAACATACCTAGCTATTATTACCAAGTTTTTATACAATCTAGAAAGGCAGGCATCAAATAAACAACTTCATAAAGGAATCTAATCCCATATTAACGCTTATTACGTCAATTATAGAGTTCTATATCTATTTCGTATTAAGTCGTAGTGTAGCGCCATTTTAGGTATACCGATGTTTCGCTTGATTTTAGATAGCACGATAGTTCCTTGTATGCTCTCGACTGAATGAAATATACTGGAAAACTGACTTCGTAGTCATAAAATTCATATCGGGTTTTAGATAATTTTGTATGGTATTTGATTCCTTTTGAACATTTTTATTGTTTTGAATGACGAGATGAACTTGCCGATCGCCTGATGATAAGCGACACAGCCGCCCATAAACAGCAGAAACACCATCCAACACCTTGAATAACAAAGTATTGTTTGGTATTCCACTGCGCTCGCCATCCTGAGACATGACATGTTAAGTCTCATTATGTCCAGTAGTTACACTGGCTACAATGTCCTTCTAACCGGAGCACAACAGTGACTACACACTGCTGCTTGGTGGCAGAAAAAGATATTGCGGTGGTAGAAGGTGAACTCTCACATATGAGAGACATTTTCAACAGGTTCGCATAATTTGGGACTGTTAAGGGGTAATCATCTCTCGTCAGTCGACATTCTATTGGACCCCACTCCACTTACCTTAAGGTGCACTTTGCAGCGCACGTATAAAAAAACATTTATTTATTATCATAAAAATATTATGAAATTAATCAGGATTAAATTAATCTACCGTTACTAAATCGAAATAAAACTAGTTATTGGATTTTTTCGTTATTTTATTCCCGAGTTACTGAATACGTTACCGTTACTAAACTTATTACGAGATTAACAACAGCTGGTAAGCATCAAGCTATTTGTAAATGAAAGTTCGCAACACCAGATGCCCGAAGAGGGTGTCTTTAACTCTTTAATCTGCAGTAGTTATATGAATAAAGTTTGTCAGTTTGTCGAAATCTGCGCTTGGTTTTCATTGAATGCATGCCCATGCACGGGGATATTTGTTGTGGCTATACACACGGTTAAGTGTGTATACCTCATGGTTGCCAATTCACATTGAGGCTTATAAAGTCTCTCGAAAATTTTTTGGCCTTCTGCTCTCTTTTCACCTTAAGAGGTTTCCTTATCCTTCCCCCGCACTTCCTTTCCAGCTATCCCTTTCCAAATTTCCTGTAGGCCCCTGCATCATGGTCATGGTTGCCAATTCCCATTGAGACTTACTTCTCACAACTTAAATGTGTGTCACATAAATGCGCAAAGTGTACCGAGCCACTACAGCGATTTATCAGAAACTTTTACAAGCGCCAACGTTCACGCCGTTCTGATTTCGGAAAGCTGGCTCAAGCCTCATTTTCCTTCAACCCTTTACCCGCTCCCTGGTTTCGTTCTGATTAGAAATGATCGACTCGACAGGAGGGGTGGCGGGGTTGCTATTTATCTACGTAGTGATTTTAAATATAAAGTCGTTATCTCTTCCTCTGCATTTTGTTCTGCCCATGCGGAATTTCTTTTCCTTGAGGTTTGGGTCAAGGGAGTGAAAACCTTACTTGGTGTTGTTTATTGTCCCCCATCTCTTGACTACTTCTCCAGTCTGGAATCAGTTCTGGAATCTATAGGATCTGAATATGCTCATCACATCATCATGGGTGATTTAAATACTGATCTCCTTGCTCAACACTCCTCTCGGTCTCGTAAACTCCTGAACATCCTTGAATCGGTTAAGTTACATGTCCTGCCAATGCAAGCTACCCATCACAATATGGACGGACATGATACTTGGCTCGATATTATCCTCACCTCCGCTCCTTCCCTCGTTTCCTCACATGGTCAAATTCCGGCTCCTGGCTTCTCTCACCACGACCTCATCTATATTTCCTACATACTAAAATCACCTAAATTTCCTCCTAAGGTGCTGTACTTGCGTAGTTTTGGTCGCATTGATTCGGAGAAGCTTGACAGAGATGCTGCCAATTGTAGGTGGGATGATTTGATTGCAGCTCCATCTATAAATGATAAAGTCGACATTTTCAATCGCTCTGACACTGCTCTCTTCGATATTCATGCCCCTGTTCGCAAAATTAAACTTAAGCGTCCCCCTGCACCTTGGTTGACTCGAGGGGGTTCGAATGGCGATGAGACGTAGGGATCGGGCCTTTCATCGGTACAGGAGAAATCGTTCGGAGGAAAACTGGTGCCTTTTCAAAGTTGCAAGAAATCGGTGCAATCAGCTGGTGCGTAATGCTAAACGCCGTCATATTCTCAGCAATATATCACTATCTACTACGGCCAGTATCTGGAGATTCCTTGGGACTCTAGGTATTGGCAAGGATAAAAATTTAGATCCCTGTGGGGTGACTATTGGTTTGGATGATATTAATCGTCATTTCTCTTCATCTATCCTGACTGATCACCAAACTATACGTCGCACCATTGGTTTCTTAGACGGTCTCCCTAGGCCTAATATCAACCATTTTCAGTTTTCCCCAGTTTCGATGGGCGACATCAAAAAGGTAATCCTTTCCATTTAATCCAATGCGACTGGCTGCGATAACATCAGTCGTCGTATGATAATCCCTATCCTGGATCACCTACTCCCAGCCATTTCGGACATCATTAATGGCTCCCTTTCCTCTGGCATATTCCCATCTCTGTGGCGGAAAGCCATTGTGATTCCTCTTCCGAAAATTTCTAACCCTTCCCATGCGAAAGATTTCCGTCCTATATCCATTCTTCCTTTCCTCTCCAAAGTGCTTGAGGCTTGTGCACATAAACAATTGTCTGAGTTTGTGCACCTCAACAACCTGTTGTGCCCACTGCAATCCGGTTTCAGACATGGTCACAGCACTACAACTGCGCTACTCAAAGTGACTGGCGATATTAGGGGCGGGCATGGAGGACACCAAGGTCACTGTATTGGCCTTGGTTGACTTCTCGAACGCCTTTGGTACTGTCAGCCACGACATCCTTCTAGCCATCCTCTCCCACCTCTTGATCTCTCCTTCGGCTCTGGATTGGTTCTCGTCTTATCTTCAGAGACGCCAGCAGTTGGTGCGACTTGGCGATTCCTCGTCCAGTTGGTGCCATATAAACTCTGGAGTTCCTCAAGGCGGCATACTCTCCCCATTGTTGTTTTCATTATTTATCAATCTTTTAACTCAAGAACTTCAGTGTGCGTACCATCTGTATGCCGATGACTTGCAATTATATTCTCAGGATGGAGTCGATAGCGTGTCTGCGGCCGTTGACAGGGTGAACAGGGACTTAGTTAAGATAAAATCCTGGTCCGACAATTTCGGTTTATCCGTGAACCCTGTGAAATGTCAGGCCATTATTGTAGGCAGTTCAGGATGATCAGCAAGGTGGATAATACGATCATTCCACCCGTTAGATTTAATGACACAATCATTCCTTGGAGCTCTAGTGTTCGGGACCTCGGTCTGCATATCGACTCTACTCTGAGCTGGAGGCCCCAGGTAACGTCTGTCTGTCAGAGAGTCACCGGTACCCTTCGTGCTCTTTACCGTCTGAAGAACTTTCTCCCGCCCAAGACCAAGACTCTGCTGGTGCAAACCTTAATCCTTCCTATAATCGACTATGGTGATTTGTGCTATTTTGATCTGAATGCAGACTTACTCAACAAACTAGACCGACTTCTAAATAACTGCATTCGATTTGTGTTTAACCTCCGTAAATATGACCACATTTCTTCCTATCGTCTACAACTTAAATGGCTGCCTATACGTCAACGGCGTTCGTTGCGAGCACTAACGACTTTATTCTCTTTTCTTACTCCTCCTACTTACTTATCTTCAAATTTCCAATTCCTCTGTAATAGTCACAATAGGAACCTTCGCTCAGCTAGCAATCTTCTCCTTAAATGCCCACCTCATAGTTCTGACTTTATTCACTGTTCTTTCGCTGTCCAATCCATTCTTCTATGGAATTCACTCCCAACCGAAATCAGATCGTTGACCACTCGGTTTTGCCTTCAAAAGGAGAGTTCGACAGTTACTGCTAAATGAAGCGGAATAGTCACCACCTTATCTTATAATATTGCATTATATTCTTATGTATATATGTATATTTATATGTATATGTTTATGTAATTATAATATGTATTTTATGTATTCTGATACTTATAATGTTACTTATATTGTATTTATAGTTATTATAGGTATTTTGTATATTTTTCTTCTTTCTCAGTGTCATATTGCCGTGATGCACCTACCATGATTATCTCTGCACCACCCTAAGGTTGGCTGGTAGAGAATGCCTATGGCATTAAGCCCGCCTGTATACATTTGTATATTAAGTGCAATAAATAAATAAATAAATAAATAAACTTACAAGGGCTACATTTCCTAGCCTTCTCCCCTCCACCCTAAGAGATTTCCTTATCCTTCCCAGTTATCCCCTTCCAACTTTCCTCCCGGGCCTTGCATTAGCTAAACCAGCGGATTCTAATATCCCATTCACAGGTTCCAGCCGGTGTTGACGGCGGAGTCGGAAACAAAAAAAATAAGAAGTCAATAGTTCTGAGAAAACGCGAGCAAATGAACAAAAAGTAGCAGTTCCTACGGATTTTATAAAACGTCAAACAAGATTACTTCTTCGTATTACATTGTTGTTATTAAAGATGACATTTGAACACAGCTTCAACACACGATACAAAGTTGTATGCAACGTGTTAATATGAGCCTAACATGTGTGTGTGTGTCATAAAAGGACATAGCGGTTAAATTAAAGCAGTTTTATTAAGATAATGTTGTAAGATGAAGGTGTTTGTGTAAAATACAGGGAAATTAAGTGATGAAGGAATTTATAATGGAAGTATGTTCAAATGATATCACGAACTTTTCAACTTTTTGTCGCTGCTGTGTTCCGGTTTGAAGGACATTGTAGCCAGTGTAACTACTGGACATGATGCGAGCGCATTGGAATACCAAACAATACTTTATAATTTAATGTGTTGGATGGTGTTTCTACTATTTATGGGCGGTCGTATCGCTTACCATCAGGCGAACGGAAAGCTCGTCGTGTCATTCAAAGCAATAAAAAAACTCATCATTTGTAATATAAAGAACGTCTCTTGCATCCTGTACAAACTTCTACATTTGCATTCACACAGCTAAAATTAAGACTTATACGCCTTTTATCTTCGAAGGGATAGGCAGAGGCTAACCTGGTGCACCCACTTTCCGCCCTGTGTATTCCGTTCCATGATGGGATAGTGGCAAACCTATCGCCATATCGGCACAAATTCTAAATTCTGAACTGATACTGAGTAGAAAAATATCACTTCCCGATTAGGAGATCGAACCGGAGACCTCAGCATGCAGTCACATACAACTACGCCACCGAAGCAGGCATAACAAATGCCAATATTTTTCTCAAAACATGATACCGATCATTCTTAAACGTGTCTGCATTCCCATGCATGCGCATATGCATCGTGCATGAATATGAGCGCATATGCGTTCCAGCCGAGTGATATGCACTGTGAATATTTTTACACCTTTATTTCCAATAATTTTGCGAGGTTTGCGCAGTTGTATTTACAAGAATGATCTTCGTTTTTTCCTTTGGTATGTTAAGTACATGTTTTGTTTCTTTTATCACGATCCTTTTTATTAATAAAGGCTAATTGAAGCTATTTATAGAGTACGAAGCGGTCACGACTGCTTGGATGAGAAATATTTGGTATATCTTACGTATATATTAAACCTGCATTGTGTTCTTTTCTGTGTAGTTTTGAAAGTGGTGGAGGTCGAAGTCATTGTTTATATTTAATATGAAATGCTCAGCTCGAATGTATTACAAATCTTACATGAAGTGACATTTTGCTTTGACCTTCTGAAAGTATTTTTTCTTTTTAACCGACTTCAAAAAAAGTAGGTTCTCAATTCGATTGTATTTTTTTTTATTAGGCACCGACTCCGAAATTGGTAACCAGTATATAGGTTTTATGTTTTTTTATGCTATGTACCAATTACTTTTAAACAATATTTTTGGATTGTTATTTGTTGCAGCTGGATTTTTATGTATAAAAAATTGTGTCGATTGGTTTGCGATAATTTTTTTTGTTAAATTTTTATAACTTATTTTTGGATTATTTGTCGTAAGTTTTGGCGTAACTGGTCCGATTTAATTTCCGACGTTTTGAAAGCTTTAATCATTATTATCTTCCATTTTTATCCATGCGATATTATTTAATATTTCGTTTGTTAAATTGTCGTGGAGATTACTCTATTCGAGTGACACAACTTTTTTTTTTCTATGGCAATTGTACATTATGCCAATTTCAAGTAGGGATGACTCAATTTATGCTATAAAAAAGTTGCATTCAGTCTAGCATAATTCTGGCCAGTTTTGATTCGCGTAGAATCTCATTGCTTGATTTTAGACTACACCGTACTTATCCGTAAGTTCATAATCCCTTACACCAGCAAAATAAAAAGAAATCTCTATGCGTTAATAAATCAAAGACACAGTATGCTAATTCCACGTTTAAACTTACTGATGTTTTTATTATTGCTACATTTAAGTTAGTTCTAAGAAACCCGCGGCCGTGTGGGAATGGCTGACTTGACTTTGAATGATATTGTGGATGTGAAACGGACCTTACTGTTCTCTTATATTACTTTTATTGCATGACTTTATTTTAATATTCTGTATTTTATTCAAAATAGTTTTGTGTTCTTTTTTTTAACATCGAATTCGAAGGAACTTAATCCCATAGTTTATTGAGGGTATCAGAAATTATTGCCTGATCAGGAAAATATGGAACTAATTTCTTGTATATTAAGGTTAATTTTAAAACGCAATACCAAAAGCGGCGCGCCTAAGGCAGGATTTTTATTCTCCTGGTCAGGCTATACATGAGATTTTTTGGACTTAATATATACCTAGATTTGCAATATATGTTTGCTGATCTCCAAACAAGTTTTTGAAAAACAAAAGAATGGTGAGTGTTTCGGTTGTATTTCGGTACGAGTGCAGTGCTGAGGTCTGAGATTCGAATCCCGGGTCAGGTACGGTAATATTGGGTTTTTCGACTCAGTATCAGCCCGGGGTCGATAATTTGTGCCCGATATGGTGATAGGCTCGCCCCCTATTATGGGATGGTATACATACAGTGGAAGATGGGTGCCCATGTTTTGGCTAACAATTACCTTATATGAACAGTTAAATCTGTATAGTAGCTAAAATCCAATATTGTTTAACAATCGAAAAATATCAAAAGAAAGACAGTCAATAAAAACTTTAACATGAGAATTCCTTGAAGTTATTGAATTTAGGTAACCGTGGCTTGGCATGGCATTAATTTCTGGAAATAGTTTAAAAGAACATGCACATAACATGATATTTAAAGTACAGTCAGTCACAAAAGTAGCCAAACAAATTCATTCCAATTCTACTTTAACCTTTTTGTCCGTTACTATTACTGTTACTCTTAAGGAGCTCATTTGTCCGCCCTTAGCCCATAGACTTTTGTAACCGCATAAACAATCTTTTTATTTTACTAAATAAATTTCAAAGGATTTAATTTATTTTGAATACAGAAAAAATAATATTTCGATCGATATGTAGAAGCGTTTTGAATTTGTTCAACCATTTTCGTGCCTAACTATTTTCCTTCAATCAAAGTAAATATGCGAAGTAAATTACCTAGAAATATTCGATTAAGAAATCCAATTGAATTTCATTCGTTTCCATAACACTTTACGATTCAATTTAAAACGTCACGGTGTGTAATTAGGGCGCAAATGCAGTCGACTAGCGATTTAGAAATAAAATCTATATACCTACTGAGTGGGCAGCCTTGTCTGTGGACACGAAGTAAGCGACAGGCGTGAAGTTATTGTAAATGATATATTGAGGATATTTGTTTGACATTTTACACGGGCTTTGTTATATTATTCGCATTATAGAGTGGATCGTATTTAGGTTGCAAATTATAGTTGATACGAGCAGATAAAGTGACTTTACTGATGGTTAGCGCCTACTTACCAGTTGATATTACTATGCCGGTTCGAACCGGATATATAAAGGCTGAGCCCGGAACGCATCTTACGTTGGCTACTTTGGGTTTTAATATCTTGTGCACGGTGGCCGCTACTATGGTGGATATAAAAAAATTATCTACCCCCGGAAATTTCTGGAGCACCACCATCAAAAGCGGAGATTTGAGGTTTTTTATAAATGCTAAGGTCGCTTGAAATTCTTTTAATAAAATATAATAATAATAGCTCTGTATTATTTACTGTCCCACTGTTGGGCACAGGCCACCTCTACTAATGAGAGGGTTTAGTCCTCTGACTAGCACACTGGCCTAGTGCGGTTTGGTAGACTTGTCACGAAGCCTCAAAACTTTTATAGAGAACTTCTAAGGTTTGTTGGTTTCCTCACGATGTTTTCTTTCCCTGTTAAAGGAAGCGATAATTCACAAAGAATATACACATGATTTTAGAATAGTCAGAGATATTTTGTACCTGCGGACATTTGTCTTGGCAGTCCGCTCCAAAAACAACTAGATTTTCGCCGCTTTTGAATTTCTTTTCACGCTGTAAGTATCAAAAAGATTAAGCATGCCATAAGAAATAGACTGTCATGTGATATCCCTCAAAAACTCTATAAATAACCACGTCACATACTTGGTCTCCTACTAAGAATTAAGCAACACCTTTTCGCATTTATAATAAGGATGTTGGCATAAAGTATGCCACAGCTTCATTGCATCTGCCTTACAGCTGGTTATAAACGTCTTTATTAGAGGTTAATAAACTAGTTAAATAATTACTGTACTTGTCTCTGTAGAAGGTAAACGAACAAGAAAAACATCATGCTTATCAGTCAAAGTTAAAATTTGTCCTTGGAGGCTTATAATTCCGCCCTATAAAAGTTCTCGGAATTGAAGCCAGTAGTGTCCGGTGTTTGGGTACAAGTTGTGCCAAACAGTGATGACGGTATATCATAATAATGTTATAATTGCGAAAGTTTGTGATGTATTTTTGTTCCTCTTTCACCAAAAAACTACAGAACGGATTTGGATGAAACTTTACAGTAATATTGATTATACATGAGAATACCATATAGGCTACAATTTATAATGATTTTGGGTAATTTGGTTATTATATAACGATACATATCAAGTAAGTCGGAAAAAAAAATCCCGGAAAACACCTTCATGCGGACGAAGCCGCGAGCAAAAGCTATAAAGTGGACTATAAAACCAGTCATTACAAACTAGCATCTATGGTTTTTTCGCCAATTCGCAAATTCATGAACTAAGGTTTACATTCTCTTAGTACTAGTCCGTACCTAGCAGTGAATAAGGATATAATAGCTCCTATTATTATATAATATATCGTTCAACGTACACAATATGTCTATTCAAACACATATCAAACACCTAGTGCTCGTGGTCATAGCTTTCTCTTTACCAAGGTGCGGCCAATATCGCCTGCCTGGTGGCCGTATTGGCCGCACGTCAACCGGGCGCCAATGCGTCGGCGCACACTATTTCGACAATAGATCAGCATACAGCGACAATGCAACCGATATAGATCGTATTACGAAACGGTTACCGCGTTTATTGAAGACGATTGCAAATCTATTGAAATATCGTCTGGTAGCCTATCGTATTATTCAAATTTGTCGGCATGTAAAATATGCCTTATATTCCCTTTGTTTAAACGGGTTAGTGAATTTCAATTTTATTGAGCTGTGATAGAGTTTAGAATAGGGTTTTATTCAAAGCCCGCGGAGAAGTCGAGTCGACTGCATGCAATATCGTTGGATTGAGTTTCTCATGAATTTATTTCTATGTTTTTGTTATGGACAGTGTCCGTCCATCAGGTTGAGTTTTCCCTGTTATATTGTAAATGTTATTTCGTCTTAGACAGCTCTTTCGTTTGCCAAAGGTAACATAGCCGGCAAACAACTTGAACACCTAGCGGTACTCATAATAGTTTTTTAATATATTTTTTTAAAAGAATCCACACGCCGTTACCTTTTGGAGTAATTCTGTGCAACACACTAACAACATTAGGTAACTATCTCTAACTTTTAAGGCTATTAGTTACTATTGTATGTTACTTATCGTGTACATGCCGCCAATAAGAGAAATTAACAAAATAAAACAAAGAGTAACTTTTAACAAGCTAGTTGTACGGCATATGTTATCAAACTTCCCCAGGCTCTACAACAATATTATAGATTATTACCACATCTTGACTTTTATAAGCTAGGCAACGTTACTCAACATATACTATACAACATATACTAACAATAAATATCTTTATGTTATCAAATGTTGCTGAGTAACAATTGGAAATGTTGGTCCGCAAAAGTAACTGCGGTGTGAAAATACCACAACAGATGCTGCTACTGTCGTATACATATGTGGCAGTATGGGTCGCTACACTGATTTAGACAATTTTGTAGCGGAAAGGACTTTTCAGGCGAGCGTAGCCGCGAGCGACACCTAGCGTCTTATAAGTAAATAAACTTCCCAAAAAGTTATTTCCAAGAAATAATAAGAAACACAACACTGTAACAATAAAGTTCATTATTGTTTGTGTCATTTTGAATGAGTTTTAGCGGAGTAAAGGTGAGGAACAGGAGTATAATTATAAAGTTTTGCTTTGTTAGACAAAATATAACGCAAGTGATACACGAAAATTAAATGTCGTTGGGAACATTATTTATTGTTGTACCCACATTTCCTTTTGCATAAAATATGAATATAATTTCTGTATTCATAAATCAACAAAAGATGTTGTATTTTATAGATATTTCTATTTTTCTGCTTTTGCTCCTGGCTCTGCTAGCGTAAAATGGTTTTCCGAAATAAATATTTTTCGGGGATAAAAGTACCCTATAGCACTCAGGAGTAATGAAGCTTCCTATTAGTGAAAGAATTTTCAAAATCGGTTTAGGAGTTCCAGAGATTAATCCCTACTAAGTCACAAACTTTACTTCCACTCCTTCTTCTTCAAATCCCACACTCTGGGCTGAGTAGAAAAACTCAATATCACGTTGACCGACCAGGAGATCGAATCCCAGACCTCAGCACTGCAGTCCGACAACATAAAACTACACCACTAAGCTAGGCTACAAAACGTTCAAACATGAACATTAGGTAAGTAGCAATAACTAAAAACTGGTATGAACTAAATTCCACGCATTTGTCATTACAAGGTTTGATATTAATATTTCATAGCGTTTCGGCATTTCCCGTTGTATGAAGCAAAAAATAAGGAATTTAATATACGTACCGGCATTAGTTAATGCTGTACGTGTTTTGCCTTTATGTAGTTACCAATTTATTATTTTTTTGACTTGAATTCCTGTAGATTTTAATTAAAAACCTTAAAGCTTATTTTTGTATAATTTCATTGACCAAATGAGAGACCTTATTTGAAGAAGAAAAAGAAGAAAGAAAACTATTTTGCAACAAAAACAACATGCATACATGTAACTAAGAAACGAAACAGACAAAAAACACATAAAACTATATTTCTTACATAAAAGGCTCCAACTCAGCAATATGTTGACAGTAAAGCCAGCTCTGATCTTCCTTTGGGCCGTTCAATTCGAGTCCAATTTGAGGCCCAAGAAGGTTTACTTTGAGGTCCAAGATTCATTTCCTTAATATGACTGCTAACATATGAATCATGTCTTCAGGGGAACAAACATACGTGTATTGCCTGAGACTGAAAATTGTGTTTGTATAAGTTAGATAATAATTATAAATAATACCAGAGATGTGTTGTCCCACCGCTGGGCACATCCTTTACTACTGAAGCTTTAGGTCTTAGTCCACCACGCTGGCCTAGTGCGACTAACTTCACGTACCTTCAAAATTCTTAAAAAGAATTCTCAGGTATGTAGGATTCCCAACGATGTTTTCTTTTACCATTATCAGTCTTACTTAACAATATCGCAAAGTTATGCTTAGTTAAAACACAAATTTACTCAATCACCTGTAAGTACGTTAAAAACCACCATTTTGCCTTTTATATAAATAATAATAATATCAGCCCTGTATTATATACTGTCCCACTGCTGACCACGGGCCTCCTCTAATACTGAGAGGGATTAGGTCTTAGTCCACCACGCTAGCCTAGTGATGGTTGGTTAACTTCACACACCCTCGCAAAATTCCTATAGAGAATTTCTCAAGTATGCAGGTTTCCTCTTGCTTTTTAATTAGGTTTAAACTAGGAACCGGTGATGTTTTTGACAGCTATTTAAGCAATTTTTAACCACCTCTTAACGCTAAACAAGTTTATAAATAAGACTGTATGTGCCAATTAGTTTTGTACTAACCTCTTCGGACCTAAAGCATGATCTTCACGTATCTAATATTTTATATCAATTATGTTCAGATTTATTAAACCATTCGCATATACATTAATCGTCGACAAAATGGCTCGCAGCAATCGTCTATAGTGTCAAAAGATATGCAGCCCATTGTCATAGTGGTTTGATTTACCGCCCTATTGAAGTTTAGTACCACACTCTATTTATTGCAATAGGAATAAATTACAATTGTTAGAGTTCCAATTACACTCGGTTGTTATTGACTTGTCATGAGGATTTGTAATGATTGTGATTGGATTTTGAATTTGGAATTTTATTTTTTTTTTATCGTGGCGACGGCGCGTGGATGATACTCGGCGTGAATAGTGAAACCTTTGAATAAAATAGCGGTTTTTTTTCACAATTATCTATTAAACTAAAAATTGTAATAAAATAATTTGCTCGCGGTTTCGCTTAGAAGTTATTTATTTGGAAGTTATTTAACTATCTTTTTTACATGAAATATATTAATAAGGTATCCACTTATTGCCAATTAAAGAAAATATATTCAAAACATATAAATATATGTCAAATATTTTTTAAAGTAGTCTATTATTTTCGTTTCGGTTCTAGCTTAAGACCGGCTTTAGGTATTTGGACGTCCCGAGCCAAATATTTTTTCTGGCGACCTTTTTTTAGGTCCCAAGTATAATCCCGTAGCGTCACTCTAGATCCTTTGGTGCGTTACCTAGGACCTGACCTCGCAGCAACTCGGCTTGCTCCACACTAAAGCTGGCACTACCACAAACGGAGACACCTTCATAGCTTAGTAAATTAGCTAAATAAGTTTAGGTGTTTAACCGTGAAAATGTAATCGACATAATTCCTTATACTTTTTTTTTTATTTATTTGTCTTAAAAATTAGGATACAATCATTATTTAAAATTACTGGTGATTTTTGCACTAGGCTCTCAGGTCTCTATCGCATTGTATCCATTATCTTATAGTTTCACATTCATAATATTATTATCTAGATTCATGTGTTTTGAGTTTAATAGAGATTATTGTACTACTTGATATTTTTCATTCATCATCGCACCGTCACTCAGAGCTGTTTTTAGAAGTACCTAATATCTATACCATCATTGTTTCCTAGATTTGCCAGTATGATATATGCATTCGAATAAATTGCCAAAATAATATTTAATATCGTTTTAATACCTAAAGTGTGAACTATGCCTTAGGACAAAATCTCTATGTATAAACCGACCCTTATAAAACTTGAATAGTGTGAAATTTCGCAGTGATTCGCTCATTAGTTCCTTTGTGAATTATGAAGTCAGTTTTCAAAGGCAAATAAGACGCGCTTATGATTACAGCGCTGAGTTTTTATTTTAGAGGGAATATTATTTATGATTGTAGCGGCTATGCCAGTCGTGAGATAGCATCTAATAACCTATTAATCTGGTTTCGGTTGTAATTTGGCTACAGTATGAATAAACTTGGAATAAAGTTTGTAGACTATATAGATTTTTCTAGAATATTCAGGTATAAGCAAGCTAAAGTAATATACTTGGAGATGATTTTTCAATCAGATAATAATTATAATTCATAGGATATAAGGTATAATAGTAACCAATTTAAGATGTCAGTTTGATATGTAAAGTTGTCAATTTATTTCACTTTTATCAGTCAGATTATAATTCATTTGATTTGGATTCATTTCATTTGTTTTTATATCTTAAATATTACTCAGTCGCAGCTCGGAGCCAGGAAGTAATAGGTCTGATACCTCCATGTCTTGGAAAGCACGTAAAACCGTTGGTCCTGCGCCTGATCTCTCTTCAGTCATGTCGGATTGTTGTCTCACTAGACTATGAGGGTGAAGAAACAGAGACTGCACCCTCCACAAATCAACCCTTGAAATACTTATCTTCGAAAAGTGAGCGCCTAGAATCTAAACTCTAGAGGTATGTATGTTCTGCAGATTTAAAAATCTGCGGAACTTTGTCACGGCAGTCAGTACTGCTACAAACTGGGCTATCGTGCGTTCTAGTTACTTTACCAGAGCATAAAACCTTTCAAACTCCCGTTGGTACCATCCTAATAATACTTAACCTAAACGGGTTAACGTTCCCTAACTCGTTTCCAAATTTATATCACAGATGGCGCTGTCCATTGCGCAACGCAGCGCCTCCTAATAAATATACGACGGTAATTAGGTACTAAACTTTATATCTTATGTAAGAAGGTTTTAAATATTCAGCCATAAAAGTCGTGACACGGCCGAGGCGCTGCTGATAGTGATGATTAGAATTGTGTAAACGATTTTTGTATCGTAACACTATTGATTTTAATTTTAATGGTGTTAACATTTTGATTTAATCAATCATAATTTCTTATGTTTGTACGAATGTTAGACATTGAAACATATTTTACGGATTTTATCGCGGTTTGTTTAAATTATAATTCTCTCCCATTTTCACAAACGTTTGCATTTATAATCAATACTAATATTATAGAGGAAAAGTTTGTAGTTTTTTTTGGGCTAATACAGAACCGATTGTGATTTTTTATTTATTGATAGGTAGCTACATTACACCTAAGTGCTTTTTATCTCGGAAAAACCTTATCACGCGGGATATGCAGGCAAAACTTATATACTATAATACTTTATATTATATGGCTTGCTGGTGGTAGGATACATTTTGTATCCGTAAAGATAGCGACCACCGTACACAAAGGTGAAAACTCGCCATAGTGAGCCACATAAGTATGTCGTGTTCCGGAATCAGCCCGTGTATATCCAGTTCCAACAGCATTATAGTGTCGACTGTCGAGGGGCAATCATATTTCTTAGTCGACATTCTATTGGACCCCACTCAACTTACTATTAGATGTAGTGGGGTCACTTTATTGTGTCCGTATCACCACATAGTATAAAACAAAGTCGCTTTCTCTGTCCCTATGTGTGCTTAAATCTTTAAAACTACGCAACGGATTTTGATGCGGTTTTTTTTTAATAGATAGAGTGATTCAAGAGGAAGGTTTATATGTATAATAACATCCATTAAATAGTCAGCATTGCACCCGAGCGAAGCCGGGCGGTTCGCTAGTAAAAAATAAAAGTAAGAAGTAAAACAAGATATCCCTACATTTTTCAAACTACACTGAACAATCAACAACTCCAATAGTTTCAAGCAAAATACTACTAAATAATCAATTGACAAACCAAAACAAACTACCATATAATTACAATATATTTATAGCAGCTCATTATACTGGGTGACGGGCCAGGGTCTGCGTGGGTTGTGAATGTTGGCGCCGGTACCTCTGGATTAAGGTCGTTGTGCAGGAATTTGGAACGTCTTAGTAATATTACGTGTATGTGTCATGCTTGGTTAGAAGGGTAAAGGTCGATCTGAATCAGCGGCGAAGGGACTGAGGTAACAAACATAAAAAAAATACTCGTTGAACTGAGAATCTACTCCTCTTTTGAAGGTGGTTAATCAAAATCATACCTTTAGTAATGATGCCGAGCATATTAAAGGGTCACCTGACTAACCCATCATCGCTTCTCAAGAAACTTACAATGCTAGAAATATACTTAATTATCGAACTCCAAAGTGAGGATTAGGAAAAAAAGGGAAAGGCAGTCTGATCAGCAGCATCGTTAGCAAAGTTTCAGAACGGAGCAGAAACAAAGGTGCCTGATTTTAACAATATGGTTGGTAATAGGGTAGTGACCTAAAAAGGTCTACCTTTCAGATGCCACCCAAGGCCCATAGTGTAAGTACGAGTGCTTGAGCGGTTGCCCAGTTCAACCTCCCCCCTACTCCATCCGATTTTAGGCCGTCACTGATCTGATAATACACATTTTTTTTTTATATAGTTGCAATGGAATAGGCGTTAGTATTCCATCTCACCTGATGGAAAGTGTAGATGAAGACGAAGGTGGTACACGCCCATCTAAAAGAAACCTGTTCACTCTACTCTTAAAGGCTCCAGAGTTCAACTCATTTTCATGAGAACCGATCTCACGGCCTTTCTTTTGCACGGTCGGTACATTTTCAGGAAGGTATAAAATTCTGTGTCTCTTGTCTTATATAAAGACATCTCTCAAGTTGATTACAAGTAATTAAGGTTTCCTAGAAAGTGTACTATAGGTTTGATTAATTAAGGCTTGCGCAGACGTTGCGATTGCACGACAAAGTTGCAAGCGATTGCAGTGAATATTTTATTTTCATATAATTAATATAAAATTACAGTTTTGTTAACAATAGTCTCTTAGCAACCATCTTGTAATAAAAGTCTGCGCGGATCCGTTTGTATCTAAAAACAATGTTACATTGACTATCTGAGTCAATGTTCCCGACTTTTGAAACTTATCATAAATAGATTACTTTTCAAAGATTGCATAACCGTCTTAAAAAAATCAATAATATAAAAGCGGGCTATTAGATTTGACTTTAAAAACAACATTGTTATCGAATAACTAAAGCGGAGACTAAAACTTTTTTGCGATTGAAAGCCTGTGTTGATTAATTTTGCGAATAAAAATATCTAAGTCTACGCAGCCCCTTAATTTATTCAGCTTTTCCTGACAGCAAGGGAAACTCATAGCTCTCGTTGCGTACGTTTATTCCTATAATTGTTGATACCAGTTTCTTCTTTAATTAAAAGACAGTTTTCTACGAATGGTAAAAGTATTTAACATCGATTCACTGATGGATTATCTACATCAAACTGATAGTGGTGTTCGAGACTATCCTACTGATTTTTATATCTTATATTATTTTATTAAAGTTGAAAATCGCGTGACAGGGCTTTTAGTAGATAAATTATTTCCTCAAATTTCTTTTGGTGCGAATATAGGTATAATACTGCTTTTGGCTTTGAAGTTAAAAGCATCGACAATGTTTTTGTTTTTAGGTTTATAGAAAGCAAGCCTATCGCCATATTGGACATAAATTTCGGACTCCGACCTGATACAGAATAGAAAAACCCTATATCACTTTGTCCGACCCGGGGATCGTATCCGAGACTACCGCATTGCTCGTACTGTAACATAACTACACCACCACGGCGGTCTTAAAATAAGTATTATAAAAAAGGCTCCATCGTAGTCAGAAAATAAATATTTGCATTACATACTTTATCGTAAGAATGCTTGTACTCAATTATATAAATTGATCTTTAGCTCAACTAGTGGTTAGCTACTGTTCAGAAATTACTGGGCTTTTTATAGAGTTAAAACTAGACTTTGCATTTAGTTTTATAACTTGTAGGGCTGCTGGTTCCTTAAAAGGTATTTTTATAATAACTAAGGGGCTCTCTGCTGGCTTCGTTGTCAGAATTTGTAACTTTTAACAATATTTTAAGGTCTCAAATTTCATGTTTTTATTCAATTATCAATATGTTACAATTCAATTATCTTATTAAACAGCTAATGTAGATAGTAATTATTTTATTATCGTAGTTTGTTGTGACTTTTGTATTTGGTCAGCTTATACATTTATTTTACGAACAGCATTACTTAGAAGATATAAAACAGGACTGGGTTAACTTTAGCACCTAAGGAATATTTTTGTTAAAATTAAGTAACCGCAAAAATCAGCTGAAATGTAGATATTATGTAAACTGGTGGTAGGTCTCTCATATGTGAGAATTCGCCTGTGTAGGTACCACCGCATTATCTATTTCTCCGGTCAAGCACCAGTGTGTAGCCACGGTTGTGTTCCCGTTTTAAGGAGATTATAACCAGTGTAACTACTGGACATAATAAGACTTAACATCTCATGTTTTAGTACTGCGAGCGCAGTGGAATACCAAACAATACTTTGTAATTCAAGGTGTTAGATGGTGTTTCTACTGTTTATGGGCGGTCGTATCGCTTCCCATCAGGCGAACGGCAAGCTTGTCTCATCATTTAAAGCAATAAACAAAAATGACAAACTTTGATAAACAATCAGTTATTTGTTGCTTCGCGTCATGCGTATCAGCATCAATAAACTACATTTTTAAATCAAAACCGGGGCAACTAAATATATCTCGGCATGCCGGGACGTATGGCAGCCCTATCGTAGAGTTATGTAAAAATGTTTTACGGAATAAATTATAGTTTTTTGGTATTAAACGATTGGTTTAGTTTTTTGCGGTTGTTGCATCGTGGGTAAACGTGTCTGAAACTTTTGGTTGTTTTTGAATATTTTATCTGATCGGAGAGGCTGTATATTATATATTGTACTCTTGTTTTTTCTTACATAATAATATCAAGATTATACGGTTAATATGCGAAAATCAATTTAGGTTCTTGTTCAGTTTCTTTTGGGTCATATTTGATGATACTACATTAGTATCTTCACTGGAAATCAGGTGCATTTAAAACAATTGGACCTTTTCATGCCTCGTTGATAAACTAGGTGTCGCTCGCGGCCTCACTCGTGTGAACAGTCTTTCCTGTTTCAAGACTCTAAATCACTGTAGCGATCTATAGTACCACCTAAAAGACGCCAGCGTCATCTATTTAAAGATCAAATAAAAAATCTATTATTGCCTATATAGAATTACAATAATATAATTAATTAATGTTTATTCAATAGCAAAGTCTTTATTTCTCTAAACAGGATCTCTGGAAACACTATTCTGAAATTAAAAATTATAATAGACAGATTAATACAGAGTGTTATATTTTTTCGTAACTTACGCAGGCGCAGTCGCGATCAGAAGTTAATGGTAAATAATTGTGTTACTCACGAAGTACCACCGTCTCGAAGTTATTCATGTGGGCGTAATTGTGGCCAGGAGCTATGTTTTTTGAGTTCCGCACTCAGAGTATTAACTGAACCTTATTGATGCTTACCAACGAGCTTGGGCCACGTCGAGGCGTCTGTTTATGATATATTTAGAATACTCATACCACGATTTCTGTCTATCCGACATACAAAGAGCTGATAAAAAATATAGCGCCATTTAGCGAGAGATAAATAGTAAGGAATAAGGTTCATTACCTTTGTTGTTACTAGGATTTGGTTATGATCGGATATCTTTATGAGTATAGATTTTGCTGCTTCATAATATTAGTATTATAAAGCTAAAGAGTTTGAATGCGCTAATCTCAGGAACTAGTAAACTAATTTTGAACTCCTGAATGATATAGGCAATTTTTTATCCCGGGAAAATATTTACTCCAGAAAAACTGTATAGTGGACCAAGATAGTGATTTAAAAAAAAATGCAAATTCTACATATTTTGTTGACTTATGAATACAACAATAATATTTAATGTAAAAGAAAATGTGAGTATAATAATAATTAATTTTCCCAACGACATTTAATTTTCGTATATAACTTGTGTAATAGTTTGTTTTAGTATTCGATAAATAGACAGCCGCCATTATTTAAATTCATAGCATATAAATCACAAATAATAGTAGTACAGTAATCATTGTCCCTCTGTGCGATATCTGGTGATTCTAAAATTATTGGCCTCCTTTGTTAATTAAAATTAAAACAATACTTGTATTTGTGTACGGAACTCTTCGCGTTCAAATCACTCTTCACGGTTTGAATGCCAGATACGGATCATGCCTTCGTTACGTTTCTACAACGCTAGCCAAATTATTCAGCTCGATATGATTATATTTTTGCTTTAATAGACTTCGTTTCGGTGCCCGCAGGTACAGTACACGAGAATGAAGTGTTTAGTTAAGGTGTTATTAATTTAATTATTTTGTCTATAAAACCGAGGTTAAGTTTTTGAGTCGTTTGGAGTTTGATTCGATTGATTTACCAAATAAAACTTTTACACTTAAATATGATTTATTTATTATAAGAAAAGTTACATCTATATATATAAAAATGAATCCCTATTTCCCTTGTTCACGCCGCGCCGTCACGCGTGGACGACTGGATCGATTTCACTATTTTTTTTTGTTGTATTTATTATCGCCAGGAGAAGGTTCTTATGAAAGAAAAAATTCAAAAAATTGCGCGGAAAATTATAAAATTTAAGAAAACTTAACAAAAATACGAAATTTATATAACTGTCAATTGTTTGAAACAACTGTCAGCGATGGACAGAATGAGCGCTGCAAATTCATAGTTAAGACGGGACAACGTCTGTCGGGTCTAGTCTAAAATAAATAACACTTTAGATGTGTAGATTATAATTAACGATGGCCAATGACATGTTTTCATAATAATTTATACAGTTAGTGGATGAACAGCTGAAAGTTAGGGCATAAAATATCTTTAATGTCAATATCACTACATAGTATAAAACAAAGTCCCCTCTTCTGTCTGTCTGTATGTTATCGATTTTCTCAGAATCTACTGAACAAATTTTTATGAAATTTGGTATGGATATAGTTTAAAACCTTGGGAAGGTTATAGGCTACTTTCCATTCCGGGAAAATATATACACTTTGCGTGGTGGATAGGCCAGCGTGGTGGACTAAGGCCTAATCCCTCTCAATAGTAGAGGAGGCCCGTGCCCAAAAGTGGGACGATATATAAACAGGGCTGATATTATTATTATTATATACACTTTACATTCAGTTGATGAATCTTACTTAGCCAATGGTCAAGCCATTTAACCGTTATAAGATACCGAAGTTAATAGAATTTTTAGTGTTAATTTGAAGGTCTAGACTTTATAATAGCTATTTGCGCGGGCGGGTAATAGGCTATTATTTCAGCTTTAGATTAATAGATTAACTTTTGATAGCTTATTGATTTGACGATAGACTTTTGTGTTTATTGGAGACTTAAGTGCAGTATTTTCGATATTGTAAGTTGGTTTTGCTCGCGGCTCTGGTCGCGGGGAAGGTCTTCTCCAATACCTCAATGACTATAAATTAATACAGACGGTGTGGTTTGCTATTAGTAAAATAATAAATATTATAAGTATATCTGAGACATCCTAAGAAATGAGAGATGGCGAGCGCAGTGGAATACCAAACGATACTTTGTAATTGTATTGGGTGGTGTTTCTACTGTTTATGGGCGATCGTATCGCTTACCATCAGGCGAACGGCAAGATCGTCTCGTCATTCAAACCAATAAAAAAAAAGAAAAAATATATGTATGCTTTTTTAAACGACAACTTAAGTCTAGACAAATTGCTTGAGGCTATATATTTTTAATACACTTTGTTTATAAAGTGTACAGGTGGTATTACTGCCAACGGCGTTTTCGCCCAGTCTTAGGATGGTGAAGGAATAGTCCAGTAAGTAGTAAGTAGAGTTAGTAGTAATAAAAGAAGGTGGATATTAGATGAGTAAAAAGAGTTAAAGTTATAAAAAGTTGTTGCTTTCGCGATATATTACATACATACATAACATCATGCATTTATCCCCGAAGGGGTATGCAGAGGCGCAACTAGGGCACCCACTTTTCGCCAAGTATGTTCCGTCCCATGATGTGATAGGGGGCGAGCCTATCGCCATATCGGGCACTAATTCCAGACTCCGGGCTGATACTGAGCAGAAAAACCCAAATATCACTTTGCCCGAGCCGGGATTCGAACCCAGGACCTAAGAGCGCTATTGTACCGGACGTGCAATACAACTACGCCACCGAGGTGATATATTATACTGTTTATAATAGTAAACTTTGCCATTGAACCAACACAGTTTTGTTAAAAGAAAAATATTTACGTTTTTACGTGTAATAAGTTTTAAAAATAGACAAATATTTTATCCATCTTAGAAATCGATTGCTAGGATGTAGCAACCAAATGTCAAAATATTAGTAATGGGTTATTTACTAAAGCCAATCTTTTAAAAAAGTCGGATACCATCATCTTTACGTCTCGTAGCATGATGTCATCACGTACAGATGATTTTTTACCTCTGGAGGGGTAGACAGAGGCGCAACTTTTGCTCCCACTTTTCTTTGAACGAATCTATCGCTATATCCGATATAAATTACAGACTCCGGGCTGACACTGAGTAGAAAAAATCATTATCACTGTCCGACCCGGGGATCGAACACGAGACCTCAGCACTGCAGTAGCATAATACAACTACGCCACTTAATCAGATTTTTATTTACTAAGCGTAGTAATTGTGATTTGAATTTAAGGGTTACGGAGGGAAGAGTATATAGTACACTATTGAATTCGTAGTTCGTCTCAAAGCACCAGTTTCTAGTAGGATTGCGTAAAAAAAGATAAAATCATTATAAAAAAAATGCAACCTCGCAGGAATAAGCGAGTACAACCAGTGCACCCACGTTACTCTAGCGGTATTCCATATTGCGTGCGAAGAGCTTGAGACAGGCTACGGAATAAAGACGAGAAAATCAAGTCGACGGGTGAAAGGCTTAAGCGATGTTTTTTGTGATACTAAATTTCATAAATATTTAAAATCAGCTCTTTTTTCTACCTTTTATTAACCAAGGTAAAATTTTTCGAAAAAACATGTTGCTTAAGTATATTAGCCTTTCACTCATCAAAGTGGTCTTTTAAAAAAAAAATTGTGACCTGAAAATCGATTGTAGAATATTAAATACAACAAAATGTGGGGTATTCAAAAACTTTGGGTTTGAGAATATATTTTAGAATAACGTTTATAAATGGTAATGCTTTCAGAGCTGTTGAGCATTTTGATTGATATGAATTCTCTAGTGGAATATGACGGGGAATGGTTGTAAAATTGGGTCAAATTATTCTGTAACGTGCTAGAAAAAATGTTGCGCTAACCCCAAACTGGGGGTTAATAATAGCGAAAAAGAAATACATTTTATTGTATTGTACAATGGGCGGTTCAAATAAATTAATCTGTCGCATAAACAATAGGTGGAAGGTTACTTCTAGAGTAGTTTTCATTCAAAGAACAGAAAACTATTATATCTCACTGTATTTTAAAGTGAGGTTCAAATAAATCCATCTGTCGAGTAAACAGAAGATCGTCTCTCTTGAAGAAATCGTGTTTCATTACGAAAATTTGTTAAATTGGACAAATATCGATTATCATATCAACGAGTTACTATAACACACGATAGTGAATGCCGTGCTTTTCTTTAAGAAGCTACATAAACTAGAACTTCAAATTACAAAGCACTGAGTGTAGGGCCGGATTAAGAATGTCGGAGCCCCTAGGCAATGTACATCTTGGGGCCTCTTTTCACCTTTCTTTTAATAAAAGTGAAAGCTAAAAGTCAAATGGAAGCAGTAAATGTGTCATAGGTGAACGGGTTTATTACATACAAATCATAAAATATTTTTTGAATTTTTTCAGAAAGATGGGCCCCTGGTACATGTCTACTCGCTTGACACATTAGATATTATATTCTAAGGTTATTAAAATTGAAATCAATTTTGCGTAAATTACTATAACATGATTTGTAAAGTATAATAACCCAATAAACATTAATTATTTTCAATCAACATCATCGCATCTATATAAATCAATATAATAGCGACAAAGTATGCCAATGGACATGACCTTATTTCGCAATTAATGCATGTCTTCACAATGGAGGCATAAATCAAACGAGTTTGTCGTTCAATGCTATTGATTACTGTTAGGTGTTGTGGCGAGGGATCCTCCCCTGCCCATCTCCTAGTAATCTATGGCTTGACGCATTATCATTATATTTTATACACATGACTACATAAAGCCTACAGTTAGCGATATATGTAGACAAAAAAAGGCAAATGTAAAGGCTTCCCTAGTGCCTTCTCATGAATTATAAACTCAAAATTCTTAGGTGTGTAGGTTTCCTCATGATGTGTTCCTTCACAGTTAAGGCAAGTGAGAATTTACAAAGAATACACACATAACTTTAAATAAGTCATAAGCGTGCTCTTGAGTTTTGACTTTTGTCTCAGCAGTGCATTCCACAGATAGTCTCTCGCCGCCTTCGTTCATGAATTATTTGGGATACATTACGTTATATCTATCAGGTATATATCTTGTGTATTCTTTTGTTGGTAGAATGATAATTAAAACTGGTATTGCTGGTAAAATACGAGTTGAGGTTCGTAGCCCGTTAGTAGGTTGCCCTCAGCATGGTCCCTTAGTTTTCAAGGGTTGCGAGCGCCTAAAACACTCTGCCAAAAGTCCGGTGTATTTGTGTCCGACCCTTGCCAGGCGAACGTAGAATCATGTTAAAAAAGGTACGTTTTAATGCAGTTGTCAGACTTTTTAATCATATTTATTACTATTTGTGTATCGAATAAAAAATATTAATTAAATTTACACGTCACATTGTGAGAACGTTAAACACGATTGTAAATTAAACAGTAAAGGAACACAAATGTACGTTCACTTAACATCTTTGCTTTTATTTCCCATTGGATTCTTTGATGCGCTAACCAATTTATAGCGTTAACTGCACCTTATGAATAAGTAAGGCTTCCGCACACGATCGACTTTTAGTTGTACGACAATTTTATTGATGACAAAATGCCAGTCTTTCGTATATTAATCGATCAGTGTATTTTTAAATGACTTAAAAAAAAGCGGCTTCGATTTTTTTTATGTTTGTTACATCAGAATTCGGTCGTTTATGAACTGATTTGGAAAAATCTTTTTTTATTCGAAAGAATATATCTCCAAATTAGTCGCATAGACTTTTCAATATCAATTCAGTAGTTTAACTAAAATAAATACCACAGTTACGTCGTACAAATAAACAAAAATGCAAATTTTGCTTTCCTATGACGTTTTTAGTTATGGTTTTGCGTCGGGTTTGTGAAGTTTGATATAGACAAAATATATTAAAGAGTTTTAGTCATATTTACAAACTAGGTATTGTTCGCGGAGTCGCCCGTGTGAATAGCCTTTCTCTCTATAAAACTTCCTAAATCACCGAAGCTATTATTTACTTCTGACAAACATCCAACATCTAAACACTAAGAATTAGAAGTAAGGTATATAAGTAAATGAAAATATGAAATTAATAAAATATCCCTCTGTCTTAAGAACTTGCCTCAGGCATCTTTTGTTTCCCGTTAGGTGACGAAGTCTTGCACGTACTCATTAAGATGAAGCGAAGTCGCCTGTAGCGTAGGCGTTGTTTAGAAAGGTTTAGAATTAGTAGTTAGTAACTACTTATGTTCGTTAATATCCTGTATTTTTGCAATTCTGATATCTAACTGCAGAAACAGTGTAGCTACACAATTTAATTATAAATTATATATTATAACGCATTAATGAATAATACATTTGAATAATTGCACTATAATAGTCGTAACTTTACAACCAGCCTAACTGATATATATTTATATTTAATATGACGCTCAGAAACCAACTTGAAATAAATTGAACATTATGTAAAAATTGTCGACAAAAAATCTTGCGTCGAGACGACAAAAAGTCGATGAAGTGTCCATAGTTTGATTGGGCCCTGCGCATACAATGGAAACTTTAAGTTTATAAACGTATTAATTATTCAAGGCATTTCATACGTCTGTCCGTACGTTGAAATGTCACTAGACCAGCTGTAATTGTAGGTGTTTAACATGATCTTTTTGTTTAATTAACAAAGGAACTCGATACAAAGTGGCATGCGGGAATATATTAATTAAATTTTGTTTTATTTGTGGTTCGTCTGTCGAATTCCAGCCATGTAGAACATTCATCTTGACAGCTTTTGTGGTATGTGAAAAAAGACTACAGACTATTTTGGTGTAGTATAAAGTAGCAGATCTGTGTTGAATTGTCGTAATGATAAGTGGGGATGAAGGATGGGCTCCAAATAAATACGTATGAGGAAACGTTGTTTCTTTCTTCATCACTAATGTAAAAGAATCCCTTTAAATTATAAATATCTTATGTCCACTACTGACTGACATAATTGTTAATTTTTACTTGAATGTCTATCTACATACGTACTCACGCCTTTTCTAAATCCCCGAAGTGGTAGGCAGAGGCGCAACAGGTATATACACTTTCTGCCATTATTCCGTCCCGTGACGTGATACGGGGCGATCCTATACCCATATCGGACGCAAATTCCAGACTTCGTTTGAGTAGAAAAACCCAAATTAGTTTACCAAACCTGGGGATCGACCCCAAGACTTCAGCACTGCAAACCGTAATACAACTGCGCCACCGAACCGAGGACAGTTTATCTATGGCTATCTTTATTTTTTTGTCGCCAAATACTAGTGCAAGAAAATTTGCGTCCAATGTAAGGTACATTTTAAACAACAACTGTAAATTATTATAAAGAAAAACTAAGTGACGTGTCTGCATACGATTAATATCAACAAGTCCATCTATCCTTTAGTTTGATAATGTTAACGAGCGTGTAATCTGATGCGTTCTAATCAAGGGAATGCTAACTGTAACGTAGAGATTGACTTCATCGAGATAGTAGACTTGTAAATACGTGTTCTTACGCTGTCGGTATCAATTTAACATAATCTTATTTATTTATTTCATTAGAACGTTTATAATAAACAATTTATACTAATCAATTCAAATATTTGCTTATGAATAATTATTATCAATGTCTTATGTTTATGCGAATGTTAGACATTAGACATGTTGGTCATGGAAGGGACCATGAGGGCTGCAAAGTCTTCGAAACATCGGGAGAAAAGTAAAATATTAAAACAGCGATAAAATCCGAAAAATAGTTTAATTTTAAATTATCAATTCATTACATGTAAATATAATAATTTTAAACGTATCAAACAAAGATGGAAACAGAACAATAGTATAATAAAAAAACATCAAATCACGTAGGTGTTAGGCATATAATGCTAACTACAAAATACAGTGATATTCACATTAAGCTAAAGTGTAAGAATTAATGATATTAAAATTGTCAGCAATAACGAGGCACGGTTCTTGTTTTATTTTATTTTGTTCAAGAGAAACAGAAAGAAGTTATACATTAAAAACTAAAGTGCCCCAATAATATGTGCGTATATCCGATATAGAACAAGTCGACAAACATTTCGACTGGCCAGGGATAATCAGCTCTCATCAGTCGATACTCTATTACTTTATATTAGATCCTACTTTACGATACGATACAGTGAGGTCACTATGTTACTTATCTCGTTTAGAAAAAAATGATATGTGTTCTAAGGAATCAATGAACTCCACAAAAATTGGGCCCTAATGATTTTTTTTTATCACCAGGCTCTCACCATGTCTAGCGGCAGCTGCTCAGGTCCAGGGGTGTGCGGCGGGGCGCGTCGGCGACCTCCACCGCCGCCCGAGCCAGCCCTGTCTCTAGCCGCCGACCTGAGCGAGCTGAGCCTCGACCAGGGCTACCACACGCTGGCAGACTGCGGCCCGCCCCGAAGAAGACGTGACAACACCCTCAACGACGCGCTGTGGTTGAAAATACTGTCTTATTTAGAGGTGTGTTGGGTTTCTTTTATGTTATTTGTGGATAGGGTTGTCGCTAATCTTTGTATTAAGAGTATTTAGTAAAATTCAGAAAATTTACGTTTGTAAGGTCGAATAGCGATACTTTTACTTTTATTATGTTTATGCTTAAGTTTATTAAGATTAAGCAGTGAGTTGCCAAATTAAACAAAAATGACATTATCAAAATATAAAGATACATAATAAAGGAGCTGTAAGGCAAACCTTGTAAATCAATGAGTTTACACGAAAAGTTTTTAATTATAAACCTTAGTATAATAGTTTAATCTATACTTTCCAACGACGTGATCATTCAAGTAAATTATTTAGACATTGAAAAAAAAACTATTTTCGGATTTTGTCGTATTTTTTTATATTAATTTTCTCCCTACGTTTTGACGGCCCGCTCCTTAGTCCCCCCGTGACCATAAGCGCAGTAGCCTTCAAAACGCCGGGAAAAAAATATAATACAAAAAACCACGATAAAATCTGCAAAATAGTTTTATTTCAATCTAACATTCACGTAAAGAAATCATTATTTAGAACTTGTCCAAACTCTCCATTATTTCTAAGTCGATGTAACAACTATCGCTGCCGTATAAGCTTAACTCGCTTTGATCTCACTATGGAAAGAAACTGGTTGCATCGACCCAAATACTCTATTGGTACTTAGCTAATTGACGCCCTACCTATATAAAAATATTATTGTGCAAACTTGTTTCCTAACTGTTTATTTTAGTTTGCGGTTGTTGTTGCTTATGTTTTAACAGCTAAACTTCGAGAAAATAGTTATGTTAAAATTCATTTGTAAATTTTAATGTTATTATCTATTGGTAACCGTCAAGTTTATGTACAAATTGCTATTGCAACTCCGATCGTGGGAAAAAGTATTTTCTACATAAAAAAACTGGTGGTACATGTCAAATATATAAACTGCTGCAAGCAATTGTATATTGTAGCTCTGTCAGCGTGAGAAAGTTTATCCTAGAAAAAATAATTCAGCAGTAATGCAGATTTCTATTAATGAAACAATATTCAAAATCGGTTTAGTACTCAACAGATGATTCCTTCCAAACCTATAAACAAACTCACAAAGTTTTTCGCGTTATAACATTAATGTAGATTACTTGTTATTGTTATTTTTCTTTGATCTACCATTATCTCACGTTATTTGAATGCGGCACATCATGTTAAACTACATATAGTATGTATGCTCAACATGTGTGCGTTTCTACAAGACACACGTTCCACAAGCGAATTTATAATAAAATTATGTTCTCTTTGGGTACTATAACATAATCTTATTTTTAGAAAATATGTAGTTTTGTAAGTCCTTGTATTTTGCTATTTTAAACACGATGGAATGGTTGTCTCATAATCTTCTTCAGTCCATACCTATCAGCTTTCTGTAAAATGCTTGGAAGTGGCTCGCACGATGGCTTACTTTGAATGAAACGATTTGCCGTGACGAATGACTACCGGTTCAAAACCCAAGGCATAAATCTCTGACTTTTCAAAGTTATTAGTTAGTTCACGTATCATAAGAATTTCGTAGGTATATGAATTCTGCTGACCCGCAATAGGCCAGCGTGGTGGACTAAGGCCTAAACCCTTTTGGTAGTAGAGGTGACCCATGCCCAGTGGCTCACACATAATACAGGGCTGTATCATTTAAAACGCCTGTAAAGTGTGTTGTTTTGACCTCATATTAAAATTACGATTGTAGTCATAATCAGCACAGAGCCTGAAATCGAGGAACAGAAAACACTTGGCGAAAAGTAGACGCCTGTTTGCACCTATATTTACCCTTTCGGAATATAGACGCGACATCTGTGTTCCTCGTTTGTAATCGCATCGGTGGGACTTCGAAACAACCTCTGTCAGTGATATTACTTGAGATTTCATACGAAATATCTATAACTAAGCTTCAGGGCGGATGGAATTTTGATATTGAAATACTTGAGTCGAGTTTCGCATTCTACGTGACGTAGTTACGATTGTAATAGTCTCTCGTCTCCGTTTCAAGACTTAGTATTGTGCCGTAGGCAGCGTAGTGCCATTTGCTCTTTCTTAGAGGTGTTTATAGATCTGCATCATCAGCCACATAAAGTCCATTGGTGAATATAGGCTTCCCCTAAAGATTTCCAGATGGACCTGTCGAAAGCGGCTTGAATTCAGAGTGTTTCTGCGACTTTTATCAAGTCTTTCCACCTTGCTTGCTGCGTTAGATGGCATGTAATGGGAAGAGTCTATTCTTTAATTATCGGGCACAATTCCACCAGCTTTTTTTGAGATTTGTGTACACTTTGGTTCTTATAAGTCAATATCTAGTAGTTAGAAAGGTGTAAACTAGTTCGTAGTATAAGTAGTTCCTTGTTTACTAGAAAGCCCCAAATTCTGATTTTATTGTTTGTGTTTTAATATAAATTAATTTATTGACACTAATTGTAGCTCGTGGTTTCACCAGCGATTAAAGCCTTTTCCGGTACAAAAGTCCCCAAAAACAGCTTATACATATTAAAACAGCTTGTGTTCAGGACATAGTCTACTCCTGCGCCGAATTGAATCCAAACCGTTCAGCTATTTCTGCGTTTACTTCTAACAAACATCCAAACATCTCCAAACTTTAGCATTTACAATATTTGTCACTTCTAAAATATAAATATGAATTGCAGGTATCAGACTTGTGCCGCGTCTCTCGTGTGTGTAGGCGCTGGGCGCGACTGGTGGCGCGGCTCACCACCAGGCCCGAGATCTGGAAGAAGATCCGCGCCGCTGGACCCTTGGAGATAGCTGCTAGATGCGCCGGCGCACGCGCGGGCCCGTGTGTTAATGCTGTCAAGGAGTGGCGCGCGAAGAATTGCGCGGTGGGTATTTCGAGCTGTTAGTGCCGTAACTAGCCATATATGTGCCCTGTGTGAGCTTTTGCAACTGCGCCCATCTATGGTCCTTCATCCTTTCATTCTCCAGCATCCTTGGTCTGGTCATTTTGCGCCCTTCCAGGGTCCGTGCCTTGGGCCTAGGCATCGCCTTAGCACCGCCCGGCACTGGATGAATATAGATAATTTTCTTAGCTCTTCTTATATGGGCACGGATAATTGATGCTGACTGATGGTAAGGAGTGGCATTCAGAAAGAGCCGACTGACGAGCGATTATTCAGTCCTAGTCGAAATTGTGTTCGCATGTTGTAAATTAGACTAAATAAACAATCACACGAGATTCAACTTAATTTTTCTTCAGCTATGTTTGTAATTTGAACTTATATTAAAATCATCCGCGTGACTCAACCAAACAAAAGTCAACCTAATTTGTTCACATCTAAGTTCGTAATTGGACCTTCCAGGTGACAGTAGCGAGTGCCCAGCTTCTAGCAGCGACCTTCAGGAACCTCACGCATCTGGCAGTGACCGGCTCCAGCAGTATGGACGCGCGAGCTCTGGCGCCTCTAGTTACCGACCTGGTGGACTTGAGGCATATTGATTTGACCGGTAAATCACATTATTACTTTCAGGTCTTGCGCAGACGCATATGACGAAAAACTGGATTATTTTGAAACAGTTGGTGAAGTAGCTGAAGCGTGGTTTTTTATCAAAATGATCCCACTTCACTTGATGTTAAGTGAAGCAGGATCCAGATAGAGTTTCAATTGATGATTACCCCTCGCCAATGGACATTATTATGCCGGCCTGTTTGAGATATATACATGCTGATCCCATTTAGGCCGGTTCGACACTCTATACGCTGGTCGCTAAACGGGATACGTATGCCACCCCCACGAGCTGAAGTTACCGAAGCGATTGTCCATTTCATTGTTTGTAGTATATTTCGGGGTGCCAAGATAACAGCGTTTGCGCGGAACTTTAACATAAACTGAATTGATAAGAGACAATTTTGACCATGTGTTAAGTAAATAGAAGGTCGAATGGAGATTGAATAGATTAAAATATAATATAAATTATCAACCCTATATTATTATATTGTCCCACTGCTGGGCACAGGCCTCCTCTACTATCTCGAGGGATTAGTCCTTAGTCCACCATGCTGGTCTAGTGCGGATTAGCAGACTTCACACACCCGGAAAACACTTAGAGAATTTCTTATGTATATAGGTGTCCACACAACGTTTTCTTTCAACGTTAAAGCAAGCAATGATTCACAAAGTATACACACTCACATATTGTATACACTCACGTAGTGTGTATACTTTGTATACATTCACAAAGTATACACACATCATTTAGAGGTGTATGCCCTTGGGTTTTGAACTTGCGGGCATATATCTCGGCAGTCCATTCCATTACCAACTACGCTATTGCCACTTTAGGTTTCTATAAAAAAAACTAAACATAGAATTTTTAATTATCGAAAAATAAAATTTATACTTTATAGTCCCGCTAATTGAGATCGCAATCCAAATTAAGTCCACAGAATGACTTAAAAAGCAATTTATTTCTAGTAAACAATAAAATTGCAAACCGATTGGCACGGCATTGGCAGGCCGGCAAAACGTGCTTTTAATTAAAACGATAATAACAGGGGCTGTTCTGAACAGAGAGGGTGTAAGGAAATATTATTTGGGGACATACTAGTTTAATTATATTACTTTAAAATAGAAATAATTATAATTTAATTACACAAAGGGGAGGCCTATATTCAGCAGTGGAGGGTTGTAGTCTGATGAGATGAGATTAGAAATAATAATATGAAGTTAAAATAGTTTTAGGTTATGGTTGATATAGACTGTTAAATACGGCTTAGGTATAATATAAATCACAAAACTATTTACACACATTATACACTACTTTTATGCAAATTTTCTATTCTGAGTCGATATATAGAAAATAAACCGAAATATATACAATAAAATTTTACAAGATACTACCACCAAGGCGAAAAAGAATTGCAAACATCTTTAAATTGCACAATTGTAATTATATGTCTAGAGGTCGTGCCCCCTTCGTGTCTTCTGAATACGCGCTCGTGCACATCAGAGTACCAAAGTTTGTTGGAATAGCTCTTAAAAGGTTTGCGAGCAATTTGTTTTGATTATTAAGATGTACAAACCAAGCAGACTGCTTTGGTGGCGTAGTTTAATACCGTACGACTGTAGTGCTGAGGTCTTGTGTTCGATACCCGGGTTGGGCAGTGATATTGTAGTTTTCTACTTAGAATTAGCTCCGAGTCTAGAATTTATTTATTTGAAACTTCATTGTACACCATAAATATTAAAAACAAATTAAATATGGTGGACATAATTTAAACATCGGTTGTATGAATTTATGCCCGATATGGAGATAGGCTCGCCTCATCACATCATGGGACGGAATACATACGGTGGAAAAGAGCGTGCACAACTTTTGCACCCACATTTCTTTTTCACAGTGCACACTCGCCTCTGCCTACCCCTTCGGGAAAAAAAGGCGTGAGTATGTTTACAAACCAGACAGAATATAGTTAGTGTATACGTATCGCTTATGATTTAGCTGAGAAATTTTCATGGAGAAAGAAGTAGCTATTAGCACTCACGGATAATTTATCTTCTCAGTAAGGAAATCATTACCAGACTCCAGTAAGTAGTTCAAGAGATTGCTTCAAACAAACTAACAAAAACTTTCAGTCTATAATCTATGCATATAATCAAACAAATTCCCCTTTTCTGTCTGTATGTTATCGATTTTCTTAAAATCTAGTTGATTTTTATGAAATTTTGTATGGAGATAGTTTAAGACCCTGGAAAGGTTATAGGCTACTTTCTCTTTCGGGAAAATATATAGCGGGACTTTTTTTCGGAAAATCCTTCACGCGCGAAGCGAAGCCGCGAATAAAAGCTGGTAACTACGGTTTTAATATTTATTTTCGTTATAAAATATATTTAACATAATTTGTTTGTATTCCGCTAAACAAATAGAAATTAAATTCCGTTGTTTCATCGGAAAGCGTTCACTGCCTGTCATGTACACAATCTAGACACGATTGTAGAAATGTTTATTGTTTACTGATATTTTCTATTTAAATTTATAAATAATTATTATTTAGTAGTGGCGGAGGTCAATTTAATCCGATTCCTGCCGGCTTCCCTTTCGTAATTTATGTAAAATCTAATTATCATTGGAACGATTTGCAGACCCCATTTATGCATATTAGCAGTGGCAGACCTAAACGACGCGAGGCCCCAGGCGAAAGCAAAAAGAAACAGACGCGAGGCCCCGGGCACAGTAAAAAAACGTTCCCCTGTTTTAACAGTTTCGTCGGTAACAACGTAAAAGAAAGGTCCTGCGAGGCACCGTGCGAGGCCTCTGTAAGCGCGAGGCCCCGGACGGTTGCCCGGTTCGCCTCCCTCAAAGGCCGCCTCTGCATATTATTATCTATAATTATGTGGGATTTCTACCCGGAAAATGTCACCCTTCACCACAGTTATTTAGAGGTTATTTATAGTAAAACATGAGAATAGAGTAAAACCGGAAGAATAATCTCTTGTACTTAAAAGTAAACTAAATCAAGAGAACAGTTCATTTCAAAACATGTAAAGGAAGAAAGGTATTCAATCCTTTGATGTTCTAAATTTAAAATGTACTAAATGATTTCTTATATTCACGCGAATGTTTAATACTCAATGTCTAACATCCAAATCCAAAAATAATTAAATTAAAAATGAAATTTTTTCGGCCAGTACTCTTAACCACTAGCCACCTAGGCTGAAAGAAGTTTAATACGTAAATCGAGTGAACTATTGGTTCAATAATATTACATACCTAACTATTGCCATATTTAATTTACTAAGTGGTTCCTGCTTGTCTATAAGACAAAGACATCGACTTCATGCTAATATAATACCCGAATAAATATATTAATAAGTTAAATATATATTTATTCGGGTATTTTATACCATAAAATACCCGAATAAATATATTAATAAGTTAAGAGTATTTCTTAAAAAGGAAACGGTGCAAACGTCCAAAGTTTTGGCTTCCTAATTAAGTAAGGTTCAAAGAAGTGTAAAGGGTTATCTTGTGATATTTATTGAGGAAGTTCTACGGCCTGTCACAAGGATTTGCGAAGTTACAAATGAGTTTTAGGTGGAACGAAGAGAGGTAGATATGAACTGATCTTGTTTGTTATGGTAGATATCTAGCGCGAGAGTTTCTATATGAATGACTATTTTGGCTGTAGCTCCGTCCGTGTAAAAAAGAATTTCTGGGATAAAAATTAGCCTATAGTAATAGGGAGTAATGTAGCTTTCCACTAGTAAAAAAATCATAATCGGTTTCGTAGTTCCTGAGATAAGCGCGTTCAAACAAACTCTTCAGTTTTATGTTAGTTCAGAAGTTAAACCAAACAATGAGTACACTTACAATGTATGTGTTACTAAAAAATCTCGAAGTAAAAGATACTATGAACTAATCAAAAGAATATATTGAATAATAACAGAGAAGAGGCTTAAATATGGAGAAATTTGTATCCTTTTTTCTAACCTGGGCCCTTATTCTGTATGATAGTGTAAACGCGTAACGCGGCCGTGTCATGTTATCTTCGAGAAATGTGTGTGGAATGGTATTCTGTAAGCCAAATTTCTATAGTCCTAAACATGATGCGTTGTGTTACGTGCTTGTTACACACTGTCAAAATAACGTGCGGGATAGAGAATAAGGCCCCTGATGGCATAACGGTAAACACTAACCCCCTTATTCATAAACGTTTTTTATCTAAGGACGGAGTAAAGCTGTGATAACAAGCCTGTTTCTCAGTGCCCAACGGCGCTGAGAAACAGACATAGGGCCTTTGTGATTGGTTATTATTGTTGTATTTCAATATTAGCCAATCACAACGGCCCTACGTCTACGCACTGCGAAGATTGCCATGCCGTCAGCACTGAGAAACAGACTTGTTATCACAGCCTTACTCGGTCGTTAGATAAAAAACGTCTATGAATAAGGGGGTAAGATATTATATTTTAGCTCATATGCCGTCAGGTATGCATTCAACATTGATAACATTTTCTCAGATATCGTCCGCGAGGTGTTCAGTTTGTACAAACATAAAAAGTAGCCTGTATTTTTCCGTACAAACTTTCTCTACACCGTTGACCAATATTTCAGTGAATAAGCTGCGAAAGCGTAAGTGACACAGAGATTCCCATTCCTAATATTAGTAAGGATAATAAAGATACCAGTGGTAGAGAACGTTATAATACAGAAAAAAACAAAAAAAAAACATCGCACTTTTATTACATTGTGATCAAACCTTTTAAATAATGAAGTGCATGCTTTGTCACAGAAAATGGTAAAAGCAAAAAGGATCAAAACGGTTTTTAACGTGTGGAAAACATTTTCCTTTTACACAAAACGCTTATTTTCTTGCATTTAATAACTGATATCACGCTTGAAAATGAATGCTCTTTCGATATCATTGTAAGCAAAATCCTACTTTACCACGTCGATTTATAGCTTGATATGCTTTAATGAAATTCACTGTCTAGTAAAGCTGGTTTATCTATACAATTGAGACTGTAATACAATGTGTTAAGGTACAAAATTCACTAACAAAGATTTACACAAAAGACTTGCAAGTACGTGAATGAATACTTGTTAGATAAAGAGAGAAGGCGATGGTTCTACGATCCCTTATTTTATAGGTATTGGCTCCTCGTATCGGGGTAACGTTGCATGTAAAACCATAATTCTTTATAAAGCTTCGAAGCTGGCTGGTAGAGTTTGTTTTTCCGAGTTAATGTCATTTGAAGCTATGTTAATGGTATAATGTTTTCGAATACTGGGACCAATGGAATCTCAATATTGTAACTTGATATTAACATTATAATAATAATAATAATATCATCAGCCCTGTATTATACTTGCCCACTACTGAGCACGGGCCTCCTCTACTAGTGAGAGGGATTAGGCCTTAGTCCACCACGCTGGCCTAGTGCGGGTTGGTAGACTTCACACACCTTCGAAATTCCTATAGAGAACTTCTCAGATGTGCAGGTTTCCTCACGATGTTTTCCTTCACCGTTAAAGCAAATGATAAATTCACAAAGAATACACTCATGATTTTAGAAAAGTCAGAGGTGTGTGCCCTTGGGATTTGAACCTGCGGACATTCGTCGCGGCAGTCCTTTCCACACCCAACTAGGCTATCGCCGCTTATATATTAACATAACATTGAATGGACGAATCTTAATATCATTCATCTATCAATGGAATGTTTTGCCATGTTTCAAACATCCAATCATATTTGTAATATATCTACATTGTAACAATTGACAAACTTTCACTTTTATTAATTAAAAATAAGGTATTTTTGTTTTCAAGTAGCAGTGTATAATCGCTGTTGTGTTCCGGTTTAAAGGACATTGTTTTTAAAAATTCGTCTTCGAAACGTCGGGAGAAAACTAAAATATAAAAAATCGAGATAAAATCCGAAAAGTAGTTTAATTTTAATACCTTCTTTTATATGAATTTTAGTGTCCTAATAATCCCTTTCATTCCCAGGTTGTCCCAACGTGGACTGGCCGGAGTGGGCCTGGTTGGAGACGCGGCTGGGGTCGCGGCGGCCCCCCGTCGAGTACATCGACCTGACGGACTGCGGTTTGGTTACCGACGCGGGTCTCTGCGCGCTACTTCACACTTGTCCTTCGCTCCAGTACCTGTACCTTCGGCGGTGTACTTTGGTTACAGGTAATTAGGAGATGCTTGTTTGATATACAACAGTGAATATTACTAAAAAGGTGGTACTGGTGGCAGGTCTCTCATATGTGAGAGTCCGCCAGGGTGGGTACCACCGCAATGTCTATTTCTGCCGCCAAGCAGCAGTGTATAGTCACTGTTGTGTTCCGGTTAGAAGGACATTGTAGCCAGTGTAACTACTGGACATAATTATACTTAACATCTCATGTCTCAGGATAGCGAGCGTAGTGGAATACCAAACAATACTTTGTAATTCAAGGTGTTGGATGGTGTTTCTGTTGCTTATGGGCGGTCGTATCGCTTATCATCAGGCGAACGGTAAGCTCTTCTCGTCATTCAAACAATAAAAAAAAGGAATCGCAGAAAACGGACAACAAATCTGAGAAATTGATGTAAATGTCAGTGGCGAAGGGTGAAGTTTAATGAAAGGTAACCCGAAACAACATACAGGTACTATGCATAAATTCGGTTTGCAAATCATTCTAATGATAATACGATTATACATGAAAGAGAAGCCAGGAATCGGATTATATGGACCTTCGCCACTGATAAAACATTCAGATACAAATACACGAATCGAGAACCTCCTTTTTTAGAAGTCGGTTAAAAGACTTTTAGTTTTCCGTCTTTCCGTTTCTCGTTGAAGGAGTAAGATGGATTCTATGACTGTGTGTTTAGGGCGCAATTTCGTCTATTTATATAGAGGGTTATAAATCATGGTATTTTAGGAACGTGTCATCGCTAGCAATGATGTGCGTTGCAATTGACCTCCACGTGCCCTTTGGGGCGTGTTTATATTCATGAAAGGAAGCGATTAAATCGAATAGACTTTTAGCTTTGTATTATTCATTATAACTTTTACCTGTGACTCTGCCTGCGTGACAAAGTTGTTCCGGGATAAATTTTTTCCTCGGGTAAAAAGTAGCCTATTCAACTATTCAAAGTTTGTTTGTACTAAAGAGTAATGTAGCCTATTAGCGAAAAAAAATCAAAATCGGTTTAGCAATCGATGAGATTAGCGCGCTCAAACAAACTCTTCAGCTTCATATATTAGTATATATGATAATTTGTTTTCAATAGGCCGTAATGAGTGCTTGGCAATAATGCAAAGCTTTGTCATTTTAAGCTATAGATCGTTAATATATAAGCATTGGTTTATATCCACTGACATACATACTTTGGGATAGAAGTTAAACAGCCTTAATAGAATTATATACTCAAACGGAAACGACTCTAAATTAAAACTTTTCGTCTAAAATCAGTTTTCAATAAACCATCCAAACCTCAATCTCTAATCCGATTCCGACAATGAACCAATCAAAATAACTCATTTGTAAGCATGTCAAATAACTTTGTTCTGATTGGTCGATTTTTGAGATCGACAAAATAGATTGAGATTGTTTATTCAAAATGGCGGTATACTTATGCGTTGAAGTACGAATAATCTTTGCTTCCATTATCTATGAGGATAGGTTATATAAGTTACTAGCGACCCGTCCCGGCTTCGCACGGGTGCAATGCTGATACTAAATACGCTACAGAAAAACTGTGAACGTTGTATATAAAATCATAGCGAGCCGCTCTGGCTTCGCACGGGTATTACATAACAAAATAACAGTATTTATCCACTGTTTAATGGATGTTATTATACATATAAACCTTCCTCTTGAATCACTCTATCTATTAAAAAAACCGCATTAAAATCCGTTGCGTAGTTTTAAAGATTTAAGCATACAAAGGGACATAGGGACAGAGAAAGCGACTTTGTTTTATACTATGTAGTGATATGAGGATAGCGCGGAGCGAGACGATATCGTCTCGTCTCTTATCACTAACCATAGAGCCCCAGCTTTACGATACGGATGAGGCGTAAACCCGGATTTATATTACGACCGGCTTTAGTTTCGACTAAGTGAGGCCAGTCGTTGCCTATGTGCCGTGGACGTTCGTATGCACTTAAGGCTTACTCACTGAGTGAAATAACATTTAAAAAGTATTAAAAAGAAAAATCATTTAATAAAACATAAATATATACGATTAAATTTGATTATTTTTCACCAAATAAATTATTCTAAGCATTTTTATGATAAGGCAAAGTCGTTTTCTTACCGTCGAAATTCTTTTTTCAATCTATTTTTGACTTACAAATGACTTGTTTTGATTGATTTATTCTCGGATCGAAGATTTAGAGTAGAGTCGTTTATGTAAAAGCCGTTTTCGATAGGTGATGCTATCTCAATCTTCAATCCAACTATAAAGATTCCCACTTTTTTTTCGATAATGAACAGAAATCATCCTGTTACAAGTCTCTTACATGCATAGATTATAAGGTTGACAAATATTTTTGACCATTTATTTATTAATTTGTTTCAATTAGAACGGATAAACCAATAACACTAATTAAGTTAATAATAACAACATATTTCTGCAGTAAAATATTAAACAGATCAATAATGTACTTAATAACAACATGAAATATACGGTCCCATATCCCCGCACTAAGTTTAATATATTCTGCAGGTGATCATTTAACAAAAAAACATCAAAGGACCTTACATTTACTTATATGTATGTGCAATGCTTACATGTATCCTTTTGGTGAAGTTTCTGATTCAATAAGATTTTTTTTAATGCATTAATAGGTAAACGAGCAAGCGGGCCGCCTGATGGTATGCTACATCCGCCACCATGGACTTTGCATTTCACGTTCTTGGTTGTGGCAGAGGCACAACCAAGTCGTTGCCTACCGACACTGCTTAGCCAGGGAAATCAATAATTATAGCTTCTTTCGGCATGAGACTGTCATGGTTATAATTTTTTGTTATTACGTTTTATTTACAAAATTTCCACAGAAAATAACGCTGTTATGTCGATCAATGCGTCATTTGTATTCAAACCGCTATCCTTCAGTCGTAATTGGTCCTTCCGGAGCGACTGTACAAATTTGATAAGAGTGAATACTTGAACGTACTTTATTAACTGGTTTCGATGTTCAATACGTTTCTGAAAATATTACAATTTCCGCTGCAAAATGTAAAACCAATTAGACCTTATTAATGACTATTGATTGTTTATCCGATTTGAACTACTCAAAATTACAAAAAAAAAACATTTTATTTTTATTTCGTTCTATTTTGGACTACAAACAGTGACATACAAAGAAGTTAATTAGTATAATGATCGCTACGAAATGTTAAATCAATTATAAATGATTTATACAGTATTTATTGTACTTTTGCTCTCTCTTTTGCGATGTTTTATTGTAACTATTTAAAATTTGATTGTAACTATTCCAAATTAGAATTCTTATGCCATTATATTTTTATTTATTTTTAATAACCAACAAAAACTTAAAGAAGTTAGTTAGTTTAATATAACGTAATAATAATCTTCTGTGTTTAATGAAGTATAGCTTGATGAGGAAAATAAAAAAAACCTGCTTTGGTGGCGTCGTGTTTGCCTTCTCGTTTTAAAGTTCCATATTTCACCAGAACATGAGGTTTTTTATTTTCCAAAATTTTCCTCGTGGTTTTCTTCCGATGTGTGTTAGTGGCATCAGGGCTTGTAAAAATTCAATCACATTTTATTGGTATTTTGTTAACTTATTTTTTTACGTTACATCTACAGTTGGAGTTTCTTATTGTAAAGTATTATTTCAAGACCAGTATGTAGTGTCATGTAGTAACGCAGTAGCAAAATGTCCCTATATACAAATAGAGCTGAAATTTAATTACTAAAAATGAATTAAGATACCTAATTTTTGAAAAATATTGTCAGAGAAATATTGGAGATAAGGCTGAACGTGCTGTTCTAAACATAAACCTACAGAGCCCTATAATCACAAATAGATGACGACCGAGCATCGTAAATCTCTATTATATCCACATTACCGTTTCGTAGTGCAGATAATAAAGCAAAGGCAAAGCGACGCACAGTCGCAGTTTTAAGACCGGTGATATATGACGGAGCGCAGCGCTGAGAATTTTTTACTGTCAAACTATTATCGACATTGTCATCAATGAAATAATATTCAAAATCCATCAACACAACAATAAATTTGTATTACATTGTTGTGATTATTGATTTTGAATATTATTTCAATGAAGACAATGTCGATAATAGTTTGACAGTAAAAAATTCTCAGCGCTGCGCTTCGCTATATATGCGCCGGCTCTTACGAAGATAGGACACACAAACACGGTCTGCTTTTATTTGTGTATAATAATATTATAAAGAGGAAAAGCTGTTTGTTTGTAGGGATTAATCTCTGTATCTTCTGAACCGATTTTGAAAATTCTTTCACTAATATGGAGCTACATTACTCCTGAGTGCTTGCGGCGGTTAGGGCCCGCCCATAGTAGGTATAGTGTGAGACAATGAAATAAAACCAGGGTTATTACGTGGAATGAGCTTTATTTTTGAACCTTCGCGTTACACTCGGCACTGGTTGCTGGTGTTAGACACCAGGAGTCAATGGCCTAATTAGAAAAGCATTAGAGTTAACAGAATATAGACAATAATTGGTAACGTTACATGACATATCCCGGGAAAATATTTATCTCGAAGTACTTTTCAGGCGACTGGAGCCGCAAACAAAAGACTAAAATTATATAAAATTCTGGCTGACGCATACAATTTTAAATAGTTATCAAATAAAACACGAAGCAAGTACTGGTGGTAAGTCTCTTACATGTCAGAGACTTCTACTAACTATTGGACATAATAAGACTTAATATCTCATGTCAGGATGGCGAGCGCAGTGGAATATCAAACAATACTTTGTAAATCAAGGTGTTGGTGTTTCTACTGTTTATGGGAAGTTGCATCGCTTACCATCAGGCGAACGTCAAGCTCGCCTTGTCATTCAAAGCTATAAAAGAAAAAAAAAAGAAAATGAAAACGTTGTAGATGAGAAATAAAAGCAAACCGTTTAAAATTCAAGTTGTAAAGCCCTCGATCGTACACATTCGGTACTGATCAAACGTGAATGCTTTGAAAAATGGCGATATTTACATAAAACAAGGAAATGGTTGGTAAAGCGGAATTTGATGGGAGTAGCTTTACTCGTGACTTTGTTTTCAAAGGTATCCATATTTCAAAGGTTAATGGTTTTAAGCAAGGACTGACTGAAATTCAGGGACCAAAAAGCTTATGCTTTGAGGGTGTTTTATTTGTTTTTTCTTGCGAGGAAAAACACGTTTTCGCTACCACTACTTAGTGGAACGGTTATGTTGATTTCACCTGCCTAACAGCTCAATGTGAACACTCGGGAGCAGTATTATTCGCTATGACACTATGTACAATTGTACACCATAGGGTACATTGACACCGGCATACCAACCAGAATCTGTTGGAATCTTCGTTGGCACAAACGAAACGGCCCGGGGTATCCTGTTGTACTAAGTTGCGCCTACCCCTTTGAGGATAAAGGTGTGATGTGCGTTAGTTTACTTTTTACTGCTCTAGCAGACTTAATACTATGATTACAATAATTTAACTTAAAGCTAAGAAACTCAACATGTATATAATTCAATTTAAAACTGATTTCAAGCGCAGCGAATTAAACACGATATCACTATCACTACATAGTATAAAACAAAGTCGCTTTCTCTGTCCCTATCTATGTGTGTTATTCTTTAAAACTACGCAACGGATTTTGATGCGGTTTTTTTAAATAGATAGAGTGATTCAAGAGGAAGATTTATATGTATAATAACATCCATTAAAAAGTGGAGAAATACTGTTATTTTGTTATGTTATACCCGTGCGAAGCCGGGGCGGGTCGCTAGTAAATTATAATTAAGAGGCGTTCACGCAATAAGTTAACCTATATTAGCCTATATAAGTCTCACAATGAAGGTTAAAACATATATTCAATGAAAATAACACATACTCACATAAAGTTTTCATTTTGAATATATATTTCCGAGATACATTTTCAATATACCCCCTGTGCGACTGTCAATGTGTTTTGGAGCGAAATTGATGAATTATAGCACAGAGGCATATCCCCTCTTTGATAACCCACAAATAGCAAGCGCATGAACATTTTTCATGTCAAAATGTAACGATAGATTTATTTATTTGCACTTTATAGCAATGGGGAAGGTTGCAATTTTCCAAAAAGGAACCCAATACAACTAATTAATTCTAATAAGAAATAATAATAATGTCAGCCCTGTATTATATACTGTCCCACTGTTGGGCACGGGCCTCCTCTACTACTGAGAGGGATTAGGCCTTAGTCCACCACGCTGGCCTAGTGCGGATTGGTAGACTTCATGCACCTTCGAAACTCCTATAGAGAACTTCTCAGGTGTGTAGGTTTTCTCACGATGTTTTCCTTCACCGTTAAAGGAAGCGATAATTCTCAAAGAATACATACATAATTTTAGAAAAGTCAGAGGTGTGTGCCCTTGAGTAACAATTAAATCCTAGTTATAATGCATAGCAAGCGCGATAGCCTAGTTGGGTGTGGAAAGGCTTGCCAAGACTAATGTCCGCAGGTTCAAATCCCAGGGGCACACACCTCTGACTTTTCTAAAAAATTATGTGTGTATTCTTTGTGAATTTATCGTTCGCTTTAACGGCGAAGGAAAACATCGTGAGGAAACCTGCACATCTGAGAAGTTCTCTATAGGAATTTCGAAGGTGTGTGAAGTCTACCAATCCGCACTAGGCCAGCGTGCTGGACTAAAGCCTAATCCCTCTCAGTAGTAGAGGAGGCCCGTGCTCAGCAGTGGGCAAGTATATTACATATAATACAGGGCTGATATTATTTTTTTATTATTATAATGCATAAATACGGTCTTCAAATCGTTCTAATGATAATTATATTTTACATAAATTACGAAAGGGAAGTCGGTACGTCGTTTATATGGACCCTTCCTCACTAAAACATAGTTATGTAAAAGCGGATTTAATGCTGAAGGCATTCTCCACCAGTCAGTGGGGCAGTGGACAAAAACATAGGAGCACGCCACTGATTTAAACGGTGTAGATACAGTAATATATGTATAATAGTAATTTATAATACTAAGATAAATAAAATGATATACGTATTAGGTAATATCTATAATTAATAAATATATTATATACCATACATACGCAATATGGCACAATATAGTTATATAAACATGTCTACGATAAAAACAAAACTGAACCGATTTTAAAAACAATCCTTTCAAATAAAAAAATATGTTTACAAATTGTTATTAAATAAATGAGTTCTATAAAAACAAGCAATAAAAAAAAATTTAAGTACCACCTCCGTTTTTGCAGTCGGTTAAGACATAGATACATAGTTGTAAATTCATAAATAATGGCGAACATAAACCCGAAATTTACGATGACACCGTCAATTCACCTACAAGTAGTTCTCGGTTAACTTGTCTCGGGAAAGATATTCACAAAAACCCGGCAGTATAAGCTAGTTAAATACTAATTTGTGTTCCCAAACCCCACGTTATTGTCCCAAAGAAACCTCAATCAAATAATGGCACAATGAAACAATAGACTAAAACGTTGCCGCACAAAGCGTTTCGTTTGTGTCTGTTCGTTAACAACATTGTTCTTATTGTTATCTGTGTAAATAAGGATTAAATGTGTTTCTATATTTTTTAAATTTAATTTTTATTGTTACTTGATTGACGCGACGAGCTTGCCGTTCACCTGAAGGTAAGCGATACGATCACCTATAAACAGTAGAAACATCATCCAACACCTTGAATTACAACGTATTGTTTGGTATTCCACTGCGCTCGCCATCCTGAGATTTTAAGTCTCATTATGTCCAGTAGTTGCACTGGCTACAGTATCCTTCAAACCAAAACACAACAGTGACCACACACTGCTGCTTGGCAGCCGAAATAGACATTGCGGTGGTACATACCCAGGCGGACTCTCACATATGAGAGATCTACCACCATGTCCGCTCTATATAATTTTAGGACTCTTTGCGTAAAAATAACTATTATGAGACCAGGGGCCTTATTCTCTATCCCGCACGTTATTTAAACAGTGCGTAACAAGCACGTAACACAACGCATCATGTTTAGAACTATAGAAATTTGGCTTACAGAATACCTTCCACGCACATTTTATGAAGATAACATGACACGGCCGCGTTACGCGTTTACACTATCATACAGAATAAGGGCCCTGTTAGTAAATTTGTGTTATAAAATCCGATGCGCTTGTTTTTTGTAACCAGTCAGTTCAAATTTGCAAATTCAGATAATTTTCTGGTCTTCGTTCAACAATTAAGTGGTTGGCATAAAATTATCATAAACCCGCCTTTTGCTTGTATAAGAATTTGCTGTGATATTACTTTAGTTTTTGCTTAGCTGGAATTTTGTATCTAGATAACCAAGTGCTTACGCAGAGGAGACGTAAATGAGAACTGTATTAAATGTTTGTTTACTTATATATACGTAAGCTGAAACAAAATATTTTACTACAGAATGTTTTTTTATATGGTGATCCCACAGTACTTTATTGTAGGAGGGTGTAATAGAATGTCGACTGACGAGAAACGATTATCTTTCGGTAGTTAACACAATTATGCCGGCATGTTGGAACTGGTTATACACAGGCTGATCCCGGCACGCGACACACTTACGTGGGCCACTATGGCGGGTTGTAACACCTAGTGTACGGTAGTCGCTATCCGGGCAGATATAAAATATATCCTACCACCAAACTTGCATACTAAAGCTAAATAAGAGACAAAACTGAAGGCGACATTTATTAAAGGTATGCAATGTATATCGCTGCGTGAAAATAAGTATAAACATAATATTATATTAGCTGCTGTTTGCGGCACCCCCCGCGTCCAAGTTTTTCCGGGATAAAGTTCTCACTTTATATTTTCTTCAGCTAAAAAGTAGCCTACAGCATTCAGAAGTTTTTCTATTAGTCAAAACAATCAAAATCAGTTTTGTTGTTTCTGAGAGTAACTAACTACTAAACAGAGTTTCAAGTAAAGAGTTCATAACAAATAAATTCGTCAGCTTTATTTTTTTTATGGACTCTATTTGCATGTACCTAATCAAGCGGTTTGTTCCAGACGCGGGTGTGAGATGGGTCCCATCGTACTGCGCGCTGAAAGAACTCAGCGTCTCTGACTGTACCGGCGTCACGGACTTCGGGCTGTACGAGCTGGCAAAGTTGGGGCCTGCGCTGCGGTACCTCTCCGTCGCTAAGTGTACTCAGGTAAAAAAACACACACAAACATACATACATACACACACAAAAGCGCGCGCATTCACAGTCACACATTCCTGCTGCTGGTGGATATATATTGCTTAATTACACCCAGTAATACATCGTTAAATATTAATCTATATAATATAAATTGAATAATTATACTAAGTGTCGTTCGCAGATTTGTATGCGTGAAATTTTTTTTCGAAATACAGTACTGTGTTATTAACAACCAGGATATTATTTATCTGAGTGCTAAATTTCATCCAAATATATTTGGGAGATGCTATATTTATTTCTAGCTCCAAATATGTATACTTATTTTCCCATTTATAATACTAGCTTTTGCTCGCGACTCTGGCTGCATGTATAAGGTTTCTGAGATAAAAGTCCAGCTATATGATTTAAGTCCCATTTCTCCTCATATGGTGGCACTCTTCCTCCTATTTAGCAATTAACTTATCCATCCTTTTTTCGCTATATTTATGACAACGATATTTTCATATTTACCAACAATCATAAAGTAGATTGACTTAATGCTATTTTTCCAAGTTATTTCGATTTTGCTCTTATGTATACTTTGCAAAGAAAATCTAAACGTGTTTGTCTTTAATGTTTCTACTACGTAATAAGAGAAAGATGCGAAAGCCTTAAGTGTTTTATTTCAAAGAAGAAGGCACTAACGTAACGTCTCACTACACAATGTATTAAAACCTTCTTATAGTCTTTAGTTTCTTTTACAAAGGATTATGGATGTCAAAGGCTTGGTGTACTAGCTTTTGCCAATGGGTTGTTTGTGTGAAATTCTTTTCTCAGATTAAAACTTCTATTGGAGACTGTTCGGGATTAAAAGACTATGTGCTGCTATAGTCTTTCTTGTTGTTAGTATATGTTTCATCAAATTGCATTTAGGTTTATGCGTTTACTATTTACACACATCCAAACATCGACAGTATTTTGTATTCATAATATTAATAATTAATGTCAATTGAAATATTATAAACACTTACTAACTAAAATTATTGTTATCAGCGGGAATTAAATTCTGAACATCACAATTAACACACGAAATACGTTAATACGAAGTCATTGCGATGATTACAAATTGACGGCAATTAATAAAACTTCTACTGTTCCTCAGGTATCAGATTCCGGGATTCGAACATTGGCCCGCCGATGCTATAAGTTAAGATATCTGAACGCGAGAGGATGTGGAGCTTTGGGAGATGATGGAGTAGAAGCCATTGCCAGAGGGTGCTCAAGGCTTCGAGCCTTGGATCTTGGCGCTACTGATGTCTCTGAAGCTGGGCTGCAGGTTTGTAGACTTTATAACTGCAGTTTTTTTTTTATACTCGCACGCAATAGTTTGCCCACTTTTATGATAGCGACTACCACACCGTGTTAAAACCCGCCATAGTGGCACGAAATGTATTGCGTTTCAGGATCACTCTGTGTATACTCGGTTCCAACAGGCCGGCATAATTGGGTTGACTGTCAAGAGGTAATCACATCTTCTCAGTCGACAATCTAAAGAACCCTGCTCCACTTACCATCAGGTGTAGTGGGGTCACCGCCGTGTCTGTAAAAAAAGAAGATTATTTAACATTAGGTGACAGGGTGATGCCATTTGTGTTTTCATTCTTACCAAGATGACACCACGGCGCTTAATGATTCTTCATGTGACGTACCATCAATATCAGATTCGTAGCTATCTCTTCACTAAAACTCACGTAGCGATAAGTTAGTTCATTCGTTCCTTCGTACAATTAGTCAATGTCAGCTCAACTTCATTCATAGCGTGAATATTTTGCGGCAGCATATAAATTAGATACCATTTGGCGCGCAAACTGCTAATGCATTTAAAAATATTTCTTGTTCAATCATTTGGTATTTTACCAATTAAAATTTTGGTTTTTTTGATGATGTATGTCTATTAGGGCAGTGAATAAAGAAGGTCAACATTACACATTCAAACTAGATTAAATTGATAAATATTATGACAGATATTAGCCCGATGCTGTCCAAACCTGAAGAAGCTGGCTCTCCGAGGCTGCGAGCTTGTTGGAGACGATGGTTTGGAAGCAGTTGCGTACTACTGCCGAGGGTTGACGCAGCTCAACATCCAGGACACGCCGGTGACGCTGCGAGGGTACAGAGCTGTGAAGAAGTACTGTAAAAGATGTGTTATCGAGCATACGAACCCTGGGTTCTGCTAGTGCAACGGGAAAATTGGATACTTTATGTGTTGGTGCTACTGAATCATCTTTAGATCTAGGTGCTAGTCCAGTGACTGAGTGATGTCAGCTATATTTAGCTTTCATGCTAGTCTAATAACATGGATGTTATCTTCAGACCCTGAGGCTAGTCAAATAACTGGATTAGTGAATTTCGTGTTACAGTTCTGAGGCCTTAGATAAGTAGCAAGTGTTTCTTTGCTATATTCTTTCTACATATTTTTTATCTAATCATTCTTTATTAGCGGTAATAATTGTAGAAAGGCATCTTGTCTAAAGTCTCTGATCTTATACTTGGTTTCTTGGATACATTGGCCTTGAAGCCGTGTTGAACTTTCCAGAACTTGTATTGCGGATTTGATAAATAGTCTTTGGTGCTCTGGAATACTGTCCCATATTGGGTTTTCTTTGCTGGAGATTACTGTGGGGAAATGAAGTGTCTAAGCTGTTTGGTTTAGCAAAGAGAGGATGGAATGTTTGAGATTGAAAACATAGCTATTGTAAAATGTATAGAAAAAAATTAGACCTATCTTGGATTCAATGTTTGCTAACGATAATGATTTGTCTTGGATGCAAGAGGATAAATATAGAGGAGAAGAAAGTCGGAAAATATACTTATTTTTTTGTGTATACGATAATTTATATTTAATTTTGCTGTTCTAAATTTAAAAGAGACATTTGAAAAAAGAGGATTTATTGTGCTATATTCGTAGAAAAAATTAAAATATATTTATTCTACATATTAGAAAATATAGACAATTGTTGCATAGAGCCAAAATTATGGTGTCTTAAATCTCTGTACAAAAATATAAATAGTGCTTAATAATAAATAATACTATAAATTTTGTAAATGCTTTAATAATAATTCATTAGTTGTTATGTTTATAACGAATATAAACAGGGTGTTTTAGTGATAAAATATCAGCATAATTGCCGTTTTTAAAATATAATCAATTTGAAAATGTATTTGTACTTCTTATTTGGTTATTTAAGATCTTTTTCGCGTGTATTTATTTTCCCAACTGTGATGTTTTGTCTTTCAAAATGATGTGGTCATTAACTTGAAACAAATGTGTCTGTTAGATATATTTTGTGGTCCCATAGTCTACTTTCAAAGGAGGAGGGAAAGGGGGAGGGGGGCTTTCAAGTTTTTTCGAAAATGTTAGTATGTTTTGCTTCATCTGACAAGTTCATAAATAGTTCCGACACGCTGTAATTATTATAGTCATTGCGACTGAATAGAACAATAAAATCAGTATCAAGTAGGTGTATTCGAAATTTAAAATATTATCTGCTATAAACTGGTAATGCTCAAAACATTTTGAATTTCGAACATTACATTATATGTATAAAGCTGTTTTTAAATTTTGGCTGTTATTTATATTTGGTCGGTTATTTTTTATATGTTGTAATATAATTTTATAATTCACGCGAATATTTATTTTAGATTGGAATTGGATAATACCCTTGCCATAGCACCTATAAGGGTGACAGCCCCAGTCCATCGCATAGCACTATTGTACTATCAGCCCTAAAAGTAACTGAATAAATTAAAAACTTCGAAACGTCTTTACACGTAAACTTCAATGGATTTTTTTATCACTTATAAAGTTTACACTTTCTAGTTTCTTTTAGTGAAGAAACATCGAATGTTGGTACGGAGTCAAAGGATTAAAGATGATTTTTAAATTTCTAATTTGTTCAGTTACTTCTGTTCCTGATTATGCAACATATTGAGGGAAAGAAAAAACTATGTAAAAACAATATCGGTAAAATCGGATGAATAGGATCCAATGGGGTGAAAAGGGACGAATTATAAATCAAAATTATTCCGATGGGGAAACTATAGAAATAAATTTTCTCGTGCACAATGGTAACGAAAATGACGATTTGAATAACAATTTGTTTTTTCTGGTAATCTTGACCTAAATTTGATTTCTTTTTAACCGTAGTACAAATATTTTTTAGAACTTAATGTCACCGAAGGTAAAATATAAAAAGGGGGTAGATATTCATTTACACTGAATTTTTTTGTTTCCTGAATATGGAGTTAAGTGCTTTCCGTTTGATGTGTGATTATTAACAAATAGTTTTAATGTAACATGTAAAGTTCCTGTAAAAAGAATTTTATGCTAATAATGGTCGTATAGTTAAGTATACTTTTTCGGAGAAAGGGCAAAGGAATCTATTGCATACTGATCCGTCTGCCCAAAAATTAATATTTTTTATTATTTTTGGTTGAAACCTTTTTTTATACGCTTGTAATTAATTCTATCCCTGAGATTTATAAAAATTCTCAATAACATTTTTTGCCTACGTTATGAGTGAAAAATGTAAATAATCCTTTTGTTGGATATTAATTTTAATAAAAGACTATGGAATTTAATAAAGACTGACTACATTATGATTAGCCCAATATTGCCTTCATAACAATACAAATAACTGGTAGCCGCGTCTAAAATTATGGTCCCACGATTTTTGTAAAATATATTTTTTATTTACAAAACCTAATTAGCGGGTAAGTCTCAGTTTACTTGTAAAATATATTTTTTTAATTATTAACCTAATTATATCAGCAGATTGATCTTACTTTACGTATGTATGGTAACAAACTATAGCAACAGCACCTAGAAATTTAAGTTACAAAGTACTTCATTACAATTATTGTTAATAAATAAAGTATACGTATTTTAAGGTCGACAAGGGTTGATTTGAACCCTTTATGTATGTTTGGAATGATGAATTGAAACAATTAAATAGAAAAGAGATTTGTGGAACATCATTCGATAAAGCAATAAATACCGACATTGGCTTGTTTTATCCACGGTAGATGATTTAAACAGATAATAAATAATATAATAAAAATACCACATAGGTAATTTTTATCTAAGTTTTAAAACTGGATACAATTATAGCCCCAAAGAGAATTGCTTAAAAACGAATTTTAGTTTTCCTTATCAGAAATGCATAAATATTCATTAAAAAACTATATAATTACATTTTTATTGCTTAATCTTTGTAATATAACGGTAAAAAATAAAACAAGGTTTTGGATTTTTCTAACAAATATATGAAAATACATGCGTATGTACTGATGGAGGCAACATTTTTCGTCCCGCCATCTTGCAAAACGTCAATTATGCGGATGCCCTTTTGCAAGATAGCGGACGTTAGTTCCGATTTTGGCCACGTTCATTACAATCCTTGTCGGTCTATAAAAATACCCGTGCCTACAATTATTTAGTAGTTCCTATTTTTATTTTTTTATTTATGTTTTATTTTTTAATTTTCTGCTCCGGTATTCTTATTTCAAAACTGTGATATGATCATTATTAGTAATTCGATTAAAGGTTTGGTCACACGTAGACGTGTTGGATTTGATGAATGACGGGAACGTTGTTGTTAGGGTGTCTAGCACGATATTATTTTAATAAAAGAACGAGCTGACTCTTCTAAGAAGTTAAGTATACAGCCACTTAGTCATGGCTGACTTGAATTGTAGGTCACGAATGGAGACAAAGCCATTATTTCCGAATACTGGATAACATAAGATGCTAAGGTCGAGTGTCGTAATTAGCTTCAAGGCAGCTATGTCTAAGCGGCATTCTGACTGATTGAGGAGCATTCGCGCTTTGAAGACGAATTTGCTAAGGTCATCTTTATAAATATTTATATTTCGTGCCTGATAGCACACGGCCTGCGCACGGATGTGTGTGAACAAACCTTGCTTGTATAATACTATGCTGTACTATAATTGTGTATATTTAAAATAAGTCCGTATAAATATGTAATTATGATATCTTATAAAGATATTGTTCATTAGTGTGTAATTATAATGTCTAACTCAATTGCCATTGTTGATTTAGTTTTTACAATTAAATTATATTTTTAACATTATCGTGTATTATTTATTTTAGTTGAAGCAGGATTGATTATTCCTTTGTGTAAAAAGCTTGAAAAATATATACAAAATTATTACGTCAGGTGTGTGCTAACTGACTGAGTTAGTAAAGGAAAAATATTATAATCAGTTATGTGTTCAATAAATTTAAATATCATTTGAATGACGAGCATCTCGCTCTACTGATTGTAAGCGATGCGACCGCCCATAAACAGTAGCAACACCATACAAAACTTTGAAATATACAGTACTGTCCAACCCAGTGTTTTCCTTACCCTGAGACGTAAGATCTCCAAACTTTTAAAACATGTAGCGCTAAAGCGCTTTAAAAAGTCAATATTGACACCATACTAAAGTCAGTTTGAATGGATTGCAGTTCAATTCAGTTCAACCCTGAGTGTTTGGAACGCCACATCTAGTACGTAGTACACATCGATGACATGGATCCTGTTGTTTGGCGTTAGAAATACATATTGCGTTGGTCCCTATCCAGACGACCTATCGCATACAAGAAACCTACCATTAGTAAAACAACCAGAGTTTTATTAATTTAGCAACAGTATGCTTTGGTCGTAGCTGGTCGACATAGCCTAAAGTGGCGAAGTGTGAAATTCTTCCAAAGGTAACCCGTGGCAACAAAAATGCCTTAGTTAACATATCGCGGCCAATTTTACTGAAAATACAAATGTAAAAAACCTAACCTCCCTAAAAGGGAAGTCGGTAGGAATTGGGTTGTATAGACGCTTCGCCACTGATAGCCTATCGGATTAGCAAGGTGAAATGGCAATGGGCATATAGCTCGCAGAACTGATGGCCGTTGGGCCACGAAGGTTCTAGATTGGAGACTTGCAATTGGTAAGCGCAGCGTTGGACCTAATAAGTCACAGGAGGTCGCTGTATGCGGGCCACTTCCAATAGGTCAAGCTGGAAATATTTTAGGGCGGCCCATGTTCAGCAGTGGACATCCTTCGGCTGATGATGGTGGTGTTTTGGTTGGAAACTGCGATAATGTGAATTATCCTGCCAACTTTTTTGAACACACACATTTTATTTTAGCAAAAAAAGTTATATCAAGCGGCGATAGCCTAGTTGGGTGTGGAACGGACTGCGAAGACAAATGTCCGCAGGTTCAAATCCCAAGGCCACACACCACTGACTTTTCTAAAATCATGTGTGTATTCTTTGTGAATTTATCGTTCGCTTTAACGGTGAAGGAAAATATCGTGAGGAAACCTGCACATCTGAGAAATTCTCTATAGGAATTTCGAAGGTGTGTGAAGTCTACCAATCCGCACTAGGCCAGCGTGGTGGACTAAGGCCTAATCCCTCTCAGTAGTAGAGGAGGCCCGTGCTCAGCAGTGGGCAAGTATATAATACAGTGCTGATATTATGATTATTATTATTAAAAAAGTTATAGTAATGTTTTTCCTATCTCGTCAGCAACAAAAAAAAATGTATATCCGATTCCAACAGGTCGGCATTATTATGTCGACTTCTGAGAGGTAATGATCTCTCTTCAGTCGACAATCTATTGTTCTATTAATCTTACCATCAGGTGCAGTGAGGTAATTTGGAGTGCTCGTAAAAAATAAGGTTATTCAGGTTACGTCTCTCAGATAGTTGCTCGGAAAACTTAAAGCAGTTGTGGCTAGTTCACCAAATGACCGGTCACAGCGAAGGAACATCCCACGCCCTAGATGATTCGGATAAAAAACCTTTACACTGAAAATACGGCATACAAGTCTAAACTCCGTAATGATTTTTTATGTTTCCGGAATGTTAGAATCTAAATAAGACTAGTTTTCGGACTTTATCGTGGCTTCTTATAACTTTCTCCGGTCGTTTTGAAGACTACAGCCTCTGTGGTCATGGCGTGGACAAGGTATTGCTCGTCCCAAAAGTCAACATTACAATATTTACCTACAGTTTACAAATATATAATATATATTTTTAATCCATCTTTTATATCCGTTTATCTTGCACATTGTTATTTAATAAACTTTCAGGGTAATTAATCTAGATTAAACCGATCTGCAATCCTTTATATTTTGTGTACATCAAAGGAAAAGTCACGGTTATTTCGAGCGTATTTGAATCTCAACTAATGAACTTCGATCGGCTTACTCAATATTGGTTTTTGGCAGTTCAGTGTTAATATGCATGTTTGTAGAGAATCGAGCAAATTAACTATTTCTGTGTATGCTTGAATTTATAAATTAACGAAATGGCGTGTGGATTTCTGTGGCTTAAGGCGTCTTCTTTGCTGTTAAAGCTTGAGATGCAGCAATGAGATGATGCAGTGATAACTTTACTTAAACTTAAAATCTAAACGTGCTTAAAACAAAAACTCCATTACTTAATTTTTCTACTGTGACTTCGACATGTATTTTTAAATATTTAATTTCGAAGAATAAAAAAGAAAAATCGCAAAATGCATGATGACGTCAAGCAAGAATTAACTAGTTTTCTTGGCCTATCTCACCATTTATTTAAATAAACTAATACACTGTCATTTGGCAAATGTCAATGTCAGGATTGGTACGTTACAAGTGTCACTTGTCACGTTTTTTTACTGCAAAGCATAGGCTATTACGTCTTGAGCCGTTTATATGACGTCATTTGGTGCTTACGACGATTAAGAATAAAACAAAATTAAAAGTGGAAATCATGAATCCAAATATCTGAATTTGAAAAAGAAAATATATGGGACTCATAATTATAGATATAGTTTCATAAAATACTAGCTTTTGCTCGCAGCTTCACCAACATGGAGAAGTTTTCCGAGTTCCGCATTATATATTTTATTGGGGTAAAAAGTAGCGAATAACCCTCCCAAGGTCTTAAACTATCTCCATACCAAATTTCATAAAAATCCGTTCAATAGATTTTGAGAAAATCAATAACATACAATACATATGCCTATGGCGTTAAGTCCGCCTATATACATTTTTATATGAAGTGCTTAATAAATAAATAAATAAACATACAGACAGACAAAAAGGGGACTTTGTTTTATAATTTGTACAGATAAACGTTTGAATATAAAAAATGAAATGTTAGCAAACTCGCTTTGCACCTGTTATTCTTAAAAGCACATAAATACTCGTCCCATCTAAATTCTAAACACAATGGAAGCAATTCCAGCCCGCGTTGACAGACAAAACTCACCTCAACAAACTTGTAATTAAACTTACTGCAAGAAATCTGGTCCGTCTAATTGAGACTAAAGTGCCATGCGGTGGTATAGCGGCTGCAGCGCTTGTTTTTTTATATTATGGATTTACGAAACAGCGCGAATACGACGCTGCAGCCGTCCCTTTGTTAATGTGCATTCTTTACCATCAATGGTAAAGAATGCACATCAATGCGTTGCTTGCTGCGACATTCATGTGTAAATTTGAAATAAAAGCTTTGTTAAATATATATTCTGGTGATTTAGGCGTTTGTAAAAATACGATTATTATTTGTTTTATCATTTTCTCAAACAACGCTGATTTTATTTCATTATTGGAGTTATATAATTTTGATACCAATCTAATTTCATATTGCTACTCACTACCATAAAATAGTATACTAAGACCAATTAATAATTTAGGTGAATCAATTTAACGCGTAGCTTACGGGATAATATTTTAATCGGTTCAAAAGTTTTTCAGTTGATTCCACACAAACATCAAAACGCGAATGCTAACGACGCCTACAATGCTTCTAAGAGTTAACCCATTTACCCAAATGGCCTATGTCCTTGCGTTAACGTGACAAATCGTATCGTTGCTGAGGTCGAAAGTGACCTATTTTCGAAGGCTTCGGATGTTCGCCGACCTCTCCATTGACATTTGTCAATTTACGCATATTTAGGGCACATAATTGACTGCCTCGTTGGTGTAGTTTTGCGTATGCGGTATGACATCGCTCTGAGGTCCTGGGTTCGATCTTGAGTCGGACAAGTAATATTGGGTTTCTCTTTATTAGCCCGGAGTCTGGAATTTGTGCCCGTCATGGCGATAGGCTCGCCCCTAACTCGAGGCGGAACACAAAGGTGAAAAGTGAGTATTCTGGTTGCACTTCTGCCTATCCCTTCTGGGATAAAGGCTTGATGTATTGATCAATGCGTGCAATGCATTTGAATGATGAGACGAGTAAGTTGCTCTTCTAATCGCAAGCGGTACAACTATCTATAATACAGTCAAACTATAGTAGGTCTTCGTCCAGTTTTTACATACGCAATCTTTCCCCGCCTCTGTTCTGTGCTCACGACTCGTGCCGTTTTCTGAAAGTAGTTATATTGTAAAAATGAGTCATCTTCCCCCTCCGTACTACGTCCACCTATTTCACTACAATCTGTTTATTAAAAGCCAAAATTCCACATTCAATATCAGTAGATAAGATATACGTGCTACTCAATTAATATATTAAGTAAATTAATAAAAACGTAGATAAGCCTTTTAATATGTCCCATGTTATCTCAAGTGGTTGATATACTTATGGCGGTGTTGATTTTTGGCGGGTATCCTTATTATTTTTCTGGCACGTCACCTACTGATGGTATGCGTGTCCAGATTGACTGATGAGGGATTATTTCTCGTCAGTTGTTACAATTTTGCCGGCCTTGAAGTAGTTGTTAGAGGTATATTCTTGCTGAGGCCGGCGTTAAGCCGTTTTGATAAATCTGATTTTATTCTAATAATAATTATAATTTTCTAATTCCATAAATTCTTATAATATTTAAAAATATTTTTTTTTCTCTATTCTATTTGCGATAGTATAATAAGGCATTCAGCGCTATGTCGATCAAAAGTTACAACCGTTATAACTCAAATTCATTATGATCTAAAATGGAAATCTAAATCTACACCCCACGCACAAACTAGGTAAGAAGGCAAAATCAATAACACTCTCATAAATAAAAATATATCTTAAACCCCGAAACTCTTATTTAAGTGACGGATTACCAGTCAATTTTGAGTGATGAAGAGAAACGAGTGTGGTCCCTAACAAGCTAATGAACTGAAGCTCTAAATGGGACAGCGAGAAGTAATAATTATAGAAGTATAAGTAAAGTCGTATAATGACTTGGCAAAAAAACACAAAAACCTTGACATTATGAATGGCAGATTTGGATCATTCTCAAGAGGTCTTAAACAATTAATATTTACCCACAATAGTTAGTCATATATTTTTAAGTTACACTTATACTACTTTCTTGTTTAAATTTTTTAACTTTACACAGTACTTAATAGTCTTAATTTATTTTAGTCCGCACTTTAAGTAATTAACTAGTGTAAGGGCGCAATGTTTAGGAATACAGTCTAGTTTTTATGCTTGTATATTTTATAATTAGCTTTAATTTTGATTGTAATCTGTTTTGCGTCTTAATTTTATTAAAATAAAAAAATAAAATAAATAAAATTGGATTTAGGATTTGGACGGTCATCGGACGTGACATGTGCTTTGTCTTGATTCGAGATGGAGATGATATAAACCTATCGACTTTAATTATTAAAAAAAATCTTTTTAATTACTAAAAAAAGAATTTGTTTATAATATGTAAATGACAAAGCTATGACAAAGTTTTGTTAAGGGCAAAAAGGCTCATAGCCAGAGTTGTGACACATTACTAAATGTGATTAACTCTCTCTCTCTCTGGTTATGGCGTCGAGACTGTTGCTCTCTTTTGGGTTCTGTATAAAACAATAAATAAGTACATTGTTGATCGCAACCGAAGCCTTATTAAACCTAACAAGTTAACGTTGTAGCCAGAGTAACTACTGGACATAATAAGACTTAACATCTCATGTCTCAGGATGGCGAGCGCAGTAGAATAACAAACAAAACTTTGAATTCAAGGTGTTGGATGGTGTTTCTACTGTTTATACTGTTCGTATCGCTTACCATCAGGCGAACGGCAAGCTCGTCTCGTCATTAAAAGCAATAAAAAATCTGTTATAAATCCAGCATAAAATTATGGACTACGATGTGTAGTAACTGATATTATGTAGATCACGCATCACGTTCACGTTCATCAATGAATATGGAATACTATACGTGAACTATGAATTGACGCTTGATAACCAGAAAAATTAATTATTTTTTTAATCAACCATGTGGCCAGTATGGGCAGTAGATAAAACATTTTTTTTGGTAATTCTATACAAGTTAGGTATATAGGTTTTAGAAATAGTTATTTAAGCGTTATTAAGTGTCTAATGAAATAATGTCTAAATTTGATACATTATAGAAACCGCATCGTTAATCTGAAGGCCACGGATGTATACATTAGGTTGGTTACCCAGAACATACAATAAATTTTACATAAGATTTTCGAAAATATACAGATTGTTTGGGATTTATTTGTGTCGTATACGACAGTGAATTTGGTTCCTATGAGAGTTCCAAGTATGAGACGGAAATAGAATCGGTTATCATTACAGGCATTTTTATGTCACTCTCTGGGTTTTTTGGCTCAGTATGAGCCTGGTCTGCAATTTCGGCTCGATATGGCGATAGGTTCGATCCCTATCACATTATGGGACGGAACACAGTTGGTGAAAAGTGGTTACCCTGGTTGCGCATACCACATACCATCTGCATACCGCTTCTAGGATAAATGCGTGATGTTGCGTATTTTTATCACTGCCTAACCTCTAAAAGTGAAGGCGTGAACTTACCGATACAAGAAACCTCTACAGATTGCAAAATTTTTTACTCACACTAACACTTTCACATAACTCAAAGAATTTGAAAATGGATTCCGTAACGGGAGCCATGATGAAAAACGCAATATCCTCAAAAGATTTATTTCTTGTCGGGAAGCTGTTATGAACACTCATTCTACGGGTTAGTACTCTCGTATTATCTGATTGAACCCTTACACAGCATCATTTAGGGATAGAGTGCTCCCCTAAGTAGCGAAACGTTTGATGTACTATGTAAAAAAGCGGCGATAGCCTAGTTTGGTGTGGAACAGACTGCCGAGGCGAATGTCCGTAGGTTCAAATCCCAAGGGCACACACCTCTGACTTTTCTAAAAAATCATGTGTGTATTCTTTGTGAATTAATCGTTCGCTTTAACGGTGAAGGAAAACATCGTGAGGAAACCTGCACATCTGAGAAGTTCTCTATAGGAATTTCGAAGGTGTGTGAAGTCTACCAATCCGCACTAAGCCAGCGTGGTGGACTAAAGGCCTAATCCCTCTTAGCAGTAGAGGAGGCCCGTGCTCAGCAGTGGGCAAGTATATAATACAGGGCTGATATTATTATTATTATTATATGTTGGCCCTGACAAACATCTCGTCAATATGGCTACGTAGCTGTAAATTGCGGTTCAGATTTGGATTTTAATTTCCGAACTTGGTTTGAATATATCGCTCAAGGGCAAGCCAAGATCTGAATTAATTCATAGGGTATTTTTTTTGTATGGGCACGAAAGGTGTCCTCACCTGGTGGTAAGTGGAGTGACACAATAGAATGTCGACTGACGAGAGATGATTACCACTCGGCAATCGACACAATTATGCCGGCCTGTTGGATGTACAGGCTGATCTCGGAACGCAATACATTTGAGCCACTATGGCGGTTATCTTATGTACGGTGGTCGCTATCCGGGCGGATATAAAATATATCCTACCACAATCAAACTTTTTACAATCGATGTGACTATCTAGCACATAGGTAGACCTAATCTTGAACAAATATGGGGTTATTTTCACCATCGGCCACCTAGGAGGTGGCGGCTGTGGTAATCCCTAAGGGCCACCCACTTTCAACTATTTATGTTTTGTCCCATGATAGGATATGGAGGAAGCCAATCGCCATATTCAAATTTTAGACTTCGAACGAATAGTAAGCAGAAAAGTCCAGAGGAAAACTTCACTGTCAAGTGGGTATTTAATGAAATGAAATAATTTATTTGAATCTGTAAAATGTTATACATTATTTAGATTCCATCAATATTAACTCTACCACTAGATCGAAAGCAGTTCATTAGAAAAGAACGGGCAAGAAACTTTGGTGTTGCTCTTTTCAAAATTAAGGTATACATAAACTACAGCACATGATACAGAGAAGCAAAAGAAATTTAATTTTTTTTTATTGTTGTTTCAAGCAGTTTATTTATATGCTCGCAAAATAATTTATAAATTAATTTTAAATTTCCACTCGAGAGCATAACCTTTCAACCTTAACCTCCTCCTATTTATAAAAATAATTAAAATATATTGCTGTTGATTAAATGATCCTTTCATTCATGCTACTCGGCTTAATTTAGGGTATACCACGAAATAAAGACCTCTGTGTCTGGATAGTTTTTAATGTATTTCATCAAGATCTTTTATAAATTAGTTAATCTATTACATAAATGTTCAACAAAATTGAACTGCAATCCATTCAAACTGACTAGTATGGTGTCAATACGGACAGCTTGTGGTTATGTATGAACTGGCGCTCATATTGTAAGAACTCGAGTCTAAGTGTAAACCTGAATGTGAATGAAAAATATTAGTCAAATAAGTAAAATTATTTGTTGCTCAAGTAAATAAATAGGTTATAACAGTGATGTTTTGTTTGCCATTTTAGTTCAGATTTTAAACAAATATATATGTCTATAGAATATATGTCAATGCATGGTATAATAATACTAAGTACACATAGTTAATAGTTCTAGGAACTAACAAACCAACTCCCAAATTCATAGTAGTACATAATAATACATAGTGTAAATGCAGTTATCTTCTTATAATATTTTGTTATAAAAGTACTATTGGATGCCATTATTTGATTGCGTGAATTCAAATTCTATATCATTCGTAATAAAGTCAAAGTTCAATAATCAACCTGAAATAAATTTCAATAATCCGTTTATTAATTACCAACGGCATATTACTGGCCGGTTGCATTTTTTATCTATCAATGTTTGAGTTTCGTCGATTATCGCCAGTATTATTCGCGATTTCTTTGAGGTAGGACGCTTCGCGCGCGCCCCGTTCAGTGAGATCGTTCCCGCGCAAACTTGTGTCAAACTCAATTGGTTTTGAAAATAGAATATAGTGTTTATTTTGTGTTAGTGCGTGGAATATATTGTGATAGTGTTGGTTAGTATTCTAATTTTAAAGGTGCGTATGTTTTTTTAATATTTCTAGGTTTTTTTTTCTTCATCCTTAATATAAAGAAGTTTAAATGGGGTGTTTTGTTCAAATAAGGATAAAAAACATTGACAGGTCGGGGTTATGCAAATTTAATTCCGCTTCGGAAAAACATTTGTATCTACCTACTAATCTAAAATAATAATTTACATATAATGAAAGATAATCTTTTGAATATACACTGCACTTGATTTGCACAATATATTTAATAGAGTTGTTCTAAAAGATACATTATTATGTAAAAAAAAATACATAAATTTATAATTGGCGCTTAATACATTTTAATTTGCAGCCTGGTAAATAAACATAAGTCATTGTTTTGATAAACAATTAATCATTTTCATTGCTTTTGGGGTTATCAATGGAAAATTTTCACTTTTTGACTGATAATAATAGTTAGAGATAATAGAGAGTTATAGATAATAACGGCCTTTATGTAGAATTAAAATTTTATTAATAAGTGCTCATTTTATATTATTATAAACGCCCATTTTACGAACTGTTTTACTTTTCCATCATGAAGGTAGAAATAAAAAAATATCTTATACAATACCATACCATGAAGTAATTTTAGTAGTAGTACAAAATATGTCAAACATTTTGAATTTTCTTTTCACCTGACTCCCGTTACATTTGTCTTCAAAAAATATTTGTCACAACGCGCATGACTATCTTTCATAGTATTTGATATTTACGATGCAATATTTACATGTCTAATAATTTAATTAAATGTGTAATTATAATGTAAATAAATATTTTCATTATTATTGTCTTTATCTAAATATTAGCTATACGCTCAGATCACTTGAAATACCGGTTGAAAGAAAACTATTTTACGAATTTTATCTCAGATTTCCATATTATAAATTCCCGAAAATTATTATATAAGTATATCCGCGAGAAAGTTTTGAAGACTGCAGCCCTCTCTGGGGGGCTATAAGTAGGCGATATGGGTGTGTTCAAAGTGTACATGGATGTATGATGATTAAATTTGGTTCGTCTCGTACTTTTCTGACACTTTGTCTTAGCCGTTGTAATCTCCTGCAGAGAAAGATATGTTTGGTTGCCAAAAATTTCACTTGTATTACATAATATTACATGCTGTATTTGAAAAACAAAACAAAGTGAGGAGCAGTTTTTTTACCTGATTATTAGCATATAGAACTTATTTATACAAGGTATGGGTTACGTCGCACGATTAGCTTGTGTATATGCGATTCCAACAGGCCGGCATAATTGTGTCGATTACCAAGGGGTAATCATGTCTCGTCAGTCGACATTCTATTGAACTCTACTTACTATCAGGTGCAGTGGGGTTCCTTTGCTGTGCAAAAACAGTGTTACAAACGCCAGTACCTAATTACTGTCTAAGTACAAAGTAATCAAAATATCAATGAATTCATATTATTGTATTGTAGTAAGAAAAGACAAAGGGGTAAGTTACGGTCCATAACAGATAAACAAATATTGATGATTACATTTGTGTCTCCGGAATTTCAACCCGCGACTTTTAGTGACACCGCCATTGCGCCACGCTGCACGCCAATAGACATATATATGAAATAGTGATATATAAAACGATTTATAGATACCATTTATGTAATATTGACTCCCGGAATCCTTGAAATATTTCATCAATATCCGAAATTTTATTTTTTAACTCGATATTACAATTTCTTTGCATAAATTGTGAAATTCAATTATTTTAGAAATGTCCGATAATGCTTTTTATAACTATAACACAAAAATGTAAATTACGTACTTACTTCATTTTAGGGTTTTATTAAAAATATTTTACTCCCTGTTAAAAATAAAGCTTTGTTTGAGTTTTTGTATATAACTAAACGATTAGTGGCTTGTTCGTCTGATAGTGAGCACGATAAAAGGTAGCAATACATTATTAGATACCTATTTTATTTTCTAACGCACATTTTATATGAACCGAAGACGCGATCTTTTTTTCGTGCTGCTTTGCCTACACCCAAAGCAGTAGGTACGCCACTGCAATACATAGTCCAGACAACTTTAAGTTATAGAGTTCTGTCTGCAACATTAATACGTTAAGCTTAGTTTCGATAATGACCCTAATGTACGTATGAATACGGATGTCACTTATTGTGATTAGAAACACCTGTATTTAAACATTATCTCTTGAAAGGCAATCATATTTAAGCGACAATTAGTAAACGTTTAGGTATAGCGATTAAAATTTTCGTTTTAGTAAAAAATTCATAATGATGAAACTTCTTAATTTATCGAAATATAGTCGAATGATATTAAACACGTCCTAGAGCTACAAAACCTAGATCAAACGACGCAGAAAAATACACTGATTCCAATTACTTGTATAATTTATTTTTAATTTGTTTTCGCTTAGGTAGGATTACTTTTCAAGCGTTGATATACACTCGATGTATGATCCTTTATGAGTTTACGATACGTAATGGCGTAGTCTAAACCGGGTTGAATACTTTATTTTACAGACATAAAATACTGAATATAAAATGAGGGTATTAAACTAAGAATCTATTGGAAGTTTTACAACTTTATTTAACAACCAAATGTAGGTAGTTATAAAAAACAAATTCACGTACATCGTTTTTGGTTCCAAATGGCACATTAGGTTTCAATTAAAAGCACTATAAAATGCTTTTTACAAAGTTGAATAACACGATGTTAGATCTTGAGTCTCAAGGTTCCTAATTATTTTGGCCATAATGTCCTTCAAAACTCAACAGTCTACACTACTGTAGTCATCAATAGAGACCTGACAGCCGTAACACAAATTCTATCAACTTCCTGTACCCCAAGCATGAATAATGAACTGCATCAAGTAAGTTAATGTTGAGTATTTCTCCACAGTTAGGTGATAATATACCTCAATTTTTTTTTGTAATAGGTTTTTAATTTTTGCTTTTTTGTGTTAGTAAAAATAGACTGTCTTGATAGCATAGTTGTGTTGCGCACGCGACACGACAATCGCGCTGAGGTGTTACAACTCTGCCTGCCCCTGAATACGGGTTAAGGTATGATGCTCTATTTATAGTATGTAAGAAGTAGACTCAACCAAACCCAACGCAAAGACAACTGAAAAAGTCACTGGAAAGCAAAATTAGCAATTTTGTTTACTTGGACGAAATACTTATTCCAGTTATTTTAGTTTTAAAACTAAAGTACAAAACCGGTTTTGAAAATATCTAGGGAACTAATCTGGAAGTAAAGTTTTTCAAACAAAAAAGATTTTTTCCAATCCACTAATAAATGACGGAGTTCTGACGTAACAAACATAAAAAATAGACATAGAAATCCTCGACTTTCCTCTTTTTTAAGTCATTTAAAAGAGATTCGTGCTGTTGATTCCCATTCGTTTGGAGTTTACTGTTCTATGGTTACACGATTTATTAGATATTCGGAATTTACAAGCGCCTAATATTTATGATGGCAAATTTTAGTTTCAAATAAGCACGCGGGGTTTGTTGAAATTTCCATAAAAAATACACTTAAATGAAACATAATTTAACGTCTAGTATAATGCCAACATTCGTGCTAGGGGAACTGATCTCAAAGTTACGATAAAAAACAATCCAATTACAAGTTGACATTGAAGCTACGAACTTTGGAATATTACCGAGCACTTGTATGTTTTTTCAGAAGCGCAATCGTGATGATTGGCTGAAATTTTTACTTAATCATTCTTTAATTTCCGTTTTAAATTAAATAAGTTTATCGGACAATGCTTAAGTGTTTATGAACTGCGTATAATTGTAAAAAAGGGTGTGCAGGTCTTGCGGTTAGTGATTGATTTTCATAGTTTGTTAAACATTTGTTTTTCTTATGCACAATTTTTTTGGTATATATCTTGTCTTTGGCCAGCTATCATTGTATACAAGGTCATAAAATCTACCATAGTGATCCAATTAAGAGTTTCGGGCTCCAAGATCAGATTATTTATCTTTGGTCCAAACAGACCCTCATAATTGTATCGACATTGTATCTGGACACTACGTTTACCATTAGGTGCAGTGGGGTCCCTGTGGAATGGGGGCGTTTGAAGAATTCCACCACGGTATCCCCTGCCTGTCGTAAGAGGCGACTAATAGGGGCCACGAAGGGGGTCGTCGGCGGGCAGCAGGGGGCTGTCTGCCCTAGTGCATTCTTGTGCATCCTTGCATATTTTTCGGTTGATCCTCGGGATGGACGGCAGTGTGTAGTTGGCCTCATGCTGCCGTAGACGCCAAGGGCGTCCTTCGGTGCGTGGGGGCTTCTGAGCCCCCCCCCCCCCATAGGAGACGGGCCGCAAGGCGGCACCGCGCAGGGGCGGCTGCGGACGAATACTTAGACACTTCCGTCAGAGGAAGCCTGCAGCCGTCCCTAATGCGCCGAAGAGGGCCACCGCGGAGTTTTAGCTGGTAGGCCGTGCATAAGTTAGTTGTACTCGGGTTAGGGACTCGGCCCGGCGGTCGCCCGAAGGTCGTCATCAAATCCGGGCGGCTCAACGCCGGGCCGTAAGGCACGGTTACCCCAGCATAACCGCTTAGTCGCCCCCCACGAAGGCTGGGCGGTAGTAATAAGGGACTTTCTCCGCGAAACAAAAAAAAAGGTGCAGTGGGGTCACTTTGCCGTGCGTGTATAAAAAAGAAAAAAAATTATGTGGCCATAGCCTACTTCTGAACGGACCGGAGAGACTGGTTCTCAGATTCCAAACTCACGGCATACAGTGGCAAATTTTTCACATTTATAAGTTACGTGTATATACTTCGTCATTTATGTAAATTAATTGAAAAAAAAAATGATATATTTGTGGAATTAGAATGAGCTATGAGGTATGGAACTAAAAAAATGTGCACTAGGGTGCTCGACCTTGTTCAATAGACCAATAGTAATTCTTATCACGTTGATACAAGGTCGTCTGGTCCAAGAAAAAACTTCCTACATTGGTCACAGATTAACGGTTAGTACATAAAATCAGATTAAGCGACGATGGCCTAGTTGGGTGTGGTACGGACTGCCAAGACGAATGTCCGCAGGTTCAAATCCCAAGGGCACACGCCTCTGACTTTTCTAAAATCATGTGTGTATTCTTTGTGAATTTATCGTTCGCTGTAACGGTGAAGGAAAACATCGTGAGGAAACCTGCACATTTGAGAAGTTCTCTATAGGAATTTCGAAGGTGTGTGAAGTCTTCCAATCCGCACTAGGCCAGCGTGGTGGACTAAGGTCTAATCCCTCTCAGTAGTAGAGGAGGCCCGTGCTCAGCAGTGGGCAAGTATATAATACAGGGCTGATATTATTATATTATATTATATTACATAAAATCACAATGGTAAGGAAATCTTTACGTAGCCCCACTAATCGAAGTGGCATCTGTCATAGCTCGGTGAGGCACGCATAAAAGAACAAAACATTTAATCTGGCGGCGGCGAGCTCAGCCGCGTAGTTATTGGATGCAGGGTACGACTACTTCTTTAAGGTTTTGGGTTTAAACCTCGGATCGGGCAAAGTAAAATTGGGTTTTTCTACTCAGTATCAGCCCAGAGTCTGAAACTTGTACCTCATCGCGATAGGCTCGCACCTTATCACATCATGGGTCGGAATACGCATGGCGGAAAGTGAGCACTTTAGTTGTGTTTCTGGGCAGTCCCTACGTTTTCTGTGATAAAAGGTGTGTGTGTTTTTCTACATGTGTTGTTTAATAACATATCTGTCAAATAAAATATCCTTGAACTGTCACATAGACAACACTAATTAAAGTTGGTCTATGGTCATGCCTCTTAATAGACAACACTGTCGTTGCTTCTTCCAGTTCCGTTCCTGCCACGTCCAATGCCGCACACAATAAAATCGTTCCTGTACTAGGTCGTTTCAAGTCTCCAACAAGTAAAACAGAAACTTGAAAAACGGTCCTTTAAAAATGTTGTTACAAGTCCATATTTTACTGTTTCAATATTGCACTATTGAGAGTCTATATTGACCAGACTATGCGCCAGAAAAAGCACTGAAAGCCAACCATGAACACATTTTTAATTTCCGTTTGTCGCGCAAATTCTATCTCGCTTCTATCGATACAAGTCAATTGCAGGCTTCGAGGTACAGATAGTAAGTATATATGATTTTTTATACGCAATTCCATCTGTATAGTACAACTTTGTCTATTTATAACGGCAAGTATGTACAAAAATTGTGTTTTAATTTGAAGGTCATTGTAAGTGTAATTACTGTATATTATTAAACAACATTGAATATAGAACAAACTATAAATATGGTGAAGCAATAGGTAGTGTAATTAAAAAATCTATATAATTGAATCGGTCAATTCAAAAACCTCATAAGGCACGAAATTAGATTTTTTCAGGAATCAATAAAAACTGTTTCATGCATAAACAAATGAGTTTTAACGGACTTTTTTATGCTTAATATTTGAGTGCTAAAAATTTAAATCGTGAATAACAGTTTATTAATTACAATAATGAAATAAATATGAAAAACTGTTCTTGGCTTATTAAATTATTACTTTCTTGACTTATTGACTTAAACTGTATGCGACGTCGTGGCGCTTAGCATTAATCAAGCGACATGAAACATCATATTTTTAATAAACAAATTCATACAACCGACTATTACCTTTATGAATCTCAATTATACTATAGAGCTAATCTAATAATAATAATAATATCAGCCCTGTATTATATACTGTCCCACTGCTGAGCACGGGCCTCCTCTACTACTGAGAGCGATTAGGCCTTAGTCCACCACGCTGGCCTATTGTGGATTGGTAGACTTCACACACCCTCGAAATTCCTATAGAGAATTTCTCAGATGTGCAGGTTTCCTCACGATATTTTCCTTCACCGTTAAAGCGAACGATAAATTCACAAAGAATACACACATGATTTTAGAAAAGTCAGAGGTGTGTGTCCTTGGGATTTGAACCTGTGGACATTCGTCTTGGCAGTCCGTTCCACACCCAACTAGGCTATCGCCGCTTATAGAGATAATCTGTGAGACCAAAAATACTTTATATCATTCGATTTCGTAAACACACAGAAATATTAAATACATTTCGATTACCATCTGTAAAATAGAGTAAGAATTTGCGATAATGCTTGTATGTGATAAGATACGTTTACTATTCCAAGTGGGATTGGTGTTTATCGTCATGTGACTGGAAAATCCTTTAGATTTAGATGTTTTTGTTGTTTGCATTCAACAAGCTATATAACAGTCATTAATGTGTAATAAAAACACTATAGTAGGTATACCAGAGCACAAAAATATGTAAAGAAAAATATATTTTTCTTGAATTTAAATATTGATCAAAAATAATTACTAATGTACTTTTTGATTATCGATATTATTCCTTATACTTATAGATTTGTGTAAAAGATTGGTTTTATAAAATATTATTTTTTGTTTCTTGAATATAATTTCTTTTATGCTAGCTATCAGATTTAATTATTCTTACTGTATTAACATATCGATATGGCGATAGGCTTCCTTCCTATGACATCATGGGGCGGAACACACATGGCGAAAAGTGAATACATTAGTCTTTGCCTATCCCTTCGGGGCTATAATACTTGATTCAATATGTATTAATTTTATTCGTTTTTTTTTTACTTTATTAAGTATTTTACATACATACATAAAATATAGTATCAAGCCTCAATCTCATAGGGGTAGACCAAGACTTTGGATTACCACCTTGCACGATTCTAGCATACTTCTCTCGCTTCCTCCACCTTCAATCTTTTCATGCATTCTCAGCGTTCAGGGTAATTTTAACCTGGCCTTTAGTAAGAATGTCAGATTTTTGACATTCGAAGGTTCGGTGTGGTCGAACTCTACAGGCTCTTATTTAAAAAAAAATTAGAAAGCCACAACCGCCCTTGTAAGTAACCTTCATTGATAAGGAAAAGAGGGTATGAATTTTAAGGTTTTAGGTTGCTCTTAACCGCGACCCTTTTATGTTATGCCGACCTTTTAGCCACAAAATAAATAATACATGAATTGTTTGTGTTTCCCCTTTACCTGATTATGGTCAGGCCTTTAAAAACCTTTTGCTCATTGTCAAATCCCATTCTTTGTTTTTATTTTTATACTAGCTTTTGCTCACGACTTCACCTGCGTGAAAAAGTTTTTCCGGTATAAAAGTCCGTACAAGAGATAGAAAGTAGCATATGTCCTTCCCATTTTTCATTGATGGTCCGCTCCTATTGGTCAAAGCGTGATGTTATAATAATCTATAGCTTTCCTCGATAAATGTGCTATCTAACACTAAAATAATTATTTTGTTAAAACCAATAGTTCTTGAGATTAGCGCGTTCAAACAAAAAAAAAAAAACTTCAGCTTTATATCATAATATAGATTACGGTAAATTAAATTATTGGATTGGATGATGTATTATTAAATCTGGCAACCCTAGTTACTATTGTTTATAAGTCGTGCTTACATTTAGGCGAGCGGCTTCCTCGTCTCATCACTCCGTTAGATTTATTTTTTTTTCATACACAGTCATTACAGAAGTATTCCAATGCAATAATATTTTTAGTTGTATAGCCAAACTTGGAAAATAATGAACCTCGCCATGTTGCGTTGAAATATGGAACTAGTTTCTTGGACTGACAATATTTTTAAAACAAAAAGCAATAGCGGCTCCAAAGCAGGTTTTTAATTCTAGTATTATTACTTAGGAATTCGAATTTTGAATGATTTAAATCGAATGACTCATAACACACTGCATAAATAACTTCTAATTGGTTTTCTAAATGATTAAATAATATTTATCTCACTATATTAAAGCGTATGAAAGGGTAAACCTTATAGACTTTCTAACCATTTAATTCCATTTGGCTACGTTCATTGGCTATTGTTTTCATTTTGGAATTTCTACTTATCTTTATAATGGGCTAAACTCACACCCTTTCTGACAATAGCGATATATTATTATCCATTATGTCCAGCCATTGTCCGCGAACAATTTATAAAATCAACAATTCGTATTGTTCGAAACAATGTAGATATAACGTTAATATTAAAATTTTGATTTTAGAATTACTTTTTTTGTACGAGCACCGCTAAGTGACTTGTTCAGAACAATGTGAATTTAGGTAACAATATTTTAAATTTTTGATTTTAGAATTACTTTTTATTTTGTACGAGCATCGCTTGTGGCTTGTTCAGTAAAATGTGGATTTAGGTAACATTATTTTAAAATTTTGATTTTAGAATTACTTTTTTTTTTGTACGGGCACCGCTTGTGGCTTGTTCAGAACAATGTGGATTTAGGTAACATTATTTTTAAATTTTGATTTTAGAATTACTTTTTTTCTACGAGCACCACTAAGTGACTTGTTTAGAACAATGTGGATTTAGGTAACATTATTTTTAAATTTTGATTTTAGAATTACTTTTTTTGTACGAGCACCGCTAAGTGACTTGTTCAGAACAATGTGGATATAACATTAATTTTAAAATTTTGATTTTTGAATCCTTTTTTTGTACGAGCACCGCTTGTGGCTTGTTCAGTACAATGAGGATTTAGGTAACTTTATTTTAAAATTTCGATTTTAGAATTACTTTTTATTATGTACGAGCACCGCTTGTGGCTTTTCAGTACAATGAGGATTTAGGTAACATTATTTTAAAATTTTGATTTTAGAATTACTTTTTTTGTACTAGCACCGCTAAGTGCCTGTTCAGAACAATGTGGATTTGGGTAACATTATTTTTAAATTTTGATTTTAGAATTGCGAATTTTTATACGAGTAGGACTTTGTGACTCCACTGCATATGATGGTAAGTGAAATGGGGTCCATATAGTGTCGATTGAAGAGAGATGATTGCTCCTTACTAGTCGACACAATTATGCCGGCCTGTTTAAACCGGATAAACAAGCTGATAAAAGAAACGCGGCACAGTTACGTGTGCTTCTATGGTAGATTTAAACATTAACTGATCATTTGAGTTAGTGTTTACCAACTTGATATCAATTTCTGTATATCACCGAAATATAAATTTCATCCAAGAAATTAATTCCCGTCATTACATTTCTAGTATAAACTTTACCGTTTCTTTAATCCATGTAACCATACTTCAAAAAAATCACGTAAATTTTGATATTTTATAAGAAATAATAATAAAATAAGTAACCTTTTTAAACTTGATTAATATCATATATAAAATTCTTCGTTTTTACAAAAGCTTTAATACATCTCCCATTACTAGCACATGTGTTAATAGTACCTTTGGGGAAATATTTGAGGCAGCCAAAACATAACTTCTCGAGCCGAGAATCGGTTGAATTCAGTCACATTGCTATTAGAGTAATGAAGCCCCAACACATTTCCAATAAATCTATAAATCTTAGCTCAGAATATTGCCGAATATCTACACATAAAAAAAAGCAAATCTCGGAAGTTATCTTAGGTACATTTTTTAAAAAATACTATGTTCAAAATATTTCAGACTAGCTGTGCCAGCGAATCAGTGTGTTACAAAGATTTTCCCGTGTAAATCTCGAATTCTACAGTAATCGTTATATTTCAGTCAGTTTACATAAAACCATAATGTACTATTAAACTAAACGTTCCTCAAGAATTATAAATAAATAACTAAAATGCTTTATTCATCACGTAGGCAAATATAGTTGCACTTATGATAAGTCAAGGTACATGAGAATATTTAATTATTACTAATTTACATTAGCTTATATAAACAGAGACAATTTATATTGAAAATAAAATAAATGATAATATAGTTAACAAAGAAGCCAGCTCGAGCTGGCAGGAAAGAATTGCACTAGCTTTTAGTAAAACCGTATAAACTCTGTTCAGTAGATTTGAGAAAATCTATTTTTATAATATAGATGTTGACGACGTTATTTTACATTTTGAAGGCATTGCCGCTAAATCAAAATTTTAAATTATACAAAAATATTGATATTGCGGAATAGGATATGATATTAAAGACAATATAGATCGATGCAATCACGATATACGAGAAAGTGAGTTACTTTAAAGTATTTGTCTGAAAGTTTCTGCAATCCTGAGACATGAGATGTTAAGTATTATTATGTCCACTAGTTACACTGGCTACAATGTCCTTCAAACTGGAACACAACAGTGACTACACTGCTGTTTGGCGGCAGAAATAGACATTGCGGTGGTATCTACCGAGACAGACTCTCACATATGAGAGACCTACCACCAGATATTTTTGTTTCGTTATTACGTTTATCCTAACATCAAAGGAACTTATGTAAACAAACAACCGAATTCTCGTTTACATACTACGCATTATGTTAAATAGCTGGCAAATATTATTTCGAGATGTTTGCTTGTATGAAAATTAATTGATATGTGGATGTTCTCATAGCAACAATAATATGACGTTAATATTCGCGTAAGCAGTATGCATACATTCACACCCGTTTAGAAAACATCCAAATCTTAATCTACGCTCCGATCATGAGAATTGACCAATCAAATTGAGTCATTTCATTTGAAAAACTAGCATAGTAAAAACTGTTTTGAAGATATCCTTGTGGATTACTGTGGTATTTATTTTAATAAGAAGTTTTATAATTTTATGTTATAAACTTTTTGGTTAATTTTATTTTATTACTTAATTAATTATTATATTTGTGTGTTATAGTGATGTTACAGTTCTAAAATGAATGAGGAAGGAATATGGTATTTATTTTAATAAGAACTTTTATAATTTTATGTTATAACCTTTTTGGTGTTTTGGTTCTTTATTAAAAAGTAATGGATTGTCAGAAGTTATTAAACTGTGTTCTCGATGAAATGGCTTTTCCTTGCGTATTTTAATAATTAGTATTAGAATATTAAGGTTACACATGTATTATTCATAACATAACATTGACGTATTTTCTATAGACACGAACGTCCGTATAAACTTTTTGTTCATAATCTGAATTAAAATAGTAATCAAAATGTCACTGTTATAACCTATTTAATCACTTGAATAACAAATAATTTTACTTATTTGACTAATATTTTTTATTCAAATCCAGGTTTACACTTAAACTCGAATTCTTATATCATGAGCGCCACTCCGTCCACAACCACAAGCTGTCAATATTGACCATTCTAGTCAGTTTGAATGGATATCAGTGCAAACCAGTTGGACACAGTGAATGTTCGGAACATCAAATCTAGTACGTAGTACATATTATATCGATGTAATATAACATGTATTGTATTTGATTAATACAAGTTGTACAACTGTTTGTCCCATAATTAATAAATAAATTTCAATGGCATGCTATAAATCTAACAAGCAAGTCGCGTGAATGTCCGCGCCTGGTATCCGAATTCAGATCAATTTCGCATTGCGTGCGAAGAGTACCAACTTGGAGATATATAGTTTAAACATTTAACACAAATTGGCTTACACTGATACACGAATCTTTGCGACATATTTTGATTTAACTCCCTTTTAGATAGATAGGCATTGGAGATTGATTTTGCTTCTACATATATAATTATTGAGATCAAGATTGAAGACAAAGAGACCAGACCAGAAAGATTGCCAGGTACACGAGATATATTAAAGTTACCAAGTGTGTGCGTAAAACATAGATGCGATCTCTATTCCTCCACTCATTTAGTCGGGTGAGACGGCAATCTGACGTGATCGGACTCCGGAGAGATCAGGTGCAGGATCAACGGCGTTACGTGTTTTCCGAGCAGGGGGTATCACACCGCCACCTTCCTGACTCCGACCTGCGACTGAGTAATCTTTAAAATTGAAAAACCCAGTCATAATTATTTTTTGGCCGACCTGGGATTCGAACTTAGGACCTCAGCGCAGTAGTTGTGCTTGTACCGTGTATGCATACAACTGCGCCACCGAGGCAGTTATTGCATATCGTAATGCCGTCAACACACTTGGCGAAAAGTGGGTGCCCTGGTTCTCTGCATACACCTTCGGTTAATAGCGTGATGTGTGTTTGTTTTAGTTTAGTGTTGTCAAAGAGAACAGTTTCCTAGAACAGTTTCTTGTGGCTTTAGTGGTTAAACCGCTCTTAACTGATCTCAAAAAAAAAACTTCATAATACATAGAAAACTTAGCTTATAAGAACAAAAATATAGTATGTTTATAAAATATATTTCATACATAGAATAACTTAACCTACAAAAATATGTATGTTTACATAAAATAAGTGAGAAGGATTTTTGTTCCCAGATAAAATATCTTGGTTCGATAATTGGGTGAAATTGCTTGTAAAATTAATTAGTGTGGAATGGAGTATGTTAATCGAATTGTATAAATTTAATTACCACTGTAGTTTGAAACTTTTAATTAACAAAAGCGCTATAATAGGATTTGTTCCTTCTTAAATGGCCAAATGTTTAAAAAAATAGTCACCATTGTATATATTATATTATATGTATATTGTATACTATAATTATAATACGTAAATATCTTTTCCCCAATTAATTTCCGTTTTTTATATTGCTACTAGCTTTTGCCTGCTGCTTCGCCCACGTGAAAAGTATTCCGGGATATTTTCTCGGGATAAAAAATCGATAAATGAAGAAAACAAAATTATTGACAAGGTAACTTACCAATTTTAATACGTGCGAAATTTAATTTGATCGTATATGACATAAATCTAACCTAATATAAACAACACATTTATACTCAAGCGAATGTTCCAAATATACGATTTACGTTGTTTTCCGTCAAAAATATACGTTTTGTAGCTCCAGCAATAAGAGCATCATAAATTATCAACTACACGTCAGCTAACATGTTAAGTAATTTTGCTGAAATTTATGAAAGTTCTTTCACACGTCAACTCTGAGTGTTTACGTTCCAAAGATTAATGGCAACTGCACTCATAACAACATCCATAACTCGTCGGGTAACGAGAGGTTTAGGCGTCGCGCAGACGCTCTCAAGGAACACTACTATACTGCCGCGCTAAGATCAAAAGCGCTATCTCAAAAAAATCTAAATCTTGATTTTTATTTCGTCAGATAGCTTAAAGAAATACCCATCCAATGAGCTTACATAAATAACGGTATCTTGTGTAGAACTTGTAAAAAAAAACTTTAAAAGAGTTTCTCTATGTCAGTTTTACATACAAAATTATAAAACTATATTTACCAAACTGCGATTATCTCGAAATAAGGTTTCCTGACATACCGCTTATGTGCTTAGCACGGCAGTATAGGCCGTATTCATAAATCAAACTCACTTTTGAGTAAAATTGCAATTAGACATTTAATGTATTGAATGAATTAATAAGTTAAACTTAAACTTAAGTGCTTGTTCTCAGTTGGGTCGGCGATGTTACATAAACAAACAAAAACAAACTTAGCTGTCAAAACTTGTCAGATATAATAATTTTAAATATCGTTTGAGGTGATGTTAACATGGGTTTATTATATAGTGACATCTTAAGATGTCACATTTGTTTGACAGCGTTTGTGTTACGTCGCATTTGAGAGCGAAACGGAGTTGCATTTATTAATATTCCCTATGAAACTAAGTTACCCATTGAGCTGTAAAATAGTACTTCAGCACACGTGTTCGCTTTCCTAAATTCGGGGTCCTTCAAGTAAAGCGTGAAAAAGCAATCATGCAGGCCGGCACAACTGTACGTCCGGGGATGCTTTTATCATTTGCCCGTTGATTTTTTAGCTTCACTTCATTTAATATCGGGTGTAATTCGGCCACTACGCCGTGGATTGTGTGAAAAAAAAATGCAGAATTTCATCGTCGCATTGTATGCGCGGTGCCTTAGAGTTTAACTAGCAGCGCACAATTTAAGTTAGGCTTCGATACTCACAAGCTAGAAATAAGTGTTATAAACGTTTTTTAGTACAATGAAATAGTTTTTAATTCATTTATTATTCTAGTTATAAAAGATTTATGTATGCTAATTTATGTCTTTAGTCAACAAAGGACTTGTAAAAAATTGGTTACAACCAGCGTTAGATTTCTGTGATACCAAGTATACTAATATATAGCTGAAGAGTTTGTTTGTTTGTATAAACGCACTAATCTCAGGAACTACTTAACCGATTGTTTTTTACGAATATGAAGCTATATTCCTCCTGAGTGCTTATAGGCTAGATTTATGACGGGGAATTATTTATTCCGGAAAAAATCTTCTATGCGGGCGCAGGCGCAGGCAAAAGCAAGTTATTAATAATGCTTACACGTAACATCTTTCCATTGTACCAATAATGAAACAATAATTGTATCCATTGATTAAAATGAAAAGCGATGTATTGAATTTATTTCATAATGATGTTACACTAAAAAGTATAATATACTATAATATAATATCATTAGTTCGCGTATAGGATAATTTTATGTTTATAGTTAAGCATACAATTAAAATTAATATATCTCTAGAACCAAAATTTACAGTATTGTCAGATTGTACAGGAATTCCAGAAACAATTGCCATTAATTTTGTAGGTACTTGGCAATTTTACAAATAAATCGTTCAGTTTATTTATAGACATCATTTGGATTTAGAAATGCTTTGGACTGTTACAATTCGTGATGGAACGTTGAAGCTTCAATTGGAAAACGTCAGGACATATAGAAAAGCAATTCCAAAAGAATGAAGATTTATAAACGAACAATTTGATAAAGAAAGGATTTGTCTAGAAATCTTTAGAGGAGGATGATCAGCAGTAGACTTTATTTGACTGATTAAGATTTATGTTTAATACATTTTTCTCAACTGTAGGTCTAATTTATGCGCGATACACCGCTCCGAGGTCCTGGGTCCAAATTTCGATTTGGGCAAAGTAGAAAGTGGGTTTTTATAGTATCAACCCTGAGTCTGGAATTTTTACCAGATATGAGGATAGGCTTGCTCTGTTACATTATAGGACGGAATACAGGTTCCCCTTTTTTGATAAAAGGCCTAGCATGGGACGAAATACCGGCTCCCCTTTGGGAATAAAAGGCATTTGTGTTCGTGCATTTTTCTTTTAAAATGTCTGTACTATTTTGATAGGAAATTGCAGCGCAGCGAGTGTAAAATTTCCTGTGATTGTTAGAAAAATTTCAGGATTATAGAACAACTCTTTTCCGTTTTATTTAGTTGTTTCACGAATCTAGTTCAAAGCTTTTTGCTTTCTGTTGTGAATGTAAACGTATGGCTTCGTTTACTGTTATACGGATCATTTTGAAATTGCGTTACTAAATGAAACCACATACTCGTCCTCACCTTTGCTGACATTGTGCCAAAAATCATCCATTAATAACGAATATTTTCACCAAAATACTGGTTTTAGTTTTCTAATTTTTTGATAATTTTGTTGTTTCATGTAAACATGGCGGGGGCGTGAGTGTATTTCTGACTGAAAGTATGATGTTGAAGCTGCGGCGAATTCTCTTACAGTAGTAGCTACTAGCATTAGTACGCGTAAAATAAAAATATCTTTTTATTAATATTTATTTTGTTCGAAACTTCACTTTTTTATTTTACATCTTTAACTCAAGTAACTCATTGTAAAGTATTATTTTCAAACAGATAAGCATATGGTTTCATTCAGTAATGCCATGTGAAAATGACCCTGTATATTATTACCTTTAAAAGCTTTTCTGAAATTTGTGTTATTCACATAATTTTCATCACAGCTTCTAAATGGTTCTCATAACAATAGTTATATTTGCAATCTACGGCCGCTGTTTTACACAGAATATTTTTAGCTTTACTATTTCCATTGATAAGATAGATTTTGTTTGAAATATTCACGTTTGTGTCAAATTGAGAGATTACAAATTTTGAATTATATTAAGTAATATCGAATATTCCCTGTCAGGCAAATTCTTCGTAACGTCAACAGTTAAACAAAATTGCATAATATTAAAATATAAGTAGATATTGTAACTTTGCCGTTTCTGACGACCACCTCATTCGCCCCGTAACCATGAAGGCTGCAAACTCTTCGAAAGGTCGCGTCGGGGTATTTGAAACCTTGGGAAAAAAAGAGATTAATGCAGCACTTTAGCCGATGTTATCATTATGAAGATAATTGAGAGTCCCGATCCTCGATAAAGAGGGATCGACTGGAGAGAGATTACAATACAAAATTTAAGAGCATTGTTGCCTGCGAAATTATTGGCCATTATACGGCTTCAAAATTTCTGGAGTGACGACCACGAACCGGAACGCAGCATAGGCAGGCCCCCCACGAGATGGACCGACGATCTGGTGAGGGTCGCCGGAGTCCGATGGATGAGGCCGGCCCAGAACCGGTCCCTGTGACGCTCAGTGGGGGAGGCCTATGTCCAGCAGTGGACGATTCCCGGCTGAAATGATGATGATGATACGACTTTTTCTGTCTCAGGTTACTGCGCAATAGTGCCACACAGTACTTGATAATTCAAAATTCTGTATGGAGTTGCTACTTTTTGGAGGGGGGGTTGTTGTCATTTACTATTTGCTGCTGTTTGGAGGGAGGGGGGTCGTTATCGGTTACCATCAGACGCCCGGTATGTCATTTAACAATAATAAAATACAAGGTGACTTCCAGCCATCAATTGATGTCTGACGGTCGGTCATTTACCAATAGAGTAATATAATTTGATCGTGTAATCTTTATAACACGTATAAAAATAGATACAAAATTCATTAAACTAAACATGAGTTTATTGCATTTCATAAATATTCAATAAAAATTTGCTTCTATATCAATATAGTTTATATGTTGTATTATTTTATTTAATTCCTTGTGTGAAATAACGTGAAATATAAGTCACTTACAAGTCAATTCGTTCAGCGATTATTGAGTTAACTTTTCACAAATGTCTTCACAGATAGTCACATTACAACCGTTATGAATAAATGATTCCAATCTTAATTTTTATCATCCAATTTTGAGAATGAAGCAATAGCAATTTTTTAAAGGGTATTACGAAGATATTTTACCCAGGCTCGTGAAAAGGTTAAAAATGTAAATTTATATCTTTGGGTCACACCGAGAAGTCTGGAGAACTCAGTAACATCCAGCTCTGATTAGATTTGGGCTAGCTATATCTTTAGCTATCGCGTGGCGCACAATAACCCATTTTTTACAGGCCAAGTGTGGAAAACGGTCCGCACAACCAAACCTACAGTTTAATATGTACAATAGATTCTATATCTTATAATAAACTAGTATTTGCTCACGGCTTCGCCCGTGTGAAGGAGTTTCCCGGAAAATATTTCGACTTACTTGATGTGTATCGTTATATTATGCCCAAATTACACAAAATCAGTGTGAATTGTAGCCTATGTGTTATTCTGATATATAACCAATATTACTGTAAAGTTTCATCCAAATCGGTTCAGTAGTTCTTTCGTGAAAGAGTAACAAACATACATACATCCATACATCCATCCTCACAAACTTTCGCATTTATAATAGTAGGATTTTGTAACAGCGGTTCCACCCGGTGCCACGTCATGTTAGTCTTAAAAACTCTGCCATACGACCAATTAAACCCAATCGCACACTAAGACGAAATATAGCTGACATTTCATGTTCAATATCGCGCCTTATGTCATCAGATTAGTCGTCATGTATAATGTGTATGATTAGAAATTATAAGATAAAGAACTTTTAAGATAATTTAAGATGATTTGCCTTTATTTTTTATAAGTTTTGTTTATAGTTACATACTGATCCATTATGACCTCTGTATAATAAAAGCGGTTTAAGATTCTACGAAGATGTTATATGGGTCACTAAATTCATGTTTTAATGATAACTCATATTTATATTATACTCATACTTATTATGATAATAGTAGAACATCGAAACAAAACAAATGATTTCTTATGTTTACGCGAATGTTAGACATTGAAATTGAACTACTTTTCGGATGCTATCGCACATGACCATCAACCCCCATGACCATGAATACTGCAAAGTCTTCGAAACGTCGGGAGAAAACTAAAATATAAAAAACCGCGATAGAATCCGGAAAGTAGTTTAATTTCGAAATAAAACTAGTTTCCGTATTTTAGTGCAGCTTTTTTTTCTCCTAATATTTTGAAGACTGCAGCCTATACAGTCATGGGGTGGATTGAGGTGTTAATCTGGTTTTAACTTAAAAAAGTATTGCATATCTTCGACTTAAAGCTATAAGTGAAACATTTGATGTGCGCTAACCTTACCACCGTATCAACCGCATTTCAGCGTATATTTTTATGGCTGAATTGATTTATTTTTTTACGAACGTAGTGGACCAGTTTTGGGCCCAAAATGTCTGCTGTTTTTATAAGAAATATAACTTACACCCGATGTTTTTGTTAACGAAATTGAAGGGAAACCTAGTTCAATACTGTTATAACAACCAAATTGATTTAGGTTTCTTGCCTTTACTCACTAGCCTTGTATTATATACTGACGCCTTACTATTAAGAGGATTATTGACTTTGTTCTCTAAGCTGCCCTTTTTTTGCCTGATATATTTTATTTTACGTAAACTGCGAAATAAGTTTGGTGCTTATTGAACCTAAAATTAGATTGATTCTATGCGTGCTTTGAAGGGGCTCACAAAGTTACTTAATATTTTAAAAATGAGTTTGTTTACTTGATTCCTGAGAGGGTTGTGCAGTCATATAAAAATTTAAATTAATTTATTCCTTATTTCACAAGCCTATAAATGAACTGCTCTAAACTTTTTTTTCTCTTCTCACTTTATCATGTACTGTAGTCTTTACCCTAAACTGATTGAAAAGAGCAACACCAGAGTTTCTTGCCCGTTCTTCTCTGGTGAAAACTGCTTTCCGAACTGGTGGTAGAGTTAATATTGACGGAATCTAAATAATGTATAACATTTTACAGATTCAAATAAATCATTTCATTTCATTTCATGTCACTTCTTCACGCCTTTATTACTCAAACTGTTGATCAATAGATTTTGTACATACGTTGTCAAAAGTATATAAAGATATATGGTTCCTTTTATCAAGAAATATACTGGTTTTGAGGAATAGAAATTGATTGACAACATTAACGCTCTCTTTGCATAATTGTCACGCCTTCCGATGGCGGCGCTCCCTACTTTAAAAAGCATGGGTTTGCATGGATCGGCCCTAGAACGCTTCCTCATGTTAAGGATCATTATCTTCGCGTTTCCATGCTTCCATACTACCAATACTATGCAAATTATATTATTTATATGAGTACTATTCCATTATCTGTTTCTCAATAACTGTATGCAGAGGTTATCTCAACCAAGTTCCGTAGGCCATGGCTCCATGTAATAGGGATCATCGCTGTTAAACTCTCATTTTTTGTCATTTACGAATTTCGAGACACCAGACTGATAGCACACACACAAACACAACATCACGCATTTTCCCCAAAGAGGTATGCAAAGGCGCAACCAGGGCACCCACTTTTCGCCAAGTGTGTTCCGTCCCATGATGTGTTAAGGTCGAGCCTATTACCATATCGGGCGTAAATTCCAGACTCCGAGCTCCAAATATCACTTTGCTCGACTCAGAATTCGAACTAGGACCTCAGAGCACTGTCGTACCGCGCACGCAGTACAACTACGCCACCGAGGTAGTCGGTAGACTGATAGCAAAAATAGCCAATGTCACTTTACCTGATCCAGGTTTCAAACCCGAGATCTCAGCACGACATTTGTACAATACATCTGCGCCACTGAGCTAACAGTCTCATATGTAAACATAAAACACCTTTATTATGATGATTTGCAGATTGTGTTTATAACTGCGTACCGTTACATCTACAAACTAAATTCTCTAATAATATCCGCGTTACTCAACAAGATCCAATATTTGATGGAATTTCGAACTTAGATTCGATGAAAATATCAGCTGTTCAAGAGTGGCGAAGGGTGAACTTTTCCGAAAAGGAATCCGTGATAACGCATAGGTTTAATTTAATATCAGCCCTGTATGTCCCACTGTTGGGCACGGGCTTCCGCTACTAATGAGAAGGATTAGGCCTTAGTCCACCACGCTGGCCTAGTGCGGATTGGAAGACTTCACACACCTTCGAAATTGCTATAGAGAACTTCTCAGGTGTGCAGGTTTCTTCACGATGTTTTCCTTCACCGTTAAAGCAAGCAATAATTCACAAAGAATACACACATAATTTTAGAAAACTCAGAGGTGTGCCTTTGGGTTTTGAACCTGCGGACATTCGTCTCGGCAGTCCGTTCCACAACCAACTAGGGTATTGCCTTTTGAATTTCTACGGCTAATTAACAGTTTGCAATTTTCTGATATGAAAACAACAAAAACGCGAGCAAAAGCTAGTTGAGAAATAAAAAATCTTTAACTACACAAACAAGCAATGTCTAGGTCAATTGTAAACTCAATATTCTTTATTTTATTACTTTACGTAATGCTTGTTAGACTGGATTTAACGCCTTTACGACGCTGTAAATACAAAATTAGCTTACGGTAGCCCTTTAACGTTAAAACAAATTAAACAGATCGTTTATTCATTACTGAAATAGCTGAGGTGTAAATCTAGATGGCTGTTTCATGGCTGAGTAAATATTCTTCAAATCTTACTAATATAAATGCTACGAGTAAATGGAATCTAATACTATTAAACTATTTAATTAGGATTATTTTGGTAGTTAAAATGTTTGGTGATAAGCTGGTTTGGGCATTTGGAGAGGATGGATAAGAGACTGATAAGGAGGGTCTACAAGGCGAATGTGGATGGAAGAGCCGGTAGGGGTCGACCGCATCGAACCTTCAAATGTCCGATAACTGGCATTCTTTGTAAAGGTCAGGTCAAAAGTATCCTGAACTGGGAGGAATGCATGAAAAGATTTATGAAGGAGGAAGCGCGAGAAATATGCCAGAATCGTGCAAAATCGCAATCCATAGTCTCTGCCGACGCGTGTGGGATAGAAGCGTGATAATATGTATGTATGTATGAAGAATATTTGAAAGTATCTAAAACTGACTTTTTAAAGAAATTATTTGTAATTTTTTGCATATTTACGCCAGTACCTTGCGCATGCCAAGTATGGAACGAATTGCTCAAGGCTATTGCTTCGGTGAGGGGCCTTAAAAATTGTTACATACAAACAACGACAACAACTGACATTCAACATGCAATTTATTCCAACAAACTCCTAGCTATTCAGGAGAAATATCATTCTCATCTCTATCTCTATAAAATAGCTTTTATTTACCAGTAATACGGTTGAACATTCTCTGAAACGGTTTTCTAACAATTCGTCAATCATGTGGACGCACACATGTTGTACTATTTTTGCATTTTACACTATTGTTTACATGAAATTAGTTCAGACCGTTTACGAACTGCCCGAATTACGGTTTGTTCATATATTGTTAGTGTTTGAGGTATTTGACCGTGAATTCGTATAAAGTGTTGGCAAAAGAAATATGTTGGGTAGAATTTTGGCAGATGCGTTCTGAATAGTGTTAGAAATTCAATTTAGAATGAAGATGCTAATCTGTTTATCAATCTATCATCTAACATTGTAAGACCCATTTCCTCGTTTTTCGACTTTTATAACAGAGTTTTAGAAACGATTTTAGTTTGCTATAGGATCGGTTGATTAGCCTGAAGCCATTTAAGTAGGTGGTAAATAAAAACTTTCTTAAATCTTTTTATACGGCACAGGAAAGTGACCTCGCTACTCCTGATAGTAAAAGGAGTAGGGTCTTCCTCGTCAGTTGACAAAATTATGCCGGCCTGTTACAACCGGATATACACAGGCTGATCACTGAGCGTGACAATTACATGGGCCACTATGGCGAGTTTTATATCTTGTGGGTGGTGGTCGTTATCCGGGCGTATAAATATACCAGTGAATAATTATAATTTTATATCGGTACACTAATAAAAGATAAATATATGCTATTAAATACACTTGTATTGAAATAAAACTATTTTGGAAATTATATTGCGGTTTTTATATAACAATTTCCCCCCGACGTTTCGAAGACTGCAGCCTTCCTGGCCATGGGGACGACAGAAAATTATAATGTATAAGAACCGCGATAAGATCCGTGCAATAGTTTTACATAACATCACGCATTTTATCCCCGAAGGGGTATGCAGAGGCGCAACTAGGGCACCCACTTTTCGCCAAGTATGTTCCGTCCCATGATGTGATAGGGGGCGAGCCTATCGCCATATCGGGCACAAATTCCAGACTCCGGGCTGATACTGAGCAGAAAAACCCAAATATCACTTTGCCCGACCCGGGATTCGAACCCAGGACCTCAGAGCGCTATTGTACCGGACCTGCAATACAACTACGCCACCGAGGCAATAGTTTTAATTCAATCTAATATTCGCGTAAACATAAATCAACACACTTGTGTTTTTTGTAAAATACAAAAAACATATACAATTTTATCATATATGATGCTTAACTCACAGATAAGACAATCGAGTTATCTCAATTGACGTTTCGAAAACGAAATGAGGACGATCCTCTGCCCTTGGAAGATGAGAAGGCGTTAAACAAACTATTTATCGCTGGATTTATATATATGAATGACAAGACAAGCAAGCAGGTTACACGATGGGTAGATTCAGCCATACATTACATTCTATCCGGCAATTAGAAGATCTACTGTTCACCGAGTGTGTTCCGTCTCGTGATATGATAGGGCGAGTCCTTCGCCATATCGAGCATAAGCATCGAGAATTCCAGACAAATTTTAGTTGAAAATAATCGTTATTAATAGATGATTTGTGGCAAAATGTTAGTAGAGGTCAAGACGAGTATGTGGTTTCATTAAACGCAACGTCAAAATGACCATTTCATTACGTGGGTATCCACCCAGAATCCACTGGTGGTAGGTCTTTCATATTTATGAGTCCGCTTGGGTAGGTACCACCGCAATGTCTATTTCTGCCGCCAAGCACCAGTTTGTAGTCACTGTTGTGTTTTGTTTTGAAGATCATTATAGCCTATGTAACTGCTGGACATAATAAGACTTAACATCTCATGTCTCAGGATGGCGCTCGCAGTGGAATACCAAACAATATTTTGTAATTCAAGGTGTTGAATAGTCTACTGTTTATGGACGGTCGTATAGCTTACTATCAGGCGAAGCTAGCTCATCTCGTCATTCCAAGCAATAAAATTATTTTAAGTTGTTTATTTTTCTTCATTATCTATCAGTCTCTTTGTCTACAGTAGTCATCGTGAGAGTTAGTAACCATCATAACGTCATGCGTCTCACCGTCTATGCCACTTCAACACCACTTATCAGATTAAGATAAATTTAGCTCCTAGATACGCTATGGCTAGGTTTTAGTATATTACGATAGTGAATCATATAATCCTAGCTATTGTTCGCGGCTCTGGTACTCCAGTTCAAACAGGCCGGCATTTTGTTGACTGTCGAGAGGTGACCATCTCTCATCAGTCGATACTATGGACCTTAATTGGCTTACTATTATGTGTAGTGAGGTCACTTTGTTCTGCCCGTAGAAAAAAAACGGTTCCAGATATGAAGTGATCTATAAATTATTACAATGTAGGGATGATATGGCTTCCTAATCATCATCAGCCATAGAGTCCACTGCTGAACATAGTCCTCTCCTAAAGTTTTCCAGAGCTGTCGAAAGCGTCCTGCATCCAACGTGTTCCTGCGACTATTATAAAGTCGTCTGTCCTTCAGGTGGACGTCCAACGCTTAAACTGCCTTGTTAATACTGAAATATTCTTTAGAATAATGGATTTTTATTTAAAATTTTGTTTGTTAAAACAATTCTGCCAATCCATTCACAATATGAAGTTTCAATTACCCTTATTGCCAAGTTAGTTTTTACCCAGAAACCGACTTTAACGCGAGTAGAAAAGTAACAAAATTTGATGTTAATATTTCATTACATGTTCCCTCCATCCTTGTGTCTCGCCGCAGGACTTCTATTACATTAATACCGAACGTAACGTAGTTATCGTCGAATCGATAACGTTAATGAACGCAGATTTTCTGACATCGATAGTGGGGTTTTAAGTAACGTAGGAATTTGATGGAAAAGCGGCGACAGTCTAGTTGGTTGTGGAACGGACTGCCGAGACGAATGTCCGCAGGTTCAGATCCCGAGGGCACACACCTCTGACTTTTCTAAAAAAATATGTGCGTATTCTTTGTGAATTATCGCTTGCTTTGACGGTGAAGGAAGGAAGGATACCTGAGAAATTCTCTGTAGGAATTTTCGATGGTGTGTGAAGTCTATCAATCCGCTCTAGGCCAGCGTGGTGGACTAAGGCCTAATCCCTCTCAGTAGTAGAGGAGGCCTGTGCCCAGCAGTGGGACAGTGTATAATGCAGGGCTGTTATTATTATTATTATTATAGGAATTTGACAAAGGTATTTTAGGAATTTAACATAGGTAAATTTTTTTTATGTTTTATTTTCATGGTGTAATGAGAAGTGAAATAGTTATGGGTCTGTCTACCCCTATGGATAAGAGGCTTAAATGTATGGTTGTGGAAATTGGTAATTGTTTATTGTATTTACACTGATTTGTTATGTCATATTACTATACAAGCATGGAATTTAGAAATTTATACATAGCAGTGGCGATGGGTCCATATAACCCATTGCCTGCTTCCCTTTCGTAATTTATGAAAAATCTAATCATCATAAGAACGAATTCCAGTCATTTTATGCATATAGTACCTATAAGTTGTGTCGGGATCTCTTCCGGAAATAATCACCATTACATAATAATAATTCCATGCTTAAAAGACAACTTTTAACTTCTTTTCGACACTAGAAGTCAATATCATTCGATTTATATTAGTATAAGTAACCTAGGTTCTTATAAATTATCTATATATATAAAAATGAATCCCAATTTCCCTTGGTCACGACATCGTGCGTGAACGGCTGGACCGATTTCACTATTTTTTTTGTTGCGTTTGTTATTGTCAGGAGAAGGTTCTAATGAAAGAAGAAATTAAAAGTATAATTAGAAAATTTAAGAAAACGACAATTAGTCCATTGAAAAGTTACATTTGGGGTTGCATTTTTTAGAGGACGCAATTATATTTTTTTGAAGTGTAGGGGGGTCAGTGTAAAGCTAAAACCAAGTTTGTGGGTTCGCCACCCTTGTCCCACGGCCGCCATCTTGAAAATAGGGGTTGAAATGGTTTTTACAATGTATCTCTTAAACTATTTATCTGACAAAAAAAAATTATAAACATTTTTTGTTGCAAATTAAATTCTCTACAACTTTGGTCCAGCAACTTTTTGTCGTAGAACTATAAATAAAAAAGTTATAAGCGAAAATGTTAAGAAATTCAATGTTAAGCAATGTCCATTGCAACGTCATCAGAACGTGTGTTTATAAGGTTCATAATAATTTTTTTTGTACTCATTACGTACAACACAAACCCACGGTTGTCGGCTTGTACGCGAATTACTTGGATCCTGTAATCGCTTTGGCACAGATGAAGCAACTGACCCCCCCTACACTTCAAAAAAATAAAATTGCGTCCTCTAAAAAACGCAACCCCAAATGTAACTTTTCAATGGACTAAATGTTAATTTGAAATAACTGTCAGCGATCAACAGAATGCGCGCGTGCATACGTAGTTAAGACAGGACAACGTCTGTCGGGTCAGCTAGTGTAAAATAAATGTACATGACTGTTTGTTGCCAAATAAATATAAAAGAAAGACATCCCTTTGACTACATAAGTGCTACATGTTTATCTTCGAGACTTAGGGTTCCGTACGACAAAAGGCACCATTATAGGATCACTTTGTTGTCCGTCTACCTTTCTGCCAAGACCCTTTTACTCAGGGACGCGTGGAGGCATCATGTTCATATTTATATTAAATACTCCAGTATACGGTTTCTTTTAGCTAAGACAAAATGTCACTTATAAGTCAACGCGATCAAAGTCATGTTCGTTTGTTTCACATATTTTGCGATTTTACAAAGGATTCAAAACTATCAGGTACTTCACTATGATCTTGAATCATGAAAATTGGCAAAAAGCAATATCTTACAGCAAAAAAAAAGATTGTAAGTATGTACTGTGATAACAAAAAAAAATAATTTACATACTTAAAATCTTCAGTTTATACGGAACTTTTGGCGCACGAGTCAACTCGCTTTTGTACGTTTTTTTTTTTACAGTCAATCAATATTGATCGTGTGTTGTTTAGTTCGATAGGACAATCCGTACGACCGTTTCATTGTGTATATCGTGAAATAAGATCCACCACGCGGCTTGGTTTCAAAACGAGAGTTCGGAAACTACTCCTTCATAGTTGGGCAGTCTCCGCAATACTTAGTTAATAGCTACTTAGTAGTTTAGTTACTATCATATATCTATGTATTATATGTATAGTCAGGGGGCTTTAACTCGTCTACGGGGCTAAATCAGTCTTTTTTCAAATCGTTCTAATCCAAAGCTTTGAAACCCGTATAGGTAAATAGGGATTTTTTTATTCTTTTACCTATAAGGGTACTAAATCTGTCGTTTGATTAGAACGCCCAGTATTGAAAATAGGGCTCCTTGACTATATCAAATTTATATTTATGTTTCATATAGATATATTTTTTTATTATGCCAGTGTGACTGCTTTGGTGACATCGTTCACTACAATACGCCTGCTAAGGTCTCAGCTTCGATTTCCGGATTGCGCAGTAATGTTAGGTTTTTCTACACAGTTTAAGCCCGGAGTCTAAAATTTGCGCTCGGTATGGCGATAGGCTCGCCTTCATGTCACGGGATGGAAAGCACTTGGCAAAAAGTGGATGTCCTGGTAACACCACTGCCTATCTCTTCGAGGGAAATGCGTGATGAATGTTTGTTTTCGTTTTAGTACCAATTACACTGGGAATCTTGATCATGCGGTTATTAATACTTCACTATCAATATTTGAGATATATCCAATTATCTAGCAGCTTGTTTGTCAAGATAATAGTACTAATATAAAGAGGTTTGTGAAGATGTTTGTTAGGTTATAATCTCAATATTGCAAGCAGGTAGTTCAAGTCTTAGGTTTATTACATAGTGTTATCTATTTATTTATTATACACTGGAACATCAGCAGTTTACACATACAATTAATATTAGTTCAGTTTTCTTAGTATAGTATTGTTATTATGTATCTAGTGTTAGGATACAAATATTGTTTTTAGGGTATTTGTGACACTTTTTGCTATAAAATACTGAGAGTTTGACGGACCGAGGCAGATGGTTTTTGACAGTCGTACAGATCGGTTCGCACCTTTAAAATTACAATAACGCAAGTGCAAAAAATCGTTGAATTGATTTTATAATCCACAACATTTCAAACACAAACTATATTATAATACTAGCGACCCGCCCCGGCTTCGCACTAGTGCAATATTTCTCCACTATTTAATGGATGTTATTATACATATAAACCTTCCTCTTGAATCACTCTATCTATTAAAAAAAACCGCATCAAAATCCGTTGCGTAGTTTTAAAGATTTAAGCATACAAAAGTAGGGACAGAGAAAGCGACTTTGTTTTATACTATAATGTAGTAATTAGTAATAATGTAAGATTAACGTAAAAATAAAATAAAAATAACATTATATTAGTAAGATGGTAAGAAGTAAGATTTAGAACAAGATATTCTTTGAAGCCAGACGTGTCTATACCCCGAGATAAAAATATCCATCAGTCTAGGAAAATATCGCTTCGTATTAGTGAAATAGTTTTCCCATTTGGAGCAACAGTTTCAGAGTTCAATACGCTGAAATAAATATACGAAAATTTAGCACAATACATTGATATGAAATAATTTAACTGAATCTGTAAAATTTAAAAAAAAATATTTAGATTCAATAAATTTTTACTCTAGCAGATCGGCAAGCATTTCCATCAGAGATATACGGTCAAGAAACTAAAGTATAAAATACAAAAAAAGTTACATTCTATTTTCTATTTAGTTTCAAGCAACTTATTTATTTACTGGAAAAATAATACATTTTCTATTCCTATAATATAAATGTTTCGATGCTGCATCCGATCTTGCACAATGTGCAGTCAGTTCTGTAATTACCTGTGGAATGAAAGGCTGACCGACCTTACCTGTACTATTAGCGATATACTGGAGTAAAGGAACAATCAGTAGTCATTATCGAATGCAACGCGTCAGTGTCTGTTTTTTTCTTTTCCTTTGAGATAAAATATGGGGTGATGCGAGGCAATAATTGTTGGGAAGGGTGTGAGGTCCGCTTTTTGATACGTTGCTCGCCCCCCGAGATAGTACAATGGTGGGAGTTGTGGGATATTTAGGGGGCAGGGTGGGAGAATGACTGGAACCTTCTTTAGGATAGGTGGAGGGGATGGATGTCTGCAACTTATAAAATGTTACAGGATGTTGCTTATATCGGGCTGATGGTATCATTGTCGGCTAGTTCATCGCCATCTATATATTTTCTCGAGTCAGGAAAGTAGCCTATAACCTTCCCAGACGTTTAAACTATCTCCATACAAAATTTCATAAAAATCCGTTCAGTAGATTATGAGAAAATCGATAACATACAGACACACAGAAAAGGGGACTTTGTTATAATATGTATAGATAGATAAACTTAAACTTACATTGAAGGTACATCAAAACGCTTACACGATAATTAATATTGTAACAAGAACAACGAAGAACATAATATATTGAAGCTACAGAAGATTCAGTATAATTCGTATGACTAAGAAATATATTAACATTTATACTAATGCTATGAACACCAGTAAATGTGTCAACCAATTCGCTTTTTAACAATGTGTTATCTGGGAGAATGAAACCCGAAACTTCCACTAAAAACATTTTATACTACTAAACAAAATTAATAAATTCATCATCATCAGCCGCAGTATGTTTACTGCTGAATATGGGCCTCCCTCAAAGATTTCCAGATCGACCTATTGGAAGCGGCCCGCATCTAGCGACCTCTTGCGACTCTAATAAACTCTTCTATTTTTAACTGACTTCCAAAAATGCGGAGATTTTCAATAATTAAAAATTTAATTAAAATGCTTGACGTGGTAAACCCACAAATTGTAATTGGGTATTGTTTTTTGCTATGAACAATAACTAAATTATACAGAATACGTATGAGTATATTAATACAATAAAAGTGTAGTCAAACAGTGTAAAGTGTAAGGCATTGGTAAACAATACATAACTCTAAAAAATGTTGAGCTTTGTTTTTAATTCCACGTGTATTTTCTTTATCGACATGATATTTTATTGCATCTTCGCTTCGAGAAACTTTTCAAGTATTTTATTTTTAACCATTAATTGCCACTAGATCGATAAGGTCAATTATTCCCATTTAAAATGAATAAAACACATAATTAAATTCCTATTTTTTTTTCAAAACAAAATTTTGTATTTTACGGGAAAATTCTTACTGCCAACGTTTCAACCTACATATTATACCGACATATATCAAGCCCTTACTTAATATAAGTTAATGTATTTAGAACGAACTAGTGTTACGGGTCAGGAGATAATAAACCGAGAGTCATCTGACGACCAGGAAAACTGCATGAGATGGCAAAATTATTTAACAAGGATTACTTTTTGTCGATCACCAATTTCCACACGGCAGCTGAATGGCAATCAATTCGGTTTCAATCTTTGGAGTGTGTTATTTTTACTACTCAACGGTTTTCTTATATTTACGCGAGTTTTAAACATTGAAATAAAAATATTTTACCTAAACTATGGTATGGTGGTATCTGTTACATTTTTGCATGTAATTAATTAATACAGTTATTTTATAGAACACGGTTTTATTAATTGTTTTTATTGACAGACGTCTAAGACAATGTATATAACAGTATCTTTTTTAAACTATTGTCCCTCCGTGATCATGAAGGCAAAGTCTTCGAAACGCCGTGAGAAAATTATAATTAAAAATCCACGATAAAGTCCGAAAAACTTTTTAGCAAAAAATTATCTCGCTTTCTAAAACCACTAAAAACAAAAAAATAATGACATTAAAAAAAATTTTTTTTCGGATTTTATAACGGTTTTAATAATTTTAGTTTTCTCCAGACGATAAAGCCCGAAAAATAGTTTGTTGTTAATGTCTAACATTCGCGTTAACGTAAGAAATCATTTGACATTACTTATATACTGGTTACCAATTTTAGAGTCGGTGTCTAATAAAATTAACATTAGTCATTCTCGGAATCAAAATAGGCATGGTTACTGACATTTCGTAACGAGCGAATGGTATTCGCGTTTATTTATACATAAAACAGGTCTGAAACACGTGCGTATGCTTACATCTTTTAAAAATGTATGGTTTGTTTATGTTTTACTTATTGAAACGCGTTTGGGCGGAGTGAAAGCCGCGTGACGTGTAGTTACTACGCCAGAAATAGGCAATGTGACGTCGTGCAGGTCTTACATTATATAACGGCTTCTTTTTTCATAGGAAGGCATAAACAATTATAATAATATTAGCCCTATATTACATACTGTCCCACTGCTCATCACGGGCTTCCTCTATTAATGAGAGGGATAAGCCTTAGTCCACCACACTGGCCTAGCGCGGGTTGGATAACTTCACACACACTCAAAATCTCTATAGAGAACTTCTCAGGTATGCAGGTTTCCTCTCGATGTTTTCCTTCACCGTTAAAGCAAGCGAAAATTCACAAAGAAAACACACATAAATTTTAGAAAATTCAGAGGTTTGTGCCCTTGGCAATTATGCCAACTTTAAAAGAATTTTTGAGATCGAACCAGTAGTTCCTGAGATTAACGCGTTCAAACAAACAAAATCTTCAGCTTTATATAATAATATAGATTAAGGGCAGAAAAAGATAAAAATAAGCAAATGATACAGGATCACATACTCTTTACCTCAGCTAACATTATGCCAAAAATAATCCATTAATAATAAATATTTTCACCAAAAAACCCGGTTTTACTATTCTGATTTTTTGATCATTTTTAGTTTAATTTGAACATGGCGTGTGCGTGTATATTTCTGATTGAAAGTGTGATATTGCGAGGAATTCTCTTTGACTAGTAGTGGCTTTAGAGTGTGAAAATTAAAATTACTTTTTATTGATATTTGTTCTTTTCGAAACTCACACTGTTTATTTTACATCTACGGTTCGAGTAACTTATTGTAAATTTCTATTTTCAAGTAGATATGAGGTTTCATTTAGTAACATAATGTTGAAATGACCGTGTTCTGTCCATACCTTCATGGCTACATACATATTCGCATATTTTGGCTTGTTAACGAAATTTGGCAAACTGTTTTACGTAACATTTCAAGCTCATTACTAAAACATGCATCGTAACCTTAACTAGTCTTTATTTTCTTTGTGAAGTAAACACAATAGTTCTTTACAAAAGAAATTCAAGTTCAAACAATTATTATGGCCATTTAAGATCATTATATTTATACAAGGAATTGGTATATGGAAAGGAAAATGCTACAAAAGAGGGTGTCTACAGAAGAGTACTAATATGGATATGGATATATAGTTATATATCTATACTTGTACATAAAGCTGAAGTGTTTGTTTGTCCATGCAACCCTGAGATTAACCCATGTTAATCTCAGGATTTTCTAAACCGTTTTTTTATTTTTTTTCGCTAATAGAAAGGTACATTACTCTAGAGTGCTATAGGTAAATTTTTATCCAGGGTAAAATTTATTCCAGAAAAACTTTTTTGATACGGGCAAAGCCGTAAAAAATAGCTAGTCAATGATATTTAGGGTTATTATCTGGGTATCCATTTATCAATTTGTTAGCGGATTTTACTAAACGGCAATCTGTTAAGAATTTGAAACAAGAAACCTTTAACTTTTTGAAGTCATATATTGTTTATCACTTATCGGTCGCTTTAACAGTGAAGGGAAACACCATTAGGACCCTTTCAAACCTGAGAATTCTTAAGAATATCGAAGGTATGCAAAGTTTGTCTAACCGTACTAGGCCAGCGTGTTGGACTACGGCCTAAACCCACTCTGTAATAGGAGCAGAGCACGGGCTTGGCTGTGCGTAGTATGGGAAGCTGAACAGGAAATAATTTGGAGCAGAATATATAAACTCTGTTTCGGCGATAGCCTAGTCCCGAAACGAGTATCCCCAGGTTCAAATCCCAAAGGCACACAACTTTTTTTTGTAAAGTTATGTGTATATTCTTTGTGAATTATCGCTTGCTTTAAAGGTGAAGGAAAACATCGTGAGGAAGCCTGCACACCAGTGAAGTTCTCTATAAGAATTTTTAGGGTGTGTGAAGTCTACCAATCCGCGCTAGGCCAGCGTGATGGACTAAGGCCTAATCTCTCCCAGTAGTAGAGGAGGCCCGTGGTCAGCAGTGAGACAGTATATAATACAGGGCTGATATTATTATTATTATTATTTATTTACTAGCTGACCTGACAGACGTTGTCCCGTCCTAACTATGAATTTGCAGCGCACATTCTGTCAATCGGTGAAATTAACTTTTCTTAAATTTTCTAACATTCTGCTCAACTTTTTTATTTTTTTCTTTTATAAGATTCTTCTCCTGACAATAACAAACACACCAAAAAAAATAGTGAAATCGATCCAGCCGTTCACGCGTGATGGCGTGACTAAGGGAAATGGGGATTCATTTTATATATATAGTTAGCAAATTCTTCTAGAAGACCGGGAGGCTTAGTTTAGCTGCAACTATAACGTAGGATTATATCCTCTTTGGTTTAAAATGGCCAGCTCGCGTTGACCATTGCGTCGACGATATATTTGTTTTAGCTGTCATTAATTAATTGTTGGATCGGACGGACATTCACAATCTTTTCGCTAGCTATTTTTGTGTTCTTGATTATTTGTTAATTTGATTCAAATTATTCTCTTTCATATATTAGTACACTTTTTGTAATAAGTAATAATTACTATTTTAGTTTTATGTTAATTTTTCTAATAAATAAATGTAAAAACCCTAAATATATAGATTATAAACACTGATTCATTATAATCGGATGAAAGAAAATGCTGCGATTGTAAACTGCAGGCAACAATAGCATGCATTTAATTGTCCTGAGCACTTCGGAATCTGGTAGCATTAATTTGTCTTTGTCGCTATTCTCTCGTTGTTAACTTTGGCTCCATAATAAAAAGAACCTAACAATCAGGACTCATTACTCCAATTAATTTAAAGGAACCACATTTTGGTCTTTACCTCTGCCAACATTGTGCCTAAAAAAATAGAATTTTCTTAGAGTATGTAGCTTCTTATTAATAAAAAATATTCCGAATGCCTCGGTGGCATGTGTTAAACAGTACGACTACGCTGAGGTTTTGGGTTTGAATCACCGGCCGGGGAAACTGTTATTAAGTTTTTCCGCGCAATATCAGCACGGAGTCTAGAAACGTGCCCGGTAAAAGGCAATATAGCTGCCACCTATTACATGGGATCTAACATAGCTGGCGAAACGTGTTACAACCTCTTCTTACTTCTAAAAGGGAAAAGTATTTGATGCTCTGTATGAATTAGAACTATACCTCCACAGATTTGCGCGTTTGAACACTTCACAAACTTTCACCTTTATAATAAGTTATTTTAAAACCGCATTTCGCATATCAAACGCATCATCTATCATTCTTTTAATGTGTGAGTTCTGGGGCCTTATTCTCTATCCCGCACGTTATTTTGACAGTGCGTAACAAGCACTTAACACAACGCATCATGTTTAGGACTATAGAAATTTGGCTTACAGAATACCATTCCACGCACATTTCTCGAAGGTAACATGACACGGCCGCGTTACGCGTTTACACTATCATACAGAATAAGGGCCCTGAAGTGTGAAATTGATTCGTATAACCGCGTCGAAAACATATTGAGTGGGGAGTGAAGCGTCAGTGAAATATCGTGGCAAATATGTCGGGTACGTTTGATTGAAATGCACGCTGATTCCATGGTTCGAATTGCTTACTTTACGTGGTTAGATTTGCAGACATGAGTAGCTGAAAATATTCAAAAGTACAGTTCAAATATATATTGCGTATAATATCATATTTCTTAATATGAAAAGAACAACACCAGAGTTTCTCGCCCGTTCTTCTCTGGTGAGAACTGCTTTCCGAATTGGTGGTAAAGTTAATATTCTAATCTAAATAATTAATAACAGGTTCAAATAAATTACTTCATTTAAAAATATAATGTTGGTATGGAATGATTATTCATCATCATCAGCCACAGGATGTCCACTGCGGAACATGGGCCTCCCCAAAAGACTGCCATACTTTTTTATACGTACACGGGCAAATTGAGTAGGGTCCAATAGAATGTTGACTAACAAGAGACGATTACACCTTGGCAGTCGACACGATCACGCCGGTCTATTAGAACTGGATATACCCAGACTGATTCCAGAAGACGTGAGCCACTATGGCGAGTTTTAACACCTTGTGTACGATGGTCACACTCTGGATTATTGGAAGCGGCCTGGTCGAGCGACTTCCTGTGACTTAATTAATATAATTTTATTAGACTAGTAAAGTCCTAATTCATGCGTATTGTTAATCTGCATCGAAGCATCGATAGCCTAGTTGGTTGCGGAACGGACTGCCGAGACGAATGTCCGCAGGTTCAAATCCTAAGGGCACACACCTCTGACTTTTCTAAAATTATGTATGTTTTCTTTGTGAATTATCGCTTGCTTTAACGGTGAAGGAAAACATCGTGAGGAAACCTGTATGCCTGAGGAGTTCTTTATAGGAATTTCGAGGGTGAGTGCAGTCTACCAATCCGCACTAGACCAGCGTGGTGGACTAAGGCCTAATCCCTCTCAATAGTAGAGGAGGTCCGTGCCCAACAGTGGGATTATAATACAGGGCTCATATTTATTAATCTGCATTATGATTCGATTTATTTGTAAAGAGAATGCTGAAAGTTCGGTAAAATTAGTTCAGCTGTTTCGAAGTTTAACTCAAATAGATATCGCGGGAAATCCGGCGCGGTTGATCGAGCTCGCAGTCGGTGCTTCGGGCTATTTGCATTCCGCGGATTTTTATACTAAACTTTGCATGGGGTTCCATCTCTAAAATCCTTTCCTATAAAGTAATACTCAGATTAATTTGTGAAGAGATTGTAGCTGCTGATAAAATTCCATTAGTATCAGTTTGACTATTTTGAAGATTAGTTTGAATACAAACAAACGGACAGAAAAATTATTCAGGCTTTAGTAAAAAAAAAAAAAAAAAACATATGAGACGTAGCTTGGTGTTAGGGTTTTTATATGCGAGAGCTATATGGGAAGGTACCGCCGCAATGTCTATATCTACCGCCAGGCAACAGCGTGCGTTACTGTTGTGTTCCAATATGAAAAACATTGTAATTACTGGGCCACCATAATTACTGGGCATTATAAGACTTATAGCTCAGAGTGATGAGCGTAGTGTGCACAGTACATTGTAATTCAAAGTTCTTTATGGGGTTGTTACTGTTTATGAGCAGTCGTATCGCTTACCATTTCCGAGAGTTCGTCTCGTCATTTTAATGCAATTGGTATACAGAGCCGATGAAAAACCAAAATATTTATTATTGAAAGACTTAAATTATATTTATTTGTATAGTTTATAATAGAGTTCTAATTTTAACAATATCGCGTGCTATTTTTTTTATAACGCTTTCGCTCGCAACCCTGCTGTGTAAAATTTGTATAATATTCATTTTTTGGGCACTTTTATTCTAACCTAACCATCTACTTAACTGAAAGATTTTGAGCAGGTTCCAGAGACGAATGTATGAAAACTTCTAAATTTTTAACCGATTCAAAAAATAAAAGGAGGTTATTAATTTGTTGTGTTTGATTTACAATAAAATGACTGGAACAAGTATGTCGTCAAAATAATCGAAATGGCGAATTTTGCTTTCTTGTGGCTATTTCAGTGATGTTTTGGCGTTGGATTTGGTTCGATAGCATCAGACATTTTCCTCTTTGCAGGAGTAAGCAGATTTGTAACACTTCAACGAGATATTCGGACCACGTGCGCAACACAACTACACCGAGACACTCTATTTTTAACACAAAAAACCAAAAACTTTTTGTTACAAAAAACAAAAAAAAACAGCCATCAAAAACCAATAAATAATTCAACATTGCCATTATTGCAGTCGGTGGTGACTAATAATATTTATAATACTAAAGCCCAATCCAAAGACTTACGTTATAATAAATGTATTTTCAATATCTTATCGGTAATCAACCTTTTTCTTCAGTTTCCTTCATCGGCCTTCGAAAATAACGTGCATTCGATGCATTTATTTTCATTTTATTACATTATAAATTATTTTATGGCTGAAATCTTTTGATTGGCTTTTTGTTTTATTGATCTTGATGCCTGTTTAGTGCTAATAAATGACGTTGATCAAATCATGAGTGACGTAGAATGTAATTGCAATAATACTTGTATGGCTGAGTTTTTGTCGAAGCTAATGAAATTGAGCAGCTAAAAAGTGACTGAGTCATTTAACTACTCGCCTATCATTTTCGACTGCATCTGTGGCGTAGTTGTACCCGGTCCGAGTATAACTACTGCGCTGAGGTCCTGCGTTCGAATCCTGGGTCAAAATAATAGTGACCGGGTTTTTCCATCTTAAAAATTATCGTCGCAGTTCAGTCAGGAAGATGGCGGTGTGATAACCCCGTGCTTGGAAATTGGTCCTGCGCCTGATCTCTCTTCGGTCATGTCGAATTGCCGTCACACCGGACCGGAGAGTGAAGGAACAGAGAGTGCACCAGTATATTGCGCACCAAATAGGCAAATTGTTATAAATTTCAATTAAAACCCTGGACTTTTAGTACACCCCTTACGCTATAATAAGGCCAAGAGTATATCTGATATTCGTTGTGCTCGCGGTATCGCGTGGATGTTAGTGTGTTACAAAGTTTTTTCCTCGTAAATCCCGACACATACAAACAGCTTTTGGGGACTTTGTTTTATAGATTCACAGATCAAGAAACCAAATCATAATAATTATCGTAATGTATACATATAATAGCAAGATAACGATATGCCGTAAATAGCACATTATCAACATACAATATATTGATTATAGTTACGTTAATAATAAAATGACGCATTTATTCGTCTTTCTTATTTGTAAGTGGTTGATAACTTGACCAGTAAATTCGTATTATTTATTGCATTTGGACTTCTGGGACGAGGGTCGGTAGGTTTTTTGTAAGGGACACTGCAGTCTACATTGCCAAGGGTTAAAAATTATTATGGTGACAGAACCCTTAAGAAGCGTATTCCATACCTCCTAAATAAGTTGCCAATGCCTATTAGGACTGAGTCGAATGAAGGCAAGTTTGACAGATTATTAAAAATATATATGTTTAATAACTTACATAGCATTTATTAGGTACTATTATTGTACGTACATTGATTTGAAAGCAAGATAATGTTATTAATAAGTTAGAGGCTTGTTATGTTCCTGCAGACAAACTGCGCAAGTAGTTTTGTAGGGCATTGTACTAGTACATAGGAACATAAAATTGTATTTACTTATAACAATAAATAAATTATTGGGGAAACCTGCGCACTGGATGCTGGAATTACCCGGCTTAGCGGCTGTAGGGCCTGGAGGAAAGTTGTGAGGGAATATCTGGGGTAAGTATGTGAACCCTCCTAGGAGGAGCATAGGCGAGAAGAAGAGGAAATGCTCGCGGAGGTCTTATAGGCCTAATTTGAATTGGCAACCATGAGGTATATACATTTAACCGAGTGCCTAAGGTCAGGATGAATGTCTCCCCGTGCATGGGCGTGCATTCGGTGTTAGCATCGAGCGCACAAGAATTGCCTCAGGGGATGGTAGGTGAGGAATTTATTAAAATTAAACTACTTTTCGGATTTTATCGTGGTTTTTTATATTATTATTTTCTCCCGACGTTTCGAAGACTTTGCAGCCTTCATGGTCACGGGGGGACTGAGGTGTTCATCCGCAAAGTCAAAGTTACAATACTTACCTACATTTTACAATTATACAACTTTTTTAATTTTAACTGTTGGTCCCATCTACGCAGAATGAGCTGTTATTAAGAGAGCGATAAATCCTACCACTAGCTAAATTCTCCATCAAAAGTAAAGGAGGCCCGTCTCATGCATTGAAACAGTGTATCAGAGGGCAACTTATTACGTATTTTTATAAGCCGTAATGACGATAAGCGAAACAAAGCGAACTGATTATTTCGACGCACTTAAAATGCACCGAATACCGCAAATATGTTACGAACATAAATGCGAATGACTAAGAGTTTGGATGTTTGTTTTAATACGTATAAGCTGCTGAACGGATTTGAATAATATTTATATATAGACAGATCATGTCTTGGAGAGACATAGACTATATTTTAGTCCAAGACATGGTCTATCATTGCCTTATTATATCGGAAAATATATATTTTTTTCGCCCAGCCCGAAATTATACCGCATTCTTTTGTTCTGATTAGAGACCCGATCATATGCAGATGCATATTTTGGTAATTTTCGTTGGTTTTTGCATATATTCCATAAATCATGCATATTTTCGCTATATTAGTCGATATAACTTGTTTGTTTAGGATAACAAACAATAACTGAAATATTGAGGCAGTATTATTGAACACGGTACGCGCTGTGAGGAGATTCTTTACTTTAAATCCCAATCCACCGGTGGTTTGGGTCTTGGTCTCGCCCGCGGAGGTGATTCATTTTTTTCACCAAATATAATTTAGGTGAATGACCAAACCTAATTTTACCAAAATCTAATTTAGGTGTTTCAGCTTTATATTCTAAAAATAATGTAAAAACAATAAAAATACTCTCAAAGTAAACTGAAATTATACATTGTATTATTTATGGCCTTATTAAAGCGGCTAAGCTCAAAAAATAACTCAGGATTTGATACTTTGGGAACATAAGTAATCTTACTAATGGAGCGACTTTGCTTACAGACAATAAGTGTTAGCTAGGCACCCAAGTTTATAAAAAAATAAATATACCGAACATCACTTTGACCGATACAGATTTCAAATCTGAGATCTCGGCGATAGTCGTACCGCGTACGCAGCAAATAAAACTACGCCACCAAGACAATCTAGTTTGATTGTTTATTTATTTAATATAAATATTATGTTATAATTTTTTGGTAAGTACAAATTATATGCTGATTCTAAGTAGAAAATCTAAAAAATAGTTTCGTTTATTAATTAATATTGCATATTTCGCCGTGATTCATGCATATTCTAATCATTTTTCATATCTTTATGCATATTTCGTGCTATTTAAATAGCATATTATATCCATAATCTGGTTGCTAATTAGCAAGATATCAAGTTGCATATACCTTCGAAACGACTACGCATAATTGTATAAATAAAATATGACAAAAAATTATCCGCTAATTCATTTTTTATTAACAGTATGATTATTTCATTTGCTTGTCTGGACTTTGGTTGCGAAGCAGAAGTTGGAAAGAAGGAAAAAGTTTCAAACGCGGTCATCGAATTTCGACATAACGTGTTTATTTATTTAGGAAAATAAACATCACATATTTATAACATATGAATTAAATACAATAATTTTTACATTAGCCAAACAGTTTCCACATATATTTTTTCCAAATTGCGGTCACCTTTCAGGTTTTCGATATTAGACTAACGCCCGAAATTAATAATGTATCTACTATCCAAGACTGAAACCTATCTTAGATTGCCGACTATCTTTCGATTGGTCTCCTATCAGCATGCCAATATCTTAACTCGCCTATCCTTGCTTGCCTTCAACGATAGATCGCTGGCAATCCTTTCCAGATGCGTTCCCTCCCTGACCATTCCATTTTATGCAGAATATTCCATTCGTAAAAAAAAATACTTTTTGTATTTTCCATACAAACTATTCGTTTCAATATTTGCCTAATTGGAACAATAAGACTTGGAGTAATAAAAAAATATTTTATGTATTTTAGCCCTCAAAAGAAATAATTAATAATTAGTACATGTCATATTTAAGATACAAACTTTTTAATTAGTTTCAAAAATGGAACGTGAGTAATGTGGTTGCTGACATATTTTGACACTGAAGTAAGATTTAGTTTTTAGTATGAAGTACACAGTAAACTCGGTGCCATATAATAATAATTGGACTCTGTACACATTATCCAGTGTTATGGAACAAATTACAATTCCGTTATACATAATTGTTGCATAACTTTAACCGTTTATGCAGCGCACGCAACGGAAGCTCTCAAAAGTAATCAATTTTAGCCGATTTTGGTCCCATTGGTCATAGTGTGATGATATACATATACCCTATAATAGCCATCCTCAATAAATGGGCTATCAAACACTACAAGAATTTTTCAATCCGAACCGGAAGTTCCTGAGACCAGCGCGTTCAAAAGAACATACTCTTCAGCTTTATATAATAGTATAGATAATGTATGGATATTTTGCCTATTTCTATGTTTTAACTTTCAACTAATAAAACTATGTTAATTTGTAATTATTATTTTGAATTACAAATGTAGATAAGCAATAAAATAAATAGCAGTGATTGTAAAGGTATTTTATTTTACTAAGTAAAGAAGTTATTTGTTAATGCTGTTCTTTCTCCAACATCTTGATTCTCTATATTGTTCTCATAATTAATAATATCAGCAGTTGATAATTCCACTTGGGTTGGAATTTCCTCTAGCCTGTGATTCCGAAAAATATTGTGCAAAACTGCAGTTGCAATTATTATTGTTTGAACTTTAGGTAAAGATAAACGCAATGTCAATGCAATCACAGGGAAGCGACGTTTCCATGTACCAAATGTCCTGAAAAAGATAATATAAATATTTCCTATTCATCAACAAAAGTTGATGGAATGGAGAAACACCATAGTTCCTGAAAAAACGATGCAATTGCCCCTTGTTTGTACCTATCTAATAGTTCGGTAGGTACGGTATTTTTTGTAAATAATGTCAAAAATTATTTACCTTGTACATAGAAGTAACACGAATATACGAGATCAGTTTAACTAACAATGATTGGCAAGCAGATTTCGAAAGCCTAATCCAAACGTGAAATCAAACTCATCCAGGGTCTGCATGTAGTTAACTTTTTCATTACCCGTGATGAAGCGCGACTTTCAGTTTCGCTATCAGTATTGCTAGTCCCTCCAAATCACTGTCGTCACTGTCACTAGAGAATATGGATATTTCCATTGCCTTTTCGTTTCCCTTAAAATCAGTGTAAGCGATATTCAAAACATATTGAGTAAACTGAGGAATTGGTCCGATTGGAAAATGCGATTGTTTACAACAATCAAATCAAATGTCAAAACGGGTAGATAGAGTATTGGCAAGCGTAAACTGTCATTTTCAAACAGAGGGTAATCTATGATCTGTAATCCGTCCTCTCAAAGATCGATTATTGTTAGAGATAGCTTACTGAATCTATGGATTGGTTATTGGCATGCTTTATCCATAAAAACGAATGAATTATCAATCTTAGATGGCATACATTGGATTAGGATTGGTTATTAATTTCGGGCGTAAATAAACGTTGAGTTGACGTGGTTACTAAACTATTTATAAAAGTAGGCCCTTATAATGAGGGCCACTAGGTTTTTTCGCTATTAGGACGGCGCGGTTTTTCAATATGATAGTTAAATTGACACTACACACTTTTTTATAGCCACCATTATTTATGTAAATAGTGCCATTATTTGCCGTCATGACTGCTTTGGAGGCGTAGTTGTGTTCCGTGCGCGATACGATGCTATGAGGTGTCGAGTTCAAATCCCAGTTCGACCAGTGATATTGGGATTAACTGATTAATTTCAACTTGGAATCTTAATTTGTGTGCGGTAAGGTGTAAGGTCCCATGTTGGATCATGGGACGGAATACACATGGTGAAAATTGTGTGCATGAGTTCAGACTCTGCCTACCTCTTCGGAGATATAATGGCGTATGAGTGTGACTTTATCTTTCAACCTGGAAGACAATGTAGTGTTTGCCGGTGGTAAGATATTTTCTATATACGCCCGGATAGCGACCACTGTACTCACGGTGTTAAAACCCGCCATAGTGGCCCACGTAAGTGTGTCGCGTTCCAGGATCAGCCTGTGTATATCTGGCCTCAACAGGCCGACACAATTGTGTCGACTCTCGAGGGTTAATCATCTGCCGTCAGTCGACAATCTATTGAACTCAATTTACCATCAGGTGCAGTGGAGTTACAATGCCGGCATGTATAAAAAATAGACAACGTTCTTGAACATGGCAACAGATATTATATAATTGAAGAGTAAATTGTTAAACGTGAAAAAAGTAGTCATTTCCAAGAGAATTAGCGTCATCTCATACATGACAACGTACGTAATGCGTTAGATCAAATAAAACATCAATTTCGCATCGTCAGTGTGTGAGTTGACGTCATTACGGTTGTAGTTATATATTGTCTGATTGGCTGAATTAATGTATGTTTAAGTTGATGTATAAAACTGTCAATTTTTCATTCTATAGTATAATGTTGGAATTTTGGAACATGGTTGTGAAAGGTTTATGAATTTAGCAATGTCTTCATCATCATCAGCCGCAGGATTCACAGCTGAACATGGGTCTCCACCAAAGATTTCCAGATCAACCTATTGAAAGCGACCTGCATCCAGCGACCTTTTGCGACTTTATTAGGTCATCTGTCCACCCCATGGGGCTGGGTCATGGGTCTATGTTTACCTACCCATCCTTTTTTCCTTTTATTTATGGTTTTAAAATTTTGGACATGTAAATTTCCACGTCAAAAAGCAACAATATACACGTAATTTTGCAAATGCCGCAGTCAGCGAAAGAATTTAATTTTCCATTCAATAACAGTAGAGTTTAAAACTTGTATAGCATAGTTAAAGTACCCAAAAATATTCACAACTTTTCACATAAAATTTGATTCAATTTAAAGTTTTGTACGTGTTTTGGATGATGCATGTGGTTAATAAATTTTATAATGTTAAAATATTTTGTACCCGTGGCGGAGGGTCCGCATTATCCGATTCTTGCTTGCTACCGTTTCGTAATTTATGAATAATGTTATCATCATTAGAAAGATTTCCAGACCGTATTTATGTATATTATTTGTATCTATAACTTGTGTTGGGTTCCTTTTTGGAAAATTTCATCCTTCCACACTGTTTTGTACCCCATCTGAGAACGTTTTATGCGTTTTGTAATAATAATAATATCAGCCCTGTATTATAAACTGTCCCACTGTTAAGCACGGGCCTCCTCTACTACTGAGAGGAATTAGGCTTGGTAGACTTCACACACCTTCGCAATTCCTATGGAGAACTTCTCAGATGTGCAGTTTTCCTCATGATGTTTTCCTTCACTGTTAAAGCGAGCGATTATAATTCACAAAGAATACTTTAAAAAAGTCAGAGGTGTGTGCCCTTGGGGTTTGAATGTGCGGACATACGTCTCGGCAGTCCGTTCCACAACCAACTAGGCTATCGTTTTTACCGACTTTTTTATGACCCAACTATGTGTAACTTTCGCATATTATTCGCGTCCTGAATTATTTTGTCACGTATCACCGTCGGCACGTGTGCTATTGATTCGCCATCCCTTTGTTAATATTTAAAGCATCGGAATGTTTGCCGGCAAACATGACAGCTACATGACATTACGCGTGTCACCTAATTATGTAGTATATAAGGTTATATTCCCGTGACACACGTAAATGTCATGTAGCTGTCATGTTTGCCGGCAAACATTCCGATGCTTCATGGATTAAGCTATATCGTAGTAAGGAGATGAATAGAGATCTCATTGTTTGCACGATAGGTATAATTATATTATGCAATGAAATCGTTTATTGTAAAACAGACTTACACAGACTTAATTCTACTTAAAATCAATTTATATAAAAGTATGAGATCCTTGAAACTTGAATTTCCAGGGGTACCCAAACTAGGCAAAGCCTGTATCTTGGGCTACCAGCGACAGAGTTAAACTAAACTGAGACTTAGGACGAAAGGAAAAGTAAAGGCAACAGAAAATTATTCTTTGTATCTTTTTTATTCATTCATATTTTTTGTTTCAAATATTATTTTTTGTGTCTCAATAATCTTTATTTTTTTTAAATAAAAAAATAATAATTTAATTTATTCTAAACAAGTTTATATGGTAACTTTTTTAAAATTCGATTTAATTATACTTGTTAGCTGTGGAGTCAGCGTTGCCAGATGATGATTTTGCCAATATCAAAGTACTACGAACTAATTTTGATGGGTCTAATATTTGTGACTGTTATCAACAAATTCCACGCTTACGTGACAAAAGCTAGTTCAAAATAAAGGCGGCTACAAACTACAATATTGAAGGTTAAGCTATTTCCTCAATAACTCGTCAGTCTGACAAAAACAATCTAGAGGCCCTCATTGTCCAAAAATGTCCTCACTTCGCCTTAAATGTCAACATATTTGCTGATGAAACACTGTTTGTATTAGTCCGAGGTCGATGTGGTCTATAAATAGCCGATTATAAATACTATGGGAATTCGCGGTCAATTAAAATCAAATATAGCTCTCAAGATTTGAGTGCGTAATGGCAGAATATCAATGATCTATTGATTAATTATATACTGTGGGTTTACGATGCATAAGGCTCCGCGCACACTGTCAGTTGCTAAATGATATGAAATGGGGGCAAGAGCTGTCAATATTTCGTTTTACAACGGTTACTGTGCTAATGAAAGTGGGTTTAATTGACGGTAAACAAATCAATTTATTTCTAGCAATTGCCAACAAAAACCGGCAATACCCCGTTGGAGCGAAACGAATTATAAAGACGAATGTCTGCATGTTCAAATCCTAAGGGCATACACCATTGACATTTCTAAACTTATGTGTGTATTCTTTGTGAATTATCGCTTGCTTTATCGGTTAAGGAAAACATCGGCAGGAAACCTGCATACCTTAAAAATTCTCTATAGGAATTTTGAGGGTGTGTGAAGTCTACCATTCCGGACTAGGCTAACGTAATGGACTAAGGTCTAATCCCTCTTAGTAGTAGATAGGCCCGTGCCCAGCGGTGGAACAGTATATAATATAGGGTTGACATTATATATTTATATTATTAACTGTCAACAGAGTAGCTGCATACAGATTGCTTTCAATAAGTCGGTCTGGAATACTTTAGAAGAATGATTTATGATTTATACATATATCATAACAGCTATACAGACAGATACTATAAAATACGATCACTGATCTGCAGCGGATATGTTGCGTACAATACTATCTATACACAACTATTATGAACCTTATTGATTAATTTTTAAATTGCTATTGTTCATGATATATTGACAATTGATTGACGCCATTTTGTCTCCTATTTTAGCAGTAAATGGAAACCGCGCTTGAGTACCAATTGTACGTAAGTGTGACTTATTGTTCCTAGTTGCGCAGTTGTACTGTACAATTCAATGATGAGCATGCATCTACCGCCTTAACTTTCTATATAATCATAGTTGATTTAATTAAAAAATTAAATAGATATTAGCCGTTTGAGCAACCGAGGCGTGACGTCGTGTAGTGAGTTACTTACATTGGCTAAGTCTAATTATCTAGGACTCTAGTCTACTAACCGTCCTAATGTAGCTATTATTAAGCAGATGTCAAAGACACAGTGTTTGCAAAATGTTCAGTCTACAAATATACAAATAAAATCTTGGATTAATTTTTTCAATTTTAATGGATAGTTAGCGGTCGCCCTAATATTGACGTCAAAGTGAAACCTAAAGTTGAACAGTGTCTAGAAGAAGTACAGTGCACAAAAACAAATGAAAGATTTATATGAATTTATTTTTCATGGTATTTTTGTACTACTGGCATATATAATAAATTTTTTTACTTGAATAAAAACTCATACAAATTAGTTATTAGTTGCTTTTCATCAAACCTTTATCTAGTCAGTTTATTGCCTTAATTTTTGCATTACACAATCCAATACATAATTAATTAGTTCTATAAATTCTAGGTACAGTGCTATTCAATAATTACATTTATTAATAATATAATTACTAACCAATTGCTTCACTTAAATTACAAGTAACTTGTGCACGAAACCGCGACTACCAAAAAACAGACGTAAATTATATTAATATCATGCCAATATATAAATATCAAAATAATATCATAGCCTTTTTCAAAAATAATCCTTATTGGCCGTCCTTCAAATAAAAATAAAATAAAATGATTTATTTATCACGTAGGTGAACATAGTTGCGCTTATGATAGGGAACGTGAGAATATTTAATTATTACTTAAATAAAGTTGCTTATATTATTAAAGACAATTTATATTGGACATATACCGAGAATCAAAGGTCCAATAAAGGCCTCGATAATTGAGAGGTCACATATGATCAAGGGTCCTGATTCAATCAAATACCGGATTGGGGAATTCTCACTTAATTATCGATATCGGCAGCCATTAGCAAGAAGTGACTTATATGAGAGACGAGTGATATTTCAAGGGGAATTGGTACTAGACGGTAATAAATGGTTATTTAAAAAAATATATATTTGCTATAGTGAATAAATGAATGATTAAATCTTTATTGCTATGATTATATAATTAATGGCAGTACTGGTGGTATCTCATATGTGAGAGTCCGTCTGGGTAGGTACCACTGTATATCTGCTGTCAAGCAGTGTGTAATCACGTTGTGTTCCGATTTGAAGGACATTGTAGCTAGTGTAACCATTCGAGATAGTAAGACTTAACATTTCATGTCTCAGGATGGCGAGCACAGTGGAGTACTGAACAATACTTTTTAATTCAAGGAGTTGGATGGTGTTTGTACTGTGTATCGACGGTCGTATCGCTTACCATCAGGCGAACAGCAAACTCGTCTCGTCATTCAAAGCAAGAAAAAAATGGAATAGCAGAAAATCGACAATAAATCTGAGAAATTGATGTAAATACTAAATACATAAAAATACAATACACGAATTGAGAACCTCCTAATTTGTACATTTTATTTTGAATCCTATGACTTCCGAACGTATTAATTGTATTTCGGGAGTCATTTTAGAAGCGTTATTCATAGACAATGTCACAATAAAGAATAAAATAACTATATAATATCAACACTTAGGTAGACAATTCAATCATAAACAAGAAAAAAAAGAAAGTAGTAACAAAATCGTGTATACCTTTGCTTGCGGTTATTAAAATATACCATTGTTTTAATGAACGTTCCAAATCGTATTTCCGAACCCTCTTTTTTTATGCAAGCATGGCAAAGTGACTGATAGTAAGTGGTGTAGGGTCAAATAGAATGTCGACAAGAGATGATTACCCCTCGACAGTCGACACAATTATGCCGGCCTGTAGGATCTCGAAATTTCATCACTCAGTACAAATATTTTTTGACATGCTTACAAATACCTCAGAGGGTTGTGCACTCGTATAGTGAAATAATTTCATTTTTAAGTACTAAATATTATCTTGTACCCTCCGTAATAATAATAATATAATATTGTAGAATTCCAGAAAACATGGAAATAATATTCTGAGTTTGTACTTCGGAATCCATTTATTTACAAACTGACATTTCTTTGAAACAAAACATTATATTAAGAAAAACGTACCAGCCAGTACATTACACTCCTCCATACTAAATTAACAAAACACTCAACTCTACAACTTAAAATGATAATACCTCACATTCTATAATCAGGAACGTTTGTTAATCTACACTGCCTAATAGGGCGTTGCCTGGGACGTGGAGTCGTTGGCTCATACGGTAAGGCGTCCTGAAATTCAGGTGATAGCGGGGTGGCACTACCCTGAAGTTCCACTAACGGAGACCGCGTCGCGATCGGTCTACTGACCGGAGTATGAATTGCGGAATCGCACACTCTCTGCCCCTGCACCGATGATAAAGTGGCTGGCTCTGAACCTAGTGCTGACCTTAATCCTGCATTAGGAAGTTGAGACACCCTTTTCATTGGAATCGCTAGGAATAAACTAGCGTTCTCCTTTCTAATTTGGTATTCATTTTTATGAAACTTCCTTTTAATTTGGTCTATATGCCTGTGAACTAACTCTCCCCGGCTGCCTACAATCTCGTAATCAGTATTCCCTAAACATCTCTGAATTTTGCCTGGGACCCATTTGTCTCCACTCAAATACTGACGGTACCATACCTCTTCACCCTGATCGAAAGATCTGTGTACCCCTTTTCTAGCTCCACTTTGCCGTTGCTGAGCTTTCCTTACAAAATTCTCCCTGTCTGGCCTTAAAACGTCTAACTTCGTCCGTAACCGTCTACCTAACATTAACATTGCAGGGCTTTCTCCCGTAGTCGAATGCGCAGTATTTCTATAGTGTAAAAGATAAGTATAAAGTGCTTTATCAACTTCTTCCTTAGCCTGCACTGCTTTCTTAATAACCCTCTTTAAGGATCGCACTGCATTTTCCGCGAGACCGTTTGAGGAAGGATGATATGGCGCCGAAAAAACGTGATCTATACCATTAGATTTAAGGAAACTACCAAACTCATTGCACGTAAACTGGGGCCCATTATCCGTAACGATCTGCTTGGGTAGGCCCCATCTGCTAAAAAGTTCACATAACTTATCTATGACCTTCGGTCCTGTTGTATTACTCATATGGAAAAGTTCCGTCCATTTAGATGTAGCGTCCACTACGATCAAGTATGTTTTCCCAAATACGGGCCCCATGAAATCTAAATGCAGCCTGGTCCATGGATGATTCGGCCACGGCCACATACTCGGAGTTTGCCGCGGCGGAGCATCCGCCTGAGCAGCACATATCTCACAACTACGACACATGCGCTCTATTTCTTCATCAAGTCCGGGCCACCATACGTAACTACGAGCCATAGCCTTGGATTTAACTATACCCATATGGGGCTCATGGAGCATCCTCAAAACTTTTTCCCTATACTTCACCGGAATCAATAATCTATGCCCCCACAACACGCAACTCAATTCTTCATAGAGTTCATCTTTCCGATTAAAATAAGGTCTAAACTCTTCGATATCACAGTCTCTTGGCCAACCATCGCGCAAAAAAATTAATTCCGCCACGTAAACGGCAACAGTTTCTTGGCTTGGCTTCTTGTCTCCTCTGCCTAAATTTATAGCGCTCCGCTAGAGGCGATGGTGTGGGTTGCAGATGATTCCGCATCTGCTCCACCACTTTTTCGTACTCGGATTCTGAGGGTTTTTTCGGACTGGATAAATTGACTAATAGTTCATAGGCCTCTTCGCCCATTACAGCAATTAAAGTTGGTAACCTCATGTCTTCTTTCACATTAATTACTTTGAAATACATTTCCAGTCGGTCTATATATGTTGACCACGTACCATTTTGTACGTCGAATTTTGATACCTTTCCAATCGACATTTTAACACGCTATACCCTTCCTCCGAGATAACTTACATACAATATGTTCTCAATTTTCCTCGTCGCCACTATAGAATTCCAGAAAACATGGAAATAATATTCTGAGTTTGTACTTCGGAATCCATTTATTTACAAACTGAAATTTCTTTGAAACAAAACATTATATTAAGAAAAACGTACCAGCCAGTACACTACAAATATAATAATATCAGCCCTGTATTATATACTTGCCCACTGCTGAGCACGGGCCTCCTCTACTACTGAGAGGGATTAGGTCTTAGTCCACCACGCTGGCCTAGTGCGGGTTGGTAGACTTCACACACCTTCGAAATTCCTACAGAGAATTTCTCAGATGTGCAGGTTTCCTCACGATATTTTCCTTCACCGTTAAAGCGAACGATAAATTCACAAAGAATACACACATGGTTTTAGAAAAGTCAGAGGTGTGTGCCCTTGGGATTTGAACCTGCAGACATTCGTCTTGGCAGTCCGTTCCACACCCAAGTAGGCTATCGCCGCGTTTCCCTCCCTAATATTACGTTTTAATTTTTAATTAAATAAGTTGTCAGTGGTTAATGCTGTGTGCATATTAGTAGCTCACATCAGATGTTATACCTTGTTTTTTTGATGTGTTTGTATAAGCTGGCCCTTGTCAGGCTAAGAAACGTAGAGTAATGATAAAAAAGTTGGTAAAGTAACCTTTGCATGCGGTTATAATAAAACCTGCGTTGTACAGAGGGTGGATTTTAGAGACAGAGCAGTAAGAGAAGCTTTCTTAACCACTGTAGCTTCAAGAAATCTTTCTTAAGAGAGTATCCAAATGCATTAAAATATTTAAAAAAAAAACCATTAGAAAAAAAAATATAATTTATACAAAAACATTTTTGATGCGCATAGATTTTTTAAGACATTAAGATCTACATTATCATATTTGAAAAATAAAACTATAGGCATGAAAATTGATAATTTATACAAAAAAAAATTGATGCCAATAAATCGCCTTGCTTACTTTGATCAAAATACTGATCATTAGATGTTGTTCCATATTTTATTGCACGGAAATTTACAATATTTAATGCTATTAGCGTGCCTTATTGTAAATAAATCCGTATAACTGACGCCTAAACGGGACAAAAAATAAACAAAAGACTACTCCATACCTATAGTTGACAAAAAACATTATTTTGGTGTCGCAATCAACCACGACACGCGTTGGAGTTATATTTATCGTCAAATCAAAGACAGAAATAAACACGTTATCGATATTTGTCACCGCTGATAACTATAAGTGCTGGCCAGCTGTGTCTACTTTGTACTTAAATAGGAATTTATTTATTAAAACTACACTTATTGAACTTGTTGGAACTGGAGATACAGATCCCGGAACGCGACACTTACGTGGGCTACTGTGGCGGGTTTTTACACTTTGTTTACTATGGTCCCTATCTGAGTGGATATAAATATGAGAATGCTCTTGGCATTAAGGCAGCCTAAAATATAAAAAAAATGTATCCTACCAGCAAATATTAATAAGTTAATTTTTAAACGAAGTCCACATAAATTATAGTTTGTACTTTTTACTTATTGTAATTTGTACGCCACACAGGCCAAACGTGATGGGACAATAGATTTATATTTGAACAACTTGCATTTCTGTGTATGTACTATGTTAACTCATTACTCATGTTTTAAAAATGAAAAAAATTGACTTTGAATTGACAATTTCCATTTTTAAAGTTAATTAAAATAAGTTTAATTCCATATATCATTTTGAGTAATTATTCACTTGAACCTACAGTCTTAAGAATGTTTTTTTTCGACACAAACACGAGCAGATCTGGGGGCGAAACCTAGTATAAAGCACTTGAGATTATAAGAGGTTGTATCGACCTATATTAATGAGTACTTGAAGAGGGATTTTTTCTGAGTCATAGTTGCTACTAACTTAACTAGTTTACTAATAGATTAATGAGCATCACGTACTACATAAATATGTGATATCCAGGGTCATTTTTACATCGCGTTACCAAATGAAACTACATACTTATCTACTTCGAAATAACACTTTACAATAAGTTACTTGAACCGTAGATGTAAATTAAAGTGTAAGTTTCGACCAAATAAATATTAATAAAAAGTAATTTTAATTGTGCGCGCTTTAATGCCATTACTACTACTCTAAGATAATTCGTCGCTGCGGCAACATCATACTTTCAGTCAGAAATACATTCACGCACACGCCATATTCGCATTAAACTACAAATTTATCAAAAAATCAGAAAACTAAAACCAGGATTTTTGGTGTAAATATTCGTTATTACTGGATGATTTTTGGCAAAACGTCAGCAAAGTTGAAGACGAGTATGTGGTTTCATTTAGTAACGCAATGTCAAAATTACCCTGTATATGTAGTACGTGCTAGATCTGGCGCTCCGTACACTCATTGTGTTCGACTCAACTGTACTGCAATCCGTACACCTGGCTTTAGTATGATTTCAACATTGACGGCGTGAAGTTATATACGGACTACGGAGTGACACTCATAATATAAGAACTCGAGTCTAAGTGTAAACCTTGATGTGAATCAAAAATATTAGTTAAATAAGTAAAATTATTTCTTGTGCAATTGAATAAATAGGTAATAACGGTGACGTTTTGTTTGCCATTTTAGTTCAGATTTTGAACAAATAGTTTATATGGACGTTTGTGTCTATAGAATATGACACAGGTTCTACGAGCATATAAGCAGATCATTTTCTTATTGTGACAAATGTAATGCAATGAACTACTCTGTAACTTTTTTACACTGTGTTTTGTAACATTTAACGTTTGTCTGTTTTTTAATACAAATAAATTTATCATTACTATAGCATGTTAATGAGAAATAAATTTACTTCCAATATTGAGTACCTCTCAGTAGTAGAGGCCCGTGCTCAGCAGTGAGCAAGTATATAATATAGGGCTGATATTATTATTATTATTATTATTATTGAGTACTGTCTGATTCTGCCCCAGGGAATTTTCTGACCTTTCCTAGCTTCTTTTACAATGTTAATTATTAATAAGTTGACGGAAACGTGTGAAACCACAAACTTCAGAGATTGGTTGATTCTAACATAATATTTGAAGCGATAGATCCTAAGCTATCGCCATATCTTTGAGACGAGACATCGTGCTAGTTTACTGCTTGTTCGATTTTTTCGTTATAATAGGTACCTAGTTTTCACCATTACAAAGTGTAGTTTATTTTAATACATGCACGACAATGTTACCCCACTGATGGGAAGTGGAGTGGGGTCCAATAGAATGTCGACTGACGAGAGATGATTACCCCTTGGCAGTCGATACAGTTATGCCGGCCTGTTGGGACTGGATATACACAGGCTGATCCTGGAACGCGACACACATACGTGAGCCACTATGGCGGGTTTTAACACCTTGTGTAGTAGTCGCTATCCGAGCGGATATAAAATATATCCCAACACCAGCAAAACTTGACTTGTATATGATCGCCTTATATTCAAAGAGGTTCCACATCGTGACGCTTAATGCAATACAATAAAACCAAATTAAATTGTTTCATAATGCGATATGAACATCTTATTGCTTGCAATATTAAACTAGAAAGCATCCGTTGTTTATTGCGCACTTGTTTTATTGCAATCTTGAGATGGATAGCGAGGATATTCTTACGACTCTGTCTCAAGATTAATAAATTCTTGAGTTGCGGTTATGTAGACTAAAGGAGATTCGAAAATACCTGCATATATGCTCTCCATGCTGTTGCTTATGAAAATACGAATAGTCATAGCGCGACGCTACTTTACTAGCCTATTCAAATTTGCTTATGAAAATACGAATCGTCAAAGCGCGGCGCGACTATATACTATACAAGTTCCTATATTCACATTTCACAGTGTTAGGAAGAATACGAAAACGCACGAATTCGCACGACTAAATTTCGTACGAAGATATGACGAGGATACATTCAATTTGCAATTGCTCTAGTATGTATATTCTTGTATCCCAACGAATAATATAAAATCTGTCGATTTCTATTTATTTATTCTGACCGGGTTCTGTATGGAGCATTTTCCGTTTTTGAGATTAGCATAATGTACTACTGCTGAGTTTTGAAGTCAGCATTTTGCGATCTCAGCGTTGCGCTATCTCGCTATACTTACGTGTTTGGAATTTATTTGTCACGTTAGTTGGTTCGTACGAGTTTTAAGCTTACTATTCTGTACGTGATTTTGTAATTTGTGGAAAATGTACTTTATCAAGGAGAATTAACTGAGCTCTCCTACTTAGTAGTAACAGTGTTAAAGATTTCAGTGAATATTGCATTACTTAAAAGGCAAGATCTCGCAGCTCCCAAATAATGACGACGTAAATAAATAAATTTCGAAGATTTCGCTAATGGAATAAGTGAGTTCCACTGTATACAAAATTCTTTAAGAGTAACAAATCATAGATCTTAACATGCACAACGTTTTTCATGTGTAGTTTTTTTTATATTATTTACAATACTATGACTATACAACGACATCATCAAAGGTACAATAACATCAATGCATTTGTACACCGAAAACGATTCCCTATTTACGAGATCTTATAATACATTATTATTTTCCTACTCAACAAAACAAATAATGCAAACAAAATACCAGGCAGATATATAACTGAACTTTTTGTTACAGATGCAATCGGTCAATTCATCGCGCGAGCGCCTACCAGTGTAATGATAGTGCTAAGTGAAAATGTGGTGTGTGTTTATTCTGTTGTGCGCATGCGTGCTCGTGGACGGGCAGAACTGTCGCGGCGAGGAGCCGAGGCTGCGCGACTGTGAGCGTGTGTGCGACGATCACGGACGCTGTAGGATACGAGCAGCGCTGTTGTTGCCGAAGAATACTACTTATGGGGCCTGCTTGGCTGCTGTGAGTATTATAACAACTTATACCTCACAGTTGCGGAGGGATGTTGCTTCTTTAAGCGTGTTCTAAATTCAAACCATGTTTATTGTGGTACACAGGATTATGGTGTTATACATTTATAATTGCAGTACAGCTATAATAGCATACAATAGTTTAACATTTTAGAGAAAACCTAAATACATTCTATATGTTAGCTTCATTAAGATAATCATTTAAAATGTAATAACATTTATGATTCAAACATTTTCATAATTGATTTTTATAGTCATTAATGTCTTTGATTTGTCTTGAACTTCTACTGTCTGTGTCATAGCGAATGCTCTGAAGAATTTTTCAATCTGATCCCCTCCTTCCCTTTTCTTAGCAGAATCACGCGTACTGCCATACGAAGGCACAGCTCGATGGTTAAATTCACGGCCCGATCCAAAAGGTTCGTTAACTTTGCCGCACCATTGGGATTTGGAAAAGTTTGCCTGGGCACGTGTTCCTTCCTTCCTATAATCTTGGGACCTTCCGCCGTGCGTGAATGATAATTATTAATAAATTTATGATGGGTTTTACACTTAGTGTACGATGGTCGCTGATACTGATATCGCAATAACAGCAAATTGTATAATTTATTTGATTCTTTGTCGGCGTACTTGCAATGTATTAAAGGCTTCAAACTTTAAAAAAGACAAGCATCGGTTTAAAAAATAACGTTCCCTGAACACTGTATAAGAAAGAATAGAAAAATTTTCGTTCGATACGCGCCTTAGTAGAGGTGATTCCAATTTGCTACTTGAAGATTAGATGGAAGATGAGATATTGTCCGCCTGAGAGATTATACGTATGGTAACTAGATAGTTCATATTGATACGAGTTCATATTATTACTATAGAAATATGTAGTTTTTAAATTATATTGTAAATATATTAGTAGGATTTTCTATTACTATTTTCTTTCCCGCCCTTACACCTACCACTACAACTCCTGTAATCCAGGATCAACAGTGGCACGCATTTTATGACACTGAGCAATCAAGTTCGGTGAGTCTCAGGGAAAACTAATTTGTCATTATCCTGCAACGAAATTAATCAAATAGAAAGATAGGGAGGAGTTGAAAATATTAATTGCATAGCAAAGCGGGAGACAAAATAATGAACTAAGGAGGCGTTTCGACTTTAAAGATAGGGACGCTTACAACTAGATAAGCTAGTTACGTAAACATACTTTTATTTCAATCTGTAATATTTGATTTATTACCTTGAAAATAATGAAAGTCATGTCAGAATCGGCCCTGCCCATTCCTAGATTGCTTGACGCAGAAAGATCTCGCAACAACAACTATACTAACTCATTTATTTGTACAAAAAATGCTGACGTATTTTTGTTGTAATTGACTATTTTTTATGGATTCAACTGAACTCAGTATAGATCAGCACTGAGTAGACTGTACAGCAAACTTAATAACTTTTTTTATTGCCTTAGTAGACAAACGAGCAAGCCGTCCGCTTGATGTGAGCAGCATTCGCCGTCCATAGAGTAAAGCAATGCTAAAGGCACAGCCAAACCGTTGCCTACCGACCTAACTAATTATAAACTGCTTTCTTATTTTATCTGCAGTTATGAAAGCTTTATTTAAAACTTTGAAGTAAACGCTTCACTGCGTTGAGTCTTCTTTTTTATTAGTTCTTGTTCACGGCTTCGGTCGGCATGAGTATGTTTTAGTAAACTCGTTTTAGAATTTTTCGCTTACATAAGCTGAAATAGATTCACATACTCAAACAAAAGTTTAACCTAATGCAACCCTAGTTTCCATAAACATGAACACATGTATTTTTTTTGCAGATTGAGATCATTTTGATAAATCTACAGATTTTGTTTAAAGAGTAGCAAACAAATCGAATAATAACGATTTCCATCGCCCATACAGTTCTTAACTCATCACTCAATCTACTCAGGTGTTCGAGGAACTTTTGTATATCATTCTCCTGGTTGTAGGTTGAGCCAGTGCTGGAACTGGCCATGCAGGACACAGCCGTGAGAGAAGCGTTTCCAGCAGGCGTGGACTTTGAGTGGCTGACGTATGACGTCACAGATTGTGATGCCGCGTACGCCGTCATCTCGGCGATCGACGCGTATAATGATTGCGCGCATGTTTTCTTTGGGCCTGCGTGCGATTTCGCGTTGGGTAAGTTGTTTTATACTTAGTCTATTTTGCTCAGAAGCTCTGAGAGATTATTTTAAACCTCGGGTTATAAGTGATTTATTAGAAGTAATGGATGCGTAAAACATGTTTACATTATGTACAATGGATTTTATTGAATAGCTTATACCATACATACCCAAGTATGTATGTTTATTTCAAATCTATAATTTTAATTTTTTTGAGGCAAGAAAAAGATAGAAACCATGAACCTTACCCTGCAAAAAGTCGTGCGTTTTTTTGTCGCATCAATTTGTCAGACAACGGATTATGTGATTAATGCTGGTTCATTCATGCTGCATGATATTGTGCCATTAGCTTCCATTTGGCATATATCAATAGTTCTTCCTAGCTATTAGATGTCAATAAAGCTATTAATACAATACGCTTCGTGAGACTTCACAATTCTGTGATGCAGAAATTCCATCTCGTGAAAATGACATCACATTGTCAGAGTTCGATGCAATTTCATATCATGCATTTAAAAAAATATAAATGTAAATGATGAGATATTAATAGTCAACTTTTAAAGGAGAAAAAAATATAGTTTTACACGGTATTGGATGTTGAATTACTAAGATTTTTATTGAGAATATTCGAAAAATTCGAGGAAATCATGAGTCCCTGCCAGCTCACATCTATCCACTGCACAGCGCCCTAAGATAAACAACCTTTGCTGGTGATAGGACATATTTTATATCCGCTCAGATAGCGACCACCTTACATAAGGTGTTAAAACCTGTCATATTGGCCCACGTATGTGGCGATCCGCAGTCAGCCTGTGTATATCCGGTTCCAACAGGCCGGCATAGTTTCATCAACTGCCAAGGGATTCTCGTCAGTCGATATTCTGTTGGGTACTCTTCTGCAAGCATGTCAAACATAATTTCTGCTCTGTTTGGTCTACTTTCGCGGTCCATCCGAATGTCAAATAGGATAGGTGAAATCGAAATTCATAAACTAACTTCTAACAGTAGACATTAGAGTTCTTTTTTAAATGCTGTATGAATTACTCCTACACCTTCACAACCTCTTCGGCAATTTAATTACAGTACGTATAATATATTTGTTCCCGCTTAATAAGAAGAAATGTAAACGTCAGGCAAAAACCTCCATTATCTGAAGGTATTAAGTTTCCATTTCGGAGATAATGACACGCCTGTCATCTGAGATTGTGTGAAAATGTACGTTTTGTTTTATTATGATTTTGTATTGTTGATTTATTTAGGTATAAAAGTACTAGGTGTTTCGTGCGACTTCGTCCGCGTAAAAGTCTTATAAAAAGCCTAAATGATTGTGAGGCTTGTCATAGCGGCATTTGAACACCAACGCCATGTTTATTAAATTTCATTTTTTTTCATAAGAGAGCAAACTACCGCGATAAAAAGTACTCTAGATGTTAATCTAGGACATGTTCTATGCGTGTGTCAAATTTCACCAAAATCCGTTTAGCTGTTTCTGCATTTACTCCTAATAAATATCCAAACCTATAAAAAAGTATCGTATTTATAAGTAAGTTTAATCTCATAAGTAAGGTTAATTAATTAGCAATAAAAACTTTCATATTGCTTTCCGTTCAATAAGTTTGAAAAATCCGATCGTCAGTTTGTACGGAATAAAAATTAGTTAGCATTTTAAAGAATTTTCATAATATCGACAGTAGTTGAAGAGCTTCAGTTTTACTACAATTACATAGATGTTTTATGTCTCGTCCCTCGTGATTTATAATTTAAATAGAGTTTGTAAACTATTTAATGAGTATTCGGCGTATGATAAGAAGTGACCCTATAAATATAAGCAAAAATAACAACATTAATATATTGTTACGCGCCGCTATCCTAGCCGATGACATCGGGCGTTTCCGGAAGTATTCGGCTGCTCGGGCAGGCTGGCGGAACAGAAGATATATATCACGCAGCGACTATTCTATTATTCTCTCTGGTTGGACGTTGTCAAAAATTGTATTCTATAATTATTTTGCTAATATAATGTTCACTGTAAAAAGAGTGTTTAACAATATATGATAGCAAAACGGTTTTCCTCACGCATTCTTATTCGGAATCGCCAACCACTTTCAGCCTATTAAGTAGATCATCTTCATGGGCGATTTCGACTAAGAATTAATGAGCAAAACCGTTTTGCTATCTAGTAATTATATCTCACGTAAGTTTTAATAACTGCTTCGATGGCGTAGTTGTGTTGCATGCGAGGTATGGCATAGCTCTGAGGTCCTGGGTTCGAATCCCGGGTCGGTCAAAGTGATGTTTGTGTTTTCTGCTCGGTATCAGGCCGGAGTCTGAAATTTGTGCCCGATATGGTGATAGGCTCGCCTCCTATCAAATCATGGGACGGAATACACTTGTAGAAAAATGGGTGCCTTGGTTGCGCCTCTGCATATATTGAAGTATATATGAATAAATTGAAATACCCCAGCTAAATTAAAAGTATTTTGAATAGATCGGGAATCAAATCATACAAAACGCCTTCACGGCTAAATCACAGCCATTACATAGATTAAGGTAATCACGTTATGCAACGAAGCTAAAAACTTCAACATGGCCTTTTTGTAAGCAGTTCATACCTTGTCAGATAAAATGAAATGGGTATTCAGTTTCTACGCAGCGAAGAACGTTTTTCCTTTACAAAGAAATTCGTCTTTTATCAGCATATTTTACGAAGATAATCTGCGAGTTCTAATGAATTTCACGAAGGTAAGATCAAAATAGCAACTGTTACTATGGATATCGTTTTTTTTTTTAAATCGGACAGGATAGAGTGACCCACTGCACCTGATGGTAAGTGTAGTGGTATCCAATATAATATTGACATACTGGAGATGATTACCCCTCGACAGACGACATAATTATGTCGGCCTGTTGGAACCGCATATACACAGGCTGATTCCGGCGACACACTTACGTGGGCTACTACGGCGGGTTTCAACACGGTGGCAGCTATACGGGCAGATATAAAATGTACCTTAACACCAGCATGACTAAATATACAGGTTTGGTCATGTTCAATAATATAGCCGCATTTTTCAAGTCGTGTACATACACTAATATAAATATGAGGTTAGGTAGTTTTATATTGTACGCCCTCAGGACAATATGTTTTGTATATTCAGGCAACATAGGTGTCGTACAATACAAAGTCAATATTTCGTTGATATACTACATGAATTTTTTTTATGGCAATTTTTGGACATATTATCTATATGATCTAATTCTCCTCACTGATTTCTGACACTTCAGATATACTACTTAGTATATCGTAGTTAGTATATTGTATAGTATAGGGCAGTTGCCCTTTATTATGCTGCTTAACTCTTAAGGCTTTCACTGTATAGAAGTTTGTATTAAGACAACTCTTGCTTCAGACGTTTCTTCTACTGTTACAGTTTAATAAAAAATGCTTAATGTTAGTTAGACAGTCTATAATCTTACTATAATGGCTTTTATTTCTCTTTGAAAAGCACTGTATCTAATTTAAAGCCCATTGTATCGTGTAGGCTTAAAAAATGTTTCCATAAAAAGCATTGTCTTTGATGATCTATTTGCGTAATTAATACGGGAGTGATTGTAATAATAGTGAGGTCTATTAACTAATTAATACACAGTTTACACAGGTATAATGTTACACATTACTTGGCGAACAAGCGGCGATAGCTTAGTTGGTTGGGGAACGGACTGCTGAGACGTATGTCCGTAGGTTCAAATCCCAAAACCACAACCCTCTGACTTTTCTAAAAAATTATGTGTTTATTCTTTGTGAATTATGGCTTGCGTTAACGGTGAAGGAAAACATCGTGAGGAAACCTGCATACCTGAGAAATTCTCTATAGGAATTTTCGAGGGCGTGAAGGTGTGAATTCTGCCAATCCGCACTAGGCCAGTGTGATGGACTAAGGCCTTATCCCTCTCAGTAGTAGAGGAGGCTCGTGCCCAACAGTGGGACAGTATATAATATAGGGCTAATGATGAAAAGTATTAGCTTAGAAGTCTTCGTGATTTTAAAAGATCTGTTTGAATAGCCATTACGGAGAAACTATTTGACTTCCAAGAGAAATTGATAGATTTGATTCAATGAACGTTTTCCTACCAATCAATTCAATTCAATGAAGCGATATTAAGATGAAAATGGTATCCAATTATTTCTTAATGTATATTTCACGAATCTCGTCCTTTTGATATTATGAGATAAGTTGTTTCGAATTAATCAACTTGAATCAAAGGGAAATGGGATTTGAGACATTTTCAAGATAACTAATCAAGATTAAATTTTAAAACTGACAACTGTGAATTTTGTTTTGTTGTATTTATTTGGGAATAAAGAAAGTTATTGCAATTAATTTTTATATTATAAATGCGAGGTAATTCTGTCCGTTTATCGGTCTGCTACGCTTTCACGGCTGAACAACTGAAATTATTTCGATGAAATTTGTTATGAAGTTGGTTTGGGACCCTAGGAAGGACGTAGGCTATTTATCCCGGGAAATATATAGCGAGCGAAACCGCAAGCAAAAGCTAGTTAAGTATTAATTAATGGTTATTACAAAAATACTTATATGAACCACATCATGTTCAAATATGTTCTAAAATAAACAAAATGTTTGTGTTCCCCTAGTTTTTAAATTAGTACAAAGAAAAAATTAAACACAAGTAAAAATAACAAACTACCTCGGTGGCGTAGTTGTACTGTATGCGCGGTACGGCAGCGCTCTGACGTCTTGGGTTCAAATTCCGGGTCGGGCAAAGTTATATTTGGATTTTTATGCTCAGTATCAGCCCTGAATCTGGAATTTGATATGGAGATAAGCTCGCCTCCTATCTCATCATGGGACGGAAGACATTTGACGAGAAGTGAGTGCCCTGGTGCGTGGATGCTTGACGTGCGTGTGTGTGTGTGTGTGTGCGTGTGTGTGTAAAAAAATGATTTTTCCTACAGCCTTGGAAACTCGTGACCTTATTTTGATCAGGTTTTTATTATCGAATAAGTTCGTAAGCTGTAGTCCAAGCTACAAATATCCCTAAAAAGACTTATTCATAGTTGTATAAAAATTTTGTATAATATAAAAAACCATCAAGCTTGTAATAAAATAGGCGAAGATAGATATATTTTCGATGTATTTGTTACAGTTTTGTTTTTGCCAATGTTTAGTTTGTCTAGACGTATGTAATATAAATTGTGGAACAAATAATACTATTGTGGAAATATATGCCATTCGGCTACACGTTTTCAGTAAAGAATGGGTATTGTATTTTACTTCAAAATAATTTATCTGGAGTATATTTAGATAGGATATACTTACATATAATAAAATAAATTCCCGCGCCGCGTCTGTCTGTATAAATTAGCTTAGAAAACACTGAACGAATTTCGTAGGTATGGTATGGGCATGGTATTTTTTTTAAGTACAAACCCTGCAGTCATCACCCAGGGAAACCTACGATCGGTATACTGGTTTCCCCCAGCTTAGTGACTGCGGGGCCCTGGAGGAAGAAAGGAAGAGGAGATATAGGGGAGGAAAGAAGAGGAAGGAAGAGGAATTGTTAGGACGGGCGGAGTGAAGTGGAGCGGAAATGTTCCCGAGTCCCTCATAGGTCTCAATGTGAAATTACAACCACGAGGTATACACTTAACTGTGTGCCTAGGGCCGCGACAAATGTCCCCCCTGCATGGGAGCGCGTACTGTTATAACTCATTTTTCTATCACCAAATTTGCAAACCTTGCAATTAAAAATAATATAAAACAGTAGCAATCGCGGCGCCCGAGCAGTTGCATTAATTCCGCGTTACGGGTAACATACTATAGCGAAAACGTAAAAGAAAAGTGAGGTGTCAAAAATAACTGTAATATTGAATTGATTAAAAGTGATTTTGTGTCTCGGATATTTTTGGTGTTTTTTTTTAAAAAGACAATTAGGGGGACCCGCATAACAGTACGATGTGGAGACTAAGCGTTGTATGGACACAGTTTGAGACTCTAGGACATACGCTACATTCTATCACGGGAAAATATAGCGGGACTTTTATCCCGAAACTCATTCACGCAGGCAAAGCTGCGAGCAAAAGTTGGTATATAGTAAATTTGAGTGCAAGTTCAAAATCCAAAGCGACGCACTGAATTTTTCAGTCATGCAAGTATTTTCTATAAATTATATCTTGCTTTAACGGTGAAAGAAAACATTGTGAGAAACCAGACCTGAAAATTTCTCTATAAGAATATTGAATGTATGTGAAGTCTGTCAACCCGCACTAGGCCGGCGTGACGGACTAAGGCCTACACCCTCTCAGTAGTAAATGGTCCAACGGAAGACCAGCGCTGGCTTCACTGTCACTGGCTGCGTTGAAGCCTCTTTTGTGACAAGTATAGTTTTGAGTGTTTTTTCGTCTGATTCGTTTGTTTGTAATGTGTATGTAACTTGTGTTTGTTGCAAAATAAATTTATTTTCTTTCTTTCTTTCTTCTTTTTTCTAGTAGAGGAAGGCCGTGCCCAGCAGTAGGTCAGTATATGATCTAGAGCTGATATTATTATATGAATAAGTACTTCTTGCCAATCGGCACTCTATCTAGTCCCTACTACATTTAGCATTAGCTTCAGTAAGGTCACTTTGCCAAGCCCCGAATAAAAAAAAAATATAATATATTGCCTATCTGAAATGAGAAAAGGTGTGATCCCACGAGCCTACACATAATCTCAAACAGAACAAAGGCCTAATCGATAACGTACAGTCAGTCACAAAAGTAGTACAAATTCAAAATAAAATTAACCTACAGTACATTTTTTTTCTTCGTATGCGATGGAATAAGTCACTTCTCTTTTATTTTAGTGTAGAAAGAAATATCTGGTACGAACACAAAAGTGTACAGACGATGTGGAGTTTTGAATTTGTTGATCCACTTATGTGGGTGACTGTACAAGTAATTCATTATTCTCGAAGCTAACACATTCATAAATAACAATGTGATCTTTATAACTTGGTATTATTAAGAGAGCGTAGGTAAGACATGAATAATGTTTGATCGTTGTTTCAAACGGAATTTTAGATAAAGTTAATGATTGCTTGGTATTAATGGGTTTCAAGATCATATAATGAAAACAAAAATGTATGTTATTATGTGTTTGAATTTTATATCAAAGTATCTAATGTAAGCCATACACGCTACGGTCTACCGGAGAGGTCATCTCTGCAGGTATGCCTGCGCAGGTAACAATTGAAAGAATTGATTTTCGATCCTGCGCCGGTCGCCTGCACAGGTTCAAAAATCTGCACAGGTCTATTCCCACACACATTTCGGTCTACCTGCGCAGGCATACCTGCACCGGTGGACCTTTCCGATGGACCGTAGCATGTATGGCAGCCATAAGACGGAATAGAGCGGAGAATTTACGATATATTAAGGATAATGCTGTAGGTACTGGTTGGTAATGGAGAGGGCGGTGTAAAAGGCGGATTTTTTTTATTACTGATTTGGAATGTACGTTAAAACGAACTTTTTTCCTATCTTGGTTTCATACATCTACACAAATTATAAATGCATTTTCTTGTTTATAAACAGCAGTTAGAACGATGAGATAATCTGTAATGAGTAACGTGGTCAGTCGTGTGAAAAAAAAAGAAAGAAAAAGGGCGCGAAACTGAACCGGCTCGCCTGCGGACCACTGCGTTGGCGATATACTTTTGCTTGCATTTTGCTTTGAATCGGACGGACGTTCACAACCGTTGCATTTCGTCAGCTATATTTTTATGTTCTTGCTCTTTTGCTTATTTGTTAACTAATTTGATTAATTTTTTTTTACTTGACTTACGTTTGTCTGCCTAGCAGGGCCGGTTTATACAAACACATCGGTCTTGCGTGTGAGTGCTTTAGGCATTACAAGCCCTTAAGTGGCTATGCTGAGGGCGACCCTCTAAAGGTTCTCAACACCTGGCTCAAGACGGCCACTGAGAGAGGACGAGACATCAGCGATTATGGGAATCGCGAGAGGTGTGCAAGCGGCCTAACAGTCTACCTAGATTGCATCGGCACGCGGGCCGGATTTATCAGAAGGGAAAAGGTTAAAATTGTTGTCTTTTAATAAATAAGTTAAGTTTTTGTTATAAGTACTAAATACTATTTTAGTTTTGAGTTGTTAAAAAATGTTAAAACGTTAAATCTATATATAATAGAGAACTGCATTTTCTGACTTACTGCTGTATGGATTACCAGTGCAGAATTGGGGACGCTGTTAAGCCTCTTTAAGACAGAGCAATGTTCTCACCGCGTATGTGCGATTCTTGCAAGGAAATTGTAGGCAAGGCAAGTCTTGCCCATGTTGAAATGCAAAACTCGCCTGGATTAAACAATAGTCGTATACCAAACTTTTGACAGATTAAAAAATATCGATATTCTGACGTTCAAGAAAAAATGTAAAAATTCTCGCCTGCATCTGAATTTGATGATGAAACAATTTATTAGCGATAATGGTTTCAAATATTAGCGTAAGAATATTAATGTTATTCTTTAATTATTGCTTGGTCGTTATTTCACGTCTGTGTGGCTTCGTACATCCACTTTTACCCGTTTCTACTCACCTTTGATGATTTTACTCACTTTTATTAATATTTTGTACCGACCCGGGATTCGAACTCAGGGCTTCAGCGCGGTAGCCGTACTCGTACCGTGTACAATAACAACTACGCCACCGAGGTAGTCAAAGAGCCTTCTCAATACTTAAATAAATAAATACTTGTCTCTTGAGAGTCGGTAACAGCCCATTAAAATATATTACTAACTTTAATTACTAACACTGTAATGTAATATTCCAACTACGCTCTTGAATAGGTATGCTTTATTTATTACTAGCCATTTCTTACGGTTTCGCCCACTGAAAAGAGTTTTCAAGGTTAATATATATTTTTCGGGGATAAAAATGTCCTTCCTAAGGTCTCAAACTATCTCCATAGCAAATTACATCGAAATCCGATTTGTAGTTTTTGGGTTTATCGCGTTCGGGAAGAGACGCAGCGGGGGATATGCTTTTATAATATTATGTAAAGATAATATGTAAGGTCTAGTGTTTAATTAAACAATATATTATGATGTATTTCCGTACTAAGTGTTGCTGGCGAGCTGACTTGAATTTCAGCCCTTTTGTAGTATAAAACGTACAAATACGTAAAAATATTTTGCCTGCTAAAAAGAAATTCGCTTTATTATTGGCAAATCTGTTTCGAAGATTAACGTATTAAAACTGATAGAATAATAAGGCATATTTAGGTAAGGATAAGCATTTATTGTGAAATCTTAGAGAATTAAAATTTAATGTAACCTCTTTTTACAAGAATCTAAGAAAACAAAGTAATTGGCATACAAAATGGAAAATAAAAAAACAAAATTTGAAACCTTCCTAAAAGGTCGGACTATTAAAAAAGTAAATGAATAATAAATTAAACGCGATAAAATTGAAGCTAATTAATCCAGACAGAAGAGGGATTGAGTTAACTTGTATCATAACAGGATGTTCGCAAATTCCTTTGCCTTTGTTTCTTTTTAAATTTATATTGGGTATTTGTGCTTCGATATTTATCTGAGAGATAATTTCAGAAGTAATTGCTGCTTAAATATTTTTTCGTTAGATTTATATTGTAAAAAAAATTAAAATAAAGTAAAATTAGGAATAAATAATTAAAAAAAGGAATTCATTGAAATATTTCATTGAACGAAATACTTCCGATCTGTAAATATCCTCACGAATATAATGTTTCCATTTCAGTAAATAATAATTATTATCAAACAATTTATTTTATGAATATTGAATATTCGATCTTAAATGTTCAAAATTGTTTTTATTTCTCATGTGTTGTACAAAACCCTTTCAATTATCTACTTCAATATAAACACAGTAAATAATGTATGAAAGCACTGATGATTTGAAGTTTTGTGAAATACAAAATCTTTTTGGTAAACAATATTTTTTTGGAAGATCGAGTTCTTAAGGGTACATGAAACGTTAACATGTCGAAGTAAACTACTAAGGGTAAAGAGGTAAATTTCCCAGTTTACTCTTAAAAAGCGTCTGAGCACGTCTGGGATTGGATATTTGGTCTTCATAACAAAACCTTTTTAGACGTTTCTCAACTGGAATGTTTCTTTTTATCAGAATTTGTGGGTTAGGCCGGTTTCAAATATTTATATTTGTTATACCCAAGACTCTACTAAGGTTTGCGTCAACGTCCACTATCGAAATTAAAGAAATATGAACGAAACATTCTTTCTAATGTAATTTATTGTGACTTCATTCTTCTTCTTAAAACAAAAAATGTTCGCGCTGTCTTTCATGCTTCAACTCATAAAATTCCTAATCTAATTCATATTATACACGATAATTCAGTATTTGATTAGAAATAAATATAAAAATATTGGATAGAAAAATGGCGATCTAATTTTATAGTTTTTTTTTGTTTAGCATCTGCTATTACTCGACATTAACAAACTCACCGATATGTAAACTGTGGTAGCCATAACGTAAAAGAAGGAGAAGATTAAAATACTGTCAATTTCATTCATTGAATATCAAATGTCAAACCATATTTTAAATATCGAAATGCGAAGTAACCGTTATTAATCATTGTGTCCTCACTGGATACCTTTACCCTTTATTTGGAATAATTATGTAAATAATGACATTTGATATAAGCGTGGCCCCAATTTTGAAGTAAAATGTGGTATTAATTTTGCCCAGAATAATTAGTAGCTTTACATTTGTATTCTGTTTATGAAAATTTTAGAGCAATAGCGCCCGTCAGTCACCATTGACAAACATTAATTTCGCTCAGGTAGCATTATAACTACTAGTTACTATTCTATGTGAATGAGATAGATTAGTGTTTCATTTTGTTTTGAATGTACTTTACTAAGTTGGTGTGATAACTTCTGCCTACCTTTAAAAAGGAAAAGGCGTGATCCTGTGTATATGTTCATATTATATGTAATCTGTTTTTGTAATTTCAAATATTTCGTTAATAAAATTGCCATCTTTATAAAGGCGATAAAAGTTATATACATATGGCCTTAAAATTTCTTAGATATAAATTAAATATTTCAAGAAATCAATAATGTTTAATTATTATTGAAATTTGATTTGAGGTCACGCGTACCGTGTAAACCGGGCTTTAAATTTGAGATTTGTATTTTTTATTCAAAAATTTGCCAAAGGAATCTAGGTTGTACAATCAAGCCAAGCCTCTGAATTTTTAGTATTGTTTTTATAAATTACGAATTTCAACCAGAGTGCCTAATTTCAAGTATCTTTGTAATTTGAGTGGCAAACTTCTAAAACGGGAGAGGTGTTTTATTCCACTGTGTATTTAATATTTTGAGAATTCTCAAGGTAGGTTTATAATAGATCGGATTTGAGATGAGTTTAGATCTTATAAGAACTCTGATGTCTCAGTTATAAGCTTTTATTCCATGAAGACCTTTACAATTCAGTTCTTGGAAGCGTTATTATCATCAGCCTATATCTTTGTCCACTGGTGGACATTGGCCTCCTCCAATATGCGCTATTTTACCTTATCACCGTCTGTTGCATCCAGTTCTTGCCAGCGACCTTTCGCAGATCGTCACACCTTGCTGGAGTCCTACACTACGTTTGCCGAATCTTAAATAATACATCCTATTATAATATCAGCCATGTATTAAATACTGTCCCACTGTTGGGCACGGGCCTCCTCTACTACTGAAAGGGATTAGGGCTTAGTCCACCACGCCGGCCTAGTGCGGATTGATAGACTTCACACACCCTCGAAATTCCTATAGAGAACACCTCAGGCATGCAGGTTTCGTCACGATGTTTTCCTTCACCGTTCATGCAAGCGATAATTCACAAAGAAAACACATAATTTTAGAAAAGTCAGAGGTGTGTGCCCTTGGGATTTGAACCTGCGGATATTCGTCTTGGCAGTCCGTTGCACAACCAACTAGGCTATCGCCGCTTCATCCTATTATACATCCTATTATGACCCCATATCAGGATGACTAGGTTTTATATTGAACTCTATGTTAAATATGGTACCATTGACATAATGAATAGCAGGCCGGACCTGTTTTAAATAGTATTCGAAAATTAAGTAGTTTATAGGTAATACTATTTAGTTTAAGTATAAGCAGATTAATTATAGTTGTTTTTGTAGAGTGTTTCCGTAGTATAATTTCAATTAGGGCTTAGGTTTAAGGAAGACAATCTAGTCTAAATGTAATTTAGTGCTTAAGTATTGTTTATAATGATTGTGTTCTGTGCTATGCTTTTTGTTAAATAATAAAAAAGTATCGTGTTCTTCACTCAAGAATTCGTTTACCCATCGCTTGACGGTTTTTCGACAGATTTGGAAAACTGGGTCGCGTAGCTACTTGATATTTTGTAGAAGTAACTTGTTCCGATAAGCCGTATTTCGATATCAGCCTGTATGGTAGTGTGACCGAAAAAGCTCGATTCTTAATAAGACCCATCTATGTTTTGGTATTTTCTTTGTGTTCTATTGCAATTTTTTTTCTTAGATCTTTTATAATATGTTGCAATTTAATAAAAGGTATTTTTTTAATATTATTTTATGAAGATTTTAAATTTAGGTGGGTCTTCAACGGTTTGTTTACCTTATAATAAATATCGTAATACTTCTGCCGTAAACTTAATCAATCATTAGCCGATTTTATAATTACTTGAACTACATACTTACTACATTCTTTGAACCTTTAGATACAGAATTCCTATGGCCAAATAAAATAAATACTTATAATGATATACATAATATTATGTTTTTTTTTTGTCTAGGAGACCTATTTACATTACGGCAGGTTATACTGACATGTATATAAAAAAAAACAGAGTACTTTTTTTGGAAATCTCTCCCAATGTGTGGGGGTCCTTATGCTAGCTATTGTTTGATCTATCTTTTTGGTTATAACGTAAGAATATAACCTTTAACTGGGACCCGTTTTCTCTTCACACTTCAAACTTCGGGCAACATCGGTATGTCCTTAGAGTAAACTTTGTCTTCAATGAAACTTAACGATCGTCGCGTGCATGTCGGGAAAACGAAATATTAGTCGACATCGACAACTTCTCTACAGTCGAGATATGTCGTGGTGCATGCTATGCCAGTTGGATTATTAACAGCAGCTAAATTTAAAAAACAAAATTGTATAATTGAAAAATGTCGGTAGATATTGTAATTGACTTTTTGAATGACCAACACCTGAGTCCGCCGCGTGACCATGAGGGCTGCAGTCTTCGAAATGTCGGGAGAAGATTATAATATAAAACTTTCGACTTCCTTCTTCTCTTCCTTTCACTTCCTTCGACTTACCTGACATACTGAAAAAAATATTAATATATTGAAATTACAAAGGAACTAAAAGCAAAAATATTTATTATTAGTTTATGTAAAAAAGTTAAAGTGATATTCTTCGATACTCTTCGCTCGGTACATTTTATGCTTCAATATCAATGTAAGTTGAACGAAACTTACATAGTAAACATGTCGACGTGGAGAGGAGAGATAGTGAACAACAGAAGTTCATGCGAAAAATATCAATAGAACATTTTTCAACCAACTTTATTGTCTGTTGACTGGGTACTTGGCTATCAATAGAGAATTTTGTTCGATTCTTGACTGTGTAAGTTTTTCGATTTAAAACATATACATGGCACTCTTAATAAAATAATGACCTACTCCAAAATTGTTAATTTGAATTGTCAAAAAACTAATTTCTGTTTGCGACCTTTTTTTCATGCTATAGGTTTCATTTTTGACCTATCTTTAATAAGTTAAATTTTATAGCAACTTAAAAAAAGATCGCAAAGAGAAATTAGTTTTTTGACGATTCAAATTAACAATTTTGGAATAGGTCATTATATTATTAAGAGTGCGACATAATTAGTTTTGCTTTGGAATTTTGACTTAATAATATGATGATAGGCGTCCATACTTATCGTAAGACAAATATAATCTCATCAAAACCTGAAGGTGTTATATTCTCATTAATAAATGAATAAATAAAAAGAACTTACTTACATAAATAAATTCAAAAAAACAATTATAATCCCGGCCTTACAGTAACTGCTACCTACCCCCTTACACACGTGTAAGCTATTTCACATCAACTCATAGTTATTATAATGTGATTCTCCCTCTAATTCAGCTTTTTCAAGTCGTGCGCCGTCAAGGCGGCACCCCTAGCCTGTCATTTACACTTGAAAAGATTTCTGAATTGAGGCCAGCAATTTGTTACGACACTATCGCGATCCACATCTAAAGCAGCGTTCACACTTGTTATGACTCGTGTTGTTGTTGCGCCGTGTCACATGGCGTCAGAACGTGTCACGTCATGTTGTGTACGTCTATTGTTATTATGAATTGACTAATATTTATTTAAGTTAATAAAGAAATGTAAGAATGACAGATATAAAAGCGGCGATAGCGTAGTTGGGTGTGGAACGGACTGCTAAGACGAATGTCCGCAGGTTCAAATCCCAAGGGCACACGCCTTTGACTTTTTTAAAAATCATGTGTGTATTCTTTGTGAATTTATCGTTCGCTTTAACGGTGAAGGAAAACATCGTGAGAAAATCTGCACATCTGAGAAGTTCTCTATAGGAATTTCGAAGGTGTGTGAAGTCTACCAATCCGCACTAGGCCAGCGTGGTGGACTAAGGCCTAATCCCTCTCAGTAGTAGAGGAGGCCCGTGCTCAGCAGTGGGCAAGTACATAATACAGGGCTGATATTATTAAGAATGACAGCCTCGGTGGCGTAGTTGTATTGCGTGCGCGATACGACTTCTGCTTCAGTCTTAGGTTAGAATCCGGAGTCTTGCTCAGTATCACCTCAGAGTGGTATAGGAAGTCTGCCAATTTGTACTAGGCCACCGTGATGGACTAAGGCCTAATCCCTCTCAGTAGTAGAGGAAGCCCGTGCCCGGCAGTGGAACAGTATATAATTCAGGGCTGATATTTGTATTGCATTACAATTCCAATGGTAAATTCTAAACATTATAATAAGAGAAAATGACACTGTGACTTTGATCTGAATTCGTATTATCCCACCGGATTTCCTGTTAAACTATCAAATAACTTAATGTTCGGTTAGGCCGCTACGGTGACTTGTCTGACCTACTTCTGAAAGTGGACGCTTGAGTAATTTGAGTTAGATGTGAAACTTATATCATTTCTGACGAGAGGCGCCGGTTCAATTCTGGTTTGACATTTATTCATATAATACAAAAGCAGAATCCAGAATAAAAGGTGATAAAAAGAATGTTGTATTTAATGTCCTGCTAACCAACTAAGAAATAAATTGTGTGGAGATCCAAATTAAACTATTTTCCAGATTTTTATTTTATATAATATTTTTTCCCGACGTTTCGAATACTTTGCAGCCTTTATGTCATTCATGTCATTTAATGTCATTCGCGTAAACATAAGAAATCATTATGTGGAGATGTTTGTTTGTTAGAAGTAAATATAGCAACTGATGATTGGGTTTCGATGAAACATGTTATTCAAACTATCCTTGATCCAAATATTATTGGCTTTCACCTGGAAAGGTGAGCATTTTTCTCTCGTAAAAATCGAGAGATTTTTATGGGAAGTAAGCTTTTATGAAGCTTTTATGTGCTAGTCGAGTAAAATTGTGGGCGATAAGTGCTTTTTAAAAAGGTCACACAAGCTTTTAATGTATTAGTTAGAATCTGCATTTAGAATTTATTCATCGGCCTACATATACGAGCGATAGTAATAAAATATTTTAACTGTTAACGTCGAATTGATGATAAGGATAAACCAATATTATGTGATCTCTTCATAACCGAATTTCGACAACAGCAGACGATCTTGACGAATATCAGCCACGCAGGAGATATTATAGTGGAGAAGTGTATGCGTAAACTGGTGCGCTCTCTGTTCCTCCACTCTCATAGTCCGGTGAGACGGAAATCCGACATGATCGGAGAGAGCAGTAGATCTACTTCGAAAAACGAACACCGAAACGTCGTTCCGAAACGAAGAAACGACGAAGTTCGGATTAAACCGTACTACCAAATTACTTCGGATCCGTCATCGTTCCTTTCGGAACCATAAACAATCGTTCGAATGAAAATATTGTGTCGGATTAGAGATGTATATCTTCAAAAACCGTAAATTTTTACCTATTATGATATTCTTGTGAAAAAAACATATACATTGGATGTTTAATTAGGTTTTCTGTAATATAACTATTATTTCATAACTCTAAATATTTATTAGTTACAAAATAACAAATATTTTTGCTGATTTTGCAATCTACGGTCTTATTGCATTGTGTTTTAATCTGTGGAATATTAGAATTTTTGTCAATTGATGGACATTGACAAGTTGACTGGCGAAAATCACAACAAATTGGAATTGAAATATACAAGTAAAATTTATTTATTGTATTGGTAAGTTTATTAATAAAATGTTATTTATTCGCTTTAAACAAATATCTTTTCAATTGCAAAGGCAGTTATTGTGAAACAAAAAGCAAATTCATTGGTTTGATCTATTAAAGAAATCATTAGTTTTTCCCATCGATATATACAATGGTTTTGCCGGTAAAATTTATTGAATCCTTGTGTGAATTTTATTATTTTTTTCATCCCAGTAAGATTAAGAACCTATTTATTTATGTATTTTGTGTTATCTTTTATTTATTGTAAATAAACAATTAACATTTTTCTTATGATTCCACCTAACAGTTTTCAGGAGAGTACGACGACGTGTGCGTCCAGCGACACAGGCGGACCTCTAAGCGGGTCCTTTGCATTGAATCTGAAAAAAAAAAGAAGTACTGGAGGGGATTCTGAGAGAGTTAAAAGAAATGAATAAAAAATTAAAAAAACGAATATAAAAATGATTGTAATTGAATTGTATGTTTTATTTTCCGATAACATATGATTGGTAGTTAATCTTCCATGCGTGATGCAGTGTTGGTTATGGCAGCTCTAGCGAGTTAGTAGTTGTTTAATTATTTGATTTTGAAACAAGAAAACATATTATGTTTAAAGTCTAATAAATTCAAAGTCATAGGCACTTTGTACAAAGGATGGCATAATATTCATAAGTTTTCTAATGGTTATATGGGTGCAGTCAATGCACCCACATACATATGCCTGGAATTCCATATTTATGAAAAAATTTGAAATTATTAATGGCTTGTTTAACCTAAGTAAATAAAGTGTTTCAATTTATTTTAAATTAAAGGCTAATGCTATATGGGTGGTACTTAGGTACTTTCTAAGAATGAATAATATCTTTTAACTCACTGTTCTTTTATAAGAGTCCTTTCTTGTCGGTTTTGTGGAAATTTTATAAATTTAGTCAATATATGAGGCTGACTCAGACACTTGCCTGAGGCACTCAAAGACTGTTTGCTGGGCCATGGGCCCATCTATACTTAGTTCCACAGCTCTCTAACAACTCCTGGCATAAAAATGTAGCGCAGTCAAAATATTAAATTAGACAAATATTATATACAGTACAATGCATCAAAAAACAAAAACAAGATCATTTAGACGTTAAGAATACTACAATACTAATACCAGTTAGGTTCTTGAGAAAGGTAGAAAGTAATATTTCTTCTATAGCTTACCTTAGTGGTAGTATCAATTCCCCGTATACGTTCTTTGGAGGAATTAGTAGAACTATATCCTCGCAGATGGTTTCAAAAAGGGGTGGCAAAGTCCTATAAGTTCTTACAAATTCCATGTTACGAAGGTTTAACGCAGTTAGAGACGCTTCCAACATCGCTCAGCACTTTCCTTTCGCATCAATTCTTCAAACAGGAGTTATTGAGTAATTTTAAAACTCGTGAAGTACCAAACGAAAATCAAACGAAAGGCTTAGAGCTTTCGTAAAATTGACGCTAAGATCCGAAAGAAGAAACGATGTATTTTATGTCAAATGGGTTTTCATAGTGCGGTCGACGAAAGCAAAAATGTCATAAGTGTCAAAATCCGATTACGGATCCGTTGTCGAATCCGTCATCGGATTCTGAATCAACGACAAAAATATCTTGCGTGCTAACTTTAAAGATTCGTGTTAGGTTTTTCTTTCCTTTATTGTGTTAAATGTTTTACAATGTGTTTCATGCTCTAATTATAATTAGAGCGTCGGAGGTAGGGGGCGAGTTTCCGTTTGATAGTGCAAGTAGTGGTGTACGAAATAGGGAAAGTTAGGAGGAGAATTGGAAGGGAATTTGGGTGCGGGAAAGGTGGGTAAAGGATTAGGTCCTTCTTTTAGGATGAGTAGAGGATGAGTAAAAAGCGGCAATAGTTGGGTGTGGAACGGACTGCCGAGACGAATGTCCGCAGGTTCAAATCCCCAAGGGCACACACCTCTGACTTTTCTAAAAAAAAAATCATGTGTGTATTCTTTGTGAATTTATCGTTCGCTTTAACGGTGAAGGAAAACACCGTGAGGAAACCTGCACATCTGAGAAGTTCTCTACAGGAATTTCGAAGGTGTGTGAAGTCTACCAATCCGCACTAGGCCAGCGTGGTGGACTAAGGCCTAATCCCTCTTAGTAGTAGAGGAGGCCCGTGCTCAGCAGTGGGCAAGTATATAATACAGGGCTGATATTATTATTATTATTATAGAGGATGAGTAGAGGGAAAAAGGAAGCGAAATGTTCGCAAGCATAGGAAATGTGAATATACAATCAAGAGATATACACACCGAACTGTGCCCAGGGCTGCAGCAAATGCCTCCACTGCAAAGGCGTCCTTCGGTATGTAGATCGATCGCACAAGAATTGCCCCCGGGGTAGAGGGAGGGGGGGCTGTGGCGGCGTTTTATTAGATTGACCAATACAATAAAACAGCATCACTACATAGTATAAAACAAAGTCGCTTCTCTGTCCCTATGTGCGCTTAAATCTTTAAAACTACGCAACGGTTTTTGATGCGGTTTTTTTTAATAGATAGAGTGATTCAAGAGGAAGGTTTATATGTATAATTACATCCATTAAATAGTGGAGAAATATTGCACCCGTGCGAAGCCGGGGCGGGTCGCTAGTTTTTTATAAGGACGTCGGGAAGTGACTCCACTACGCGTGTAAATGGCGTCTAGGCATGAAACTAAGATCCATGTCTATAATTATTAACTACCGTACTACCAACAATAATATAAGTAAGAAGTAAGACCGAGTTAATAAAATAAACAACATACTTAAAGAAAAGTAAAGAGAATATTATTTTTAGTAAAATTCAAACCCAATTAAATATAGAATAGATATTAATATTATTTTATATTTTTGGGTACGTTTTAACAAAATACGCGCTTAAAGTATTCCCTATAATGTTTCGGGAATTATTGAATATTCATCAGGGAATGTTTACGGACTCAAGCCGTCCTCAATTCAGTAGCCCGTGGGCATGGAAGTGTTTTTTCTATCTTGAATTAATTTATACCTAGGGTAATTGAATAATAAATAAATATTGGCAAATTAGCAACATAAAAACAATTTTGATAACTTCGAGAAGACAGCTAATCTTGAAGCACGATACAAAAAGAATAAAATTGTTATTACAATAAAATAAATATTTGAAAATTAGCATCACAAAATCATTTTGATTAATTCGAGAAGACATAATAACCTTCTGACGAAATACAACAAGAATATTATTATTACATAAATTGTGATACGGTTGATGTTTCTTTGTATAATATCAGTAAAATTTTGTTCAATATGAAATGTAAGTCCTTTTAAATTCGATAGAACTGATTAAAAACACTATTTATGTCAATGACGTTTTACAAATAGACGCGTCATACACTAACAAAATAGCACATAAAAACAGCGCAGTATTTACTATAGTCACAGCCCAAGCGGCTCGCATTGATACGCGCCGAGTGAGCCCGAGTATGTCCGAATGGACCCGATCGTCAACCGCCCCGTCGCCATGTCGGTCGAATAAAATGCATTTATTAGTTAAAAATAAGTTAAATAGTGTATACTTATTACTAAGGTATGAAATGAAACGTTTTTTTCATTCCCAGTTAGAGTATAATTTGTACATCGTCTAAAAACACACGAAGGCATTTTATTTATAAAAATACAAAAGTTAGTAAGCCGATTAGCGGCGACAGTGGTTGGAGGTTGACTAAGTGAATGTCGGGCAATTACCTTACTTTCGTCTTGCCAGTATTGAGCCCGGACAACGTATCCATGTAATAAAAACATCTTAGATTTATGTACCGTCGACCGAGCATTCAAATTCAAACTTTATATACGTAAACTCACGTTCGACATTTTATTAGACACCGCTCTGCTTACTATGAGGTGTAGAAGGGTCACTTTGCCGTGATACAAACAATATGTTAGTTATACGAAAATTTAAAAATAATAAACTTCACTCAACCTTTCAAGCTGCCAATATCGTCAATGGCGTCCATTAAAAAGTTAGAAGTTCCATTACTGCGTATCGTCCGTGACATCGACAATATCATTGGAGGACAGTAACTTGTGTAGAAAAGTTTAACTTTAAATTTCATCACTAGTACACTTGGTTTACAGTTTGGATTTGAATCTCGTGATTCCGCTATCAGGTAACTTCTCGATATATAGAGAGCGTGGCTGGATAAGGTCATGTGTAGATCGCGTGCTCTTGGATTGCTAATTCCTATGGCCCGTATTAATAAATCAATCTTACCTTTAAGTAGGATCTCAAGTAGAAGTAGACATTTAATGTACTGAACTAATTAATAAACAAAACTTAAGTCGAAATTTTATGTGTTCATTTAAGAGCGTGTTATGAACTGAGTCATCGTTGTTTAATAAACATAATATCATAGCTGTCAATAGCACTCATATCCGGTCATTTAGGATATCATTTGAGATGTTGATATGCTTATTTAATAGCGACTTAAGATGCTGAATTTAATTCGACAGTGTCACAGCTGATATCGTTTTTTACAGCGAAACTGTTGCATTTATTAATGCGCCCATGAACGTCTCGAAACTGCCACACGTAGCGCGGCGTGATGGTTTAATACGCATCAACACGTGACGTGGATATCACACTCAGCCACGCTCTTACTCTTTCTGTAAACAAAGAACTACTCAAGTAAGCGAATGGCGTACCTTGCCATAGAATATAGATAGGATATATTTTATATCCGCCTGGATGGCGGCTATTGTACATAAGGTGTTAAAATCCGCCATAGTGGCCCACGCAATTGTGTCGCGTTCCGGGATCAGCCTGCGTATATGTGGTTCCAACAGGCCGGCATAATTGTGTCGACTGCCGAGGAGTAAACATTTCTCGTCAGTTAACTGTCTATTGAACTCTACTCCAATTACTATCAGGTACAGTGGGGTCATTTTGCGATGCACGTATAAATAAATGTAAGTGTGGTCCAAGAGGGGTCCCTAAAGCAGGGCTCGAAAACACTGATACGACCTTATCAAAACCTCTGAAACGTACGGTTCATGGCATTCAGCCCCGAGACAATAACCTAAGTATTAGTCCTATATTAGGACATATTACATTATTAGATACATCTTCAATATTATATATTTCTTTTTTTTTCCTTTGTAGTCGACACCCCTCTATTATATCACACATCTTGTCCATTCCATTCTCAGGTTGTCTGGAAGAAATCGCAGAATGCGATAAGACCGCCAATTGTAATTTACAATAAAGTGTAATAAATAAATAAAATAAATAAATAAAAATAACCTAAGAAAAACTCACACGGTGTCGCCATAGCTTAAACTCGTACCCGAGACCACCCACTCTACGACTTATATACGCAACGCTAGAAAACGTATCTTGCCAACTATTGGATCAAACATCGCATAACCAACATTTAATCTAACATTCATATTATGCTTTCGTTCCTTTTTACCCGACTTTATTAACCTGAAAATATTTGTTAGCTTTCCATTAGTCAAAGCAAAGTAAGTAATGCATTTATTTACTCAAACTTTGTTTAATTAAAATAAAGCAGCTGAAAGAACATATATACCAGAAAAAAATATAATGACTTTGAATTTTTAGAAAAGGAAGGTTTAATAGAGAAAATTATCCTAAACTAATTATGAATAATTAATCATGCGTGAAAGCTGTGTGTTCACAACTAATCTAGCATATCGTGTGTTGCTAGTGGGAGGATATATTTTATATCCGCCCGGATAGAGATGTTGCTAGTGGGAGGATATATTTTATATCCGTCCAGATAGAGACCGACATACATGTGTGAAAACCCGCCATAGTGGCTCACGTAAGTGTTTCGCGTTCCGGAATCAGCTTGTGTATAGCTGATTCCAAGGCCGGCATAATAGGGGACCGGCCTATGCTTGATTTTGTACATTATTCTATATGTAATGGTTAATAATACGAAAAAGAAGCACTCCTGCGAAAACTGCATAACAATTGGTTAAAAAATGAGCGAGTAATTCATATTTAAAATATTGTAACGTGCGGAAGTGGGCGCGATGTGGGGATATTGCTTCATCTCTTTTTTTCGCACGCGTCGTAATTCCCGATGACGTCACATGTGGATATATCGTCTCTTTTCTGTTTCTTGTTAATTATCCCTACCACCGAAATTCAAAGACTTATAACTTTTAGATTTTTTACCGGATTTTAATAATTCCTTCTGTGTTATAATTTATATTATGTAAATATTTGATAATAGTAAAGAACTTAAATGAGTCCGATATCCTATTGTGTCGACTGTCTAGGGCTCATCTCTCGTCAGTCGACATTCTATTGGACCACACTCCACTTACCATCTGTTGCAGTGGGGCCACTTTTGTACCCGTATAAAAGATTAAACAATTACTAAATAATCAAACCAAAGACTTTCGTCCCACCTAATAATACATAACTAGCAACCGATAGCAACTGCATGACTAATTCAAATAAACAATCAATCAAACGTTTAATTAACACTGATAATAAAATTCAGGAATTTATATCTTTTCAGATCATTTTTATTTGTGTACGGGAATTTTATGTCGGTCGAATACAACGTGTAATAAAACGCAATTATTATAGTACCAGGGGCGGCTTTAGACAAGGATGGTGCGGGTCACAGCCCCCGACCAAGCGGTCTTGGGGGCTTACGCCTTAGTTTTGTATACTTACCTTTGTATGAACTATGTTTTTCTATTTACGAATTTAATCCCTGATCCATCAATGGCCACACCAAGCCACTGGAATTAGAAAGTAGAAATTTTACATACTCGTTCCCGTAATTACGTATACAAGGAATAAGGAACAATATTAGGAAAATCCACTAAGGGATAATTCCCCTAGAGTTGAAAGATCGTTACATTCCTGATCAGAACCATACTTGCGAGTTAATGTTATTAAAAAACTACAGTTAAAATTTTAAAAAGTTTCGCAATATATATTCAGCATATTAAAATCTAGCAGTGTGTAGTCACTGCTGTGTTCCAGTTTGAAGAACATTGTAGCCAGTGTAACTACTGGACATAATAAGACTTAACATCTATGTCCCAGGAAGGCGAGCGCAGTGGAATATCAAATAATACTTTGTACTTCAAGGTGTTGGATGGTGTTTCTACTGTTTTTGGGCAGTCATATCGCTTATCACCAGGTGGACGACAAGCTCATCTCGTCATTCAAAGCAATAAAAAGAATCAGTTTGAAAACCTTGAATTCTTACTCCATCTCTGGCCTTTTATAGCAGTAAAACACAGTTCGGTGTTCGAACGTCTAGCTGTAAGAATTTAATTGCGATACTTCTTGATTCTTGAGGGTCGACATACTTCCATGGAGTGCGTTCTGTACAATGGATTTGAGTTTACCCGGATCTTAAGACGGTGGCCCGAACAATACGGCATACTTAGCGTATTTTAAGAATCTATCTATAATTTGAAATCTATATATATACTACTAGCCCTGTATTATATACTGTCGCACTGCTGGGCACGGGCCTCCGCTACTACTGAGAGGGATTAATTAGGCTTAGTCCACCACGCTCGCCTAGTGCGGATTGGTAGACTTCACACACCTTTACTAATTCCTATAGAGAACTTCTCAGGTATGAGGGTTTCCTCACGACGTTTTCCTTTACCGTAAAAGCAAGCGATAATTCATAAAGTATACACACATAGTTTTAGAAAAGTTAGAAGTGATTTGAACCTGCGGACATTAGCCTCGGCAGTCCACACCCAATGAGGCTATCGTCGCTTGTAGTACATATAGTAAAAAATATTTAATATCATATTTCTTAAATATGTTGAGTATCTTTAATTTGGTAGTTTCAAATTATTTATAACTAGCTTTTGCTTGCAGCCGCTCCCGTGTGAAAGTTTTCCAGAAAAAATATTTTTCCAGAAAAAAGTAACCTATAGCACTGAAGAGTAACGTAGCTTTCTATGAGTGAAAGAGGTTTCCAAATTCAGTTTAGTAATTCCTGAGATTAGCTCGTTCAAACAAACTCTTCAGCTTTATTATTGTTTAAATTGTTGATACCTTGAATTTCCTTCTATTGCATCTCTTAAAATTATACATCATATTAATTTGCAACCAACATTATTAGATAGACAATTTAATGAGGAACATTTTGGTACTTTTACATTTAAAAAGGTCTAAAATATATTTTGTAAATTATTCGCAAATCTGCATATTCCAACCAGTAATGGAGCGCCGTAAATGTATGGAATGAATTTTCAAGGCCGTTTGCTTGGGAGAGCGTCTTAATCTAATCTAAACGGGGCAGTTATTCGTAAAAATTATAAAAAAAAAATTATGACTAAACATTGATAATAACACGTTGGAGTGAGAATCTAAATACTTGATTATCGCTGAAGGAAAAGTCTGACATATTTTTTTCAAAACCTAGAATCAAAAAAGTAGCTGGACAAATAAAAAAATTCATACCGCAAAATTTCAATATACTTAAGTTTAATTGTGTAAAGTAAATCGGTTATATTTTATTTTTGTGAATAAAAAAAAAATTAACACAAAAGTGTACAAGCAATTTGAAATTTTGAAATTGTTAAGCTACTTGTATAGCTGATTGTAATACCTCAGTAAAATGAGTAGTTAGATTTTATGATAAAAATTCAATTAATATTTAGTCTACTTAAGACTCAGATTTATCTATCTATACTTATAATAAATCCGTATAGAGGTCAATTCTGTACATGAAATATATTTCCAAAATAACTATCAGGGGGTGATTAGGGATCGATACTGATGCTAAAAATGCAATTAGTAAAATTTTTGTCTGTCTGTCTGTCTGTATAACCGTTATAGAAACAAAAACTACTCGACGGATTTTAATGAAACTTGGTACAATTATTTGTCATACTCCTGTGCTGGTTATAGTATACTTTTTATCACGCTACAATTAATAGGAGCAGAGCAGTGAAGGGAAATGTTGGGAAAACCTTAATGGTTAAAGCTACACAAAAATCATGTATGACGGAAATGTTCTCCTTAAAATTATGTAAAAAATATCCCACGACAGCATATGCCTATCTTTTATGGTTGACTCACAATAACACGTGTAACTCCCGATAGCTTAGCAGTTCGAAGCTTTCTCATTATATTTGTCTACTCTTATGTTTATAACACTCTCAATCATCCCTAATTAAAAAAGTTAACATTATTAAATATTCCATAAAAAAGAATCATAGAAATCGGTATAGAAACACCAAAGTTATACATGAAATACGCTAATAATAAGCCATCACGTGTGAATACTGAATCATGCTATATGCTTCCTTCGATTTCACCAAGATCCCATCATCAGACCCTGACCGGACAATCGGACCACCATACATTAAAAAACATCCCGACAAATTGAGCACCTCCTCCATTTTTGAAGTCCGATATCCACGCGGGCGAAGCTGCGGGCGGAATCTAGTTGGTTAATAAAACCTCTGCATAAGGCTCTGTTAGATCATCAAACAATTTGACAATCAATTGAACATCCTTCTTTATTCACTTATCGCTTTCATCTCGCCGCTTATTTAAGACGAGCTATTTGTCTTTTGGCAATCTTAATCGTAAGTATAAATGAGGTGATAAAATTTATTGATTTTTAATTATCTAAATTCTTTATACATAAACATATAAGTAACGATAGTAACGTATGATTTATTATCTATTATGTATTATGAGTTATAAATATGTTTTAGACATTTTTTATTACTCTTTATGCATTTTATGGTGCTGACAATGCATTTGTTCTTCGCTCGATATTAAAATGCTGGAATGATGTCCGTTTTGAACAGTTCTTTGAGTTTGATGGTCTATAGAATTAGATATTTTGGTTTGCAATTAACATTATAATTGGCTTCAAATTAGAAACAAGGCTTGAAGACGAAAGTCTCAGAGCATTGCGTCCTACCGGTGATGACGTATGGTGTCGAGACGTGGACACTGACGGTGGGGCTAGTCCACAAATTTAAGGTCACGCAACGGGCGATGGAACGAGCTATGCTAGGTGTCTTTCTCGCGGATAAAATCAGAAACGAGATTATCCGTGAGAGAACCAAAGTAACGGACATAGCTCGGAGAATAAGCAAGCTGAAGTGGCAGTGGGCTGGCCATATCTGTCGTAAAACCGATGGCCGCTGGAGCAGACGAGTCCTAGAGTGGACACCACGTCTCGGTAAGCGTAGCGTAGGACGACCTCCGACCCGCTGGTCCGACGACATTCGCAGGATCGCCGGTGGACGTTGGATGAGGAGAGCGGAGGACCGAGCAACGTGGCGCTCTAGGGGAGGCCTATGTTCAGCAGTGGACAGTCGTAGGCTGATGAGAAAATTAGAAACCAGGAATTAAGTCCCAAAGTTTTAAAGTTCTGTGCAAATATGCTGCAACTCACTGGCAGATTTATATATGCGAAAGTATCTCTAATCTATTGTGCATTCAATCCTACACTGAATCTTGCGATAACATTTCAAATGTAACAAGTTTAAAAACCTAAGGAAAGATATAGGTTATTTTATTATTTGTTTTTGATATCGTCTCGGAGACGTAGACGTATTGTGCGTTACGACTAGCGCCTTTAGATCTTCGCATCATGGATCGAGGAGTCATATCGGTTTTTTTTTTCCAATATTAGTCTGGATTCCGATATTTATCACAATAACATGGGATGGAATACACATTGCGAAAAGTTAACTCAGTTACTGTTGAGGTTTGCATAGCCAAATACAAAGCCTTTTTAATAATGTTATGTAAACTGGCCGTGTAACAGTATGTATCTTTTGAATTATTGTATTTGGAATGAAATAACAATGTACTGTTACTAAGCAATGTGTGCTAGTCTAATACGGTTGTCTAATGTGTTCACTCTATTGAAAATATAAGTTCCTATTCAACGGAAAACCTGGTTTACTTTTAACACTTACTCTGCAAGGGCGACTCGAAGCCCAACAATGGTTATGGGCCCAGTTCACCCAGAAAACCAGTAACTAGGGAGTGAAAATTTTGTCTGACATTTCTAGTGTCATACGAATTATTCAAGTAAAATAAAAATGAATAATGTCTCTGCAATCCGTATCGAGCCCTTAAACAAGGACAATTATGAGAGTTGGCGAATTCAGGCTGAAGCTATTTTGATAAAGAGTGACGGATGGAAATTCGTAAGCGGTAAGCTAACAAAGCCCACTGGTGAGGCTGACTTATTTAAATGGGAGGCCGAAGATGCAAGAGCGAAGGCAGACATCATTCTTGCGATAAGCGCATCAGAATTGCGACATATTCGAGGTTGCAATACTTCTAGAGAAGTATGGTTACGACTAGAGTCGGTTTATGCGTCACGCGGTCCTGCCAAAAAGGCGACACTACTAAAAAGACTCTTAACTCATAAGATGAGTGATTCGGGAGATATCCGAGAAGAAATGGGCAAATTTTTCGATGCAGTAGATAAACTAGATGGTATGGATATCAAAATCCATGACGATTTGTTGGCTATTATTTTATTATATAGTTTACCAGCAAGTTTCGATAATTTTCGTTGTGCGATTGAGACTAGAGATGAGCTACCAAAGCCCGAGATACTCAAAGTCAAGATTCTGGAGGAATATGAATGTAGAAGTACAAATCATCAGATACAGGACAGCGTTATGTATACTCAAAGGAATAAAAGAAGTGTAAAGTCTGTTAAGCCGACCACAAGTGGCAGATCGAATGAAAGGAGTAACATAACAAATACGTCTATAAAATATAAAACAAAGGAAAATAAAAGGAGAGTATTGTGCTGTTATCGTTGTAATCGTCCAGGGCATATAGCTTCGGAATGTCAATCAAAACCATAACATTTTAGTTATAATGTAGATGAGGAACTAACATCTTTAAATGTTTCAGATTTAGATGAATGTAATGTTGTTGATTCTCAAAAGCAGCGATGGGTATTGGACTCTGGATGCACGTCCCATTTATGCAATGATGTACACAAATTTGGTGGTAACTTACTAGAAAGCAGAGGTAAATTGAAGCTAGCTACTAACATGAGCGCAGAAGTCCGAGGTAAGGGCGTAGTTAGACTATCGGCAATAAGTGACAATTCCGTAGGCACAATCGAGTTTAACTCTTGGTCTCTCGTGAATCGCCGGCGAGCCAAGACAGCTACATGACATTTGCGTGTGTCACGGGATTATAACCTTATATACTACATATATACTACATAATAAGGTTATTTTTCCGTCACACGCGTAGCTGTCAATGTTTGCCGGCAAACATTCAGCTACCTCACGGGTTAAGGACACACTCTATGTTCCGGATTTAAGAACCAATTTGGTTTCTGTAGCCAAAATTACTGATAATGGTTACGATGTCAAATTCACTCGCGACTTAGCGTGGGTATTTGATAAAAATGGTCAAGTTAAGTTGACGGCATACCGTCAGGGTAACTTATATTGTCTTGAAGAATTTGAAGCTGCTAATGCCATAATTGAGCGCAATGTAAATCTACAATCTTGGCATAAACGTTTGGGACATCTGAATGGAAAGGATGTTGTCAAACTATTAGGAAAATTAGGTGAAAATGTGAATGTAAACGACAGTAGCATGATACGTGACTGCGGGATTTGTGCTAAAGGTAAAATGTCTGCATTCCCATTTGGTGAATCTAATGGTCCATGCAATGAAAAATTGCGAATCGTTTACTCTGACATTGTAGGTCCAATGAGATGTGAATCAAAGACGGGTGGTAAATATTTTATAACTTTTATCGACGATAGTACCCGCTGGTGCGAGATATATATTCTGAAATCTAAAAATAAAGCTCTAGATGCATTCAAACTGTACAAGAGTTATGTTGAAAATTTAACAGGATCGAAGATTAAATATTTTCAATCCGATAACGGCGGTGAGTACTGTAACGCCGAATTTGAAGAGTTTCTGCAATCAGAAGGGATCATGAGGAGATTAACTGTAGCTCGGACACCACAGCAAAATGGAGTTGCTGAAAGGTTGAACCGAACGCTGGTCGAGATGGCTAGATGCATGCTTCTCGATTGCAAGTTACCTATGAGCTTTTGGGCTGAAGCCGTAGATACAGCATGTTACATAAGGAACCGTTGCCCCACTAGGAGTTTATGTGGCGAAATCCCTTATGAAAAATGGTTTAACAAACCAGTCAAAATTCATTATCTACGTAAGTTTGGTGCAAAAGTATATGTACTTGATAAGAATCCAAGTAAGGATAAGTTCGCTTCTCGCGGAATATTAGGAATGTTTGTAGGGTATCCTAGGACATCAAAAGGATTTAGGGTGTGGATACCGGAACAGAGAAAGTTCATGATTTCTCGAGATATAAAATTCTATGAGACTGAAGAAATTGAAAATGAAATGCTACAAGATGGCTCAAATATCACTAATGATATTAAAAATATGGACTATAATGACAAGAAATTCATTGATATCCTATTTGATCGAAAGTCTGAGGCAAAAGAGAGTACGGAAAATTTTGCAATGCCCGAAACAAGAATATCTATGGAACCGGAAATGGTCACCGAAAGACTAGAGTCAATTGAGGAAGGAGATCCGGAAGAAATAGATATAAGCTCGAAAACGCTTGAATGTGATACTCAAACAAGAGGTGTAGTACTGAACAGAGGTACCGGGAGACCGAAAGTGCTACGTACTGGCCGAGTAGGCCGTCCCAGAAAAGTTTATCAATCGGTGCAAATAGAAATATCGCTAAAAGAGGCTCTTCAAGGAGACGAACGGTCAGCTTGGAATGAGGCGATCCTATCTGAAGTAAGGAGTCTGATACAAAAAGACACCTGGGATATCGTTAGTAGACCGTCAAATAGAAATATTGTTGGCTGTCGATACGTTTTAACAACCAAGACAAATGTGGATAAATCAACTGTGAAAAAGGCAAGACTAGTTGCTCAAGGATTCAGTCAACGATTCGGAGTTGATTACGATAAAACGTTTGCGCCCGTAGCAAGGTTGGATACCGTTAGACTATTGATGGCTCTATCTGTTGAGATGAATCTGGAGATCCATCAGGTAGACATTAATACAGCTTACTTAAATGGATATCTAGATGAAGAAATTTATATGCAAGTTCCAAAATTGTTGAAGGAATCGTTAATGAAACTGATATACAATGAGGGCGAGAAACCTTTTGTAATTAAACGAGCTAAAGAAATGCTTGAAAGTTTGAACACTGGTGGCGACGTATGCTTGCTAAAAAAATCCTTATACGGATTAAAACAAGCTGGTCGGCAATGGAATATAAGACTCTATAAGAAGTTAAAGGAAATGGGTTTAACACAAAGTCTAAATGAACCCTGTTTATATTTTAGAAAACAAGGTAACGAACATTTATTTGTACTTGTGTTTACAGATGATATTCTTATAGCGTCGGAAAAAGAAGAGCGCATAACTCGTTTTAAAAATGAACTAAGGAAGGAGTTTGAATTAAAAGATTATGGTCAAGCAAAATATTTTTTAGGAATTGACATCCGACGAACTGACAACGTCATTACATTGTCGCAAGAAGAATATTGTAAACAATTATTAACAAAATATAATATGCAAGATGCGAATAATATTAAAACACCTATGGAAATTAGTAATGGTAGTAAAATAGAACGATGTGATGATGGAAAGGCTAAGAATTGGCCATATCGAGAATTGATAGGCTCATTGATGTACCTAAGTGTTGCAACGAGGCCTGATATCACAAATTCTGTGGTAAAACTGGCACAATTCTGTAACAATCCTAAGCAAGAAGACTGGAAAGCGGCAAAACGGATTTTACGCTATTTGAAAGGAACAATAAACTACGGACTGGTGTATAAGAAAACTGGTGAGTTCGTGAAAGGATACTGCGATGCAGATTGGGGAGTTGTTCTATAGACAGACGGTCATTTTCGGGATATGTTTTTACTTTAGCTGGTGCTGGCATCACGTGGATGTCGCGTAAACAACGAACTGTTGCTACATCCAGCTGCGAGGCGGAGTATGTCAGTCTTGCGGAAGCTGTTAAGGAAGGATTGTACCTACAAAGTTTACTCAACGAATAGGGGCTTGAAAGGTATGCGTCCATATCCCTTAATGCCGATAGTAGATCTGCGATTTTCCTTGCCCAAGATCCTGTGTTTCATGCTAGGAGCAAACACATCGATATTAAATATCATTTTGTTAGGAGGGTTCTAAAAGATAATAAAAGTATAAGTTTGGGACATGTAGCCACTACCGATATGATAGCAGATGTATTAACAAAACCGCTGCCTAGCATTAAACATTATAAATGTATAGACGGTATAGGTCTTAAATCTTGTTAAGATTTTTATACTTGCAGGATTTATTTATTTGTTTCATTTAATTTTAATTGAAGACTTTGTATTTGAGGGGGCGTGTTGAGGTTTGCATAGCCAAATACAAAGCCTTTTTAATAATGTTATGTAAACTGGCCGTGTAACAGTATGTATCTTTTGAATTATTGTATTTGGAATGAAATAAAAATGTACTGTTACTAAGCAATGTGTGCTAGTCTAATACGGTTGTCTAATGTGTTCACTCTATTGAAAATATAAGTTCCTATTCAACGGAAAACCTGGTTTACTTTTAACACTTACTCTGCAACGGCGACTCGAAGCCCAACAGTTACACCTCAACTCTTCGGGTATAAAGACGTTATTGATGTTTTATTACATTCATCACAAACCAAATTCCACGCGGCCGAAGTCACAACCAAATGTCAATATTTCATGAATCCATCACATTTTTCATTCCAACCCCTATAGCAATGGCGGCGGGAAGGAAAGCCGAATTTATTTGAAACATTCACGAAAACATAAATATGTCATTAATCATATTTATTGGTATAAGTTGCAAAGAGGAACTGTGTAGTGAAGACACTTCAGTATTTAGGTCAGGAGGAAATGTGGTTAATGAAGTTATGTATCGGAATTTAATTTTATCGATAACTTAGACTAGTACGGTGGCGCAGTATGGCGCGGTACATCGCTCTGAGTTTACGGTTACGAATCCAGGGTCTAGGAAAATAGTGTTGAGGTTTTCTCCTCAGTATTTGTGCTTGATATGGCGTTAGTCTAGTCCCCTATCACATCATGGGACGGAATATATACTGCGAAAAGTGAGTGCCCTAATTGCAACACTGCCTATCTCTTAAGTCGTGATGTGATTTTACATATTAGGTTAATTTATCTCTTTAATTTACATAACGAGAGTGCTAATATTTTTTCTGCGATAAAAATTGGGCTAAATGTTTGAATTGGGTTAATTCGGGATTTGATATTAGTATTCAAGTGACAATTTTGTCGTAATTTCTTTAGCTGTTTGAGGTTAGTTTTAATAATTTTCTAAAATTCTTCAGAAATAAATTTTAATCCACTCTGAGATCTAGTTTAATTCAATGTAAACTACATGTTAAATTCTTTAAGCTTAAAGGCACAGATGCAGTATTCTTGATATAGCTTTATCAAGAACGTCTTTACATGTTATACGACAAAGTCCCCCTGCTGCGTTTGGGTGAACGCGATAAAAACTACCGAACGGTATACTTTATACAGTTTTCACCAATAGACGGAGTGGTTCACGAGGAAGGTTTGTGTGTAATTTATTAATTTTATGTACAACAGAAGAAAACTCTGTTTACGGGCATGGCTAAATGTTATGGTGTAAGTGGAGTGGCGTCCAATAGAATGTCGACTGACGAGAGATGATTCCTTCGGCAGTCGACACAATTATGCCGGTCTATTGAAACTGGATATACGCAAGATCCCGAAACACGAAACACTTACGTGGGCCACTACGGCCGGTCCTAACACCTGCACAATAGTCGCTATCAGGCCGGAAATAAAACATATCCTACCACCAACAAAGTAAATATATACTCCGCTATCCGTACGAAGCCATGCAGGTCGCTTGCCTGTAAATAAATCTCTTTTCAACTCGGTAAATTCCACGTCGAAATTCAAAATAATTTAATTACGTAAAATCGTATCTCCTCATATTCGTCTGTTGTGGTTTACATGTTGGTGTATAACCCCCCCCCCCCCCGTCGACTCCCCCTCCCCCTTCCCGACTTATCTCACAATGAGTCCCGAATATAATGAACGGTGCACGGAGTACTAATATGAAGAGATTTCGCCTCAGGCAAAACTCCCTGAGGCGACATCTCTTCATTTTAGTACTGTACTGTAGTGCTTGAAAATATAATGCTTAATGTTAAAATTTGTGATGTTTGTCAGCCGTAAAATCCAAACCTCTGAAGACATTTAAATGGAATTTAGCACTAGATATAACAATTTAACTGAGTATATTACCAGAGAGGTTCACAGGAGTTTAATTCTAGGAAGGTGTTAATGAAGGCCCTCCGCTATTAAAACCTATTAAAGAAATAAAACCAATAAAACTACTCTGAATCAATATTAATACATATATTTAATTATATGAATTAATGTTCATAGCATTTGGTACGGATAGGCTTTATCACAAACAAACTATTACACATCATGCATTTATCCTCGAAGGAGTTTGCAGAGGCGCACCCACTTTTCGCCACGTGTGTTCAATCCCACGATGTGATAGGGGGCGAGCTTATTGCCATATCTGGCACAAATTCCAGACTCCGGGCTGATACTAAGCAGAAAAACCTAAATATCAGTTTGCCTGACTTTGGATTCGAACTCAGGACAGAGCGCTGCCGTACCGCACATGCAGTACAACTGCGCCATCGAGGCAGTCCTTACACCACTACCACGCTAAAACATGAGGATATACAAGTAAGAAAAATCGTATATAAAATCCAACAAATAAAAAATCAAGTGAGACTTCTCAAACAGGTCACGATGCGACGCCTGCACGTGACCAAGCAGGTGTGAGCTCGCGAAGAATATTAAACTGACACTTCTTTTATTATAAAAGGGGTAGGCATAGACAACTATTGCAATCATTTTCAACATATTTCCAGGACGAAACTGATCGCTATATATAGTTTTTTATTGCTTGACGTGACAAACTTGCTATTTGCCTGATGGTAAGCAACAGTGGCTAAGCGTTCATACAATCCCATTCCTACTGGCTTCACTTTTAGGTTTATTTACGTTTGTCTTAGTTTTTGTATACTGTTAAAATGGAGAATTATTCATTAAGAGAATTTCATTTGACTCAGGTTACCTTTTGAAGAATTTCGTCTTTTGCCACTGGTAATACGACCGCCCCTAAACAGCAGAAACACCATCCAATTGTATTACAAAGTATTGTTTGGCATTCCACTGCGCTGGACATCCTGAGACATGAGATGTCGAGTCTTATTATGTCCAGTAGTTATACTGGTTACAATCTTCTCAAACCAGAACAGTGACTATACATTGCTGCTTGGCGGCAGAAATAGACATTGCAGTGGGACCTACCCAAGCGGATTATCACATATGTGAGAGACCTACCAGTAAATCTGACATAATTTTCATTCCAGGCCGATATTAAACAGAAAAACAGAATATTCCTTGACCAACGCAGGAATAGAACCTGAACCTTCAGAGCGGAGTGCCACAATACGACTACGCCATTGAATTAGTAAATACTTATTAAGCTCATATCCATAATCAAAATTTTGATTTTGAAAAGAGGGATACTAGAAATTCTTACCCGTTCTTCTCTGGTAGAAACTACTTTCTGAACTGATAGTCGAGTACAAATTGACAAAGTCTATTTATTAAACATTTTATTGATTCAAATAAACTCATTTCAATTCAAACGGAGCGATTTGGATCTTCCCAACCATAAGCTATAGATCGTTCAATTTAGAATACCTTCAATCTAATCCTGTTCTTAATTAAATGGACTGATTGCATCACAATAGTACAGACGAACAAGGAAAACCATGTGAATATAAAGATTTAGCCGACCTCCATTCATATCCTTGTGACTTAGTACTTAGTAAATTAGTTTTTCTGTGAAAATGTGATTGGATATGAACGTGATCTGGATTTTGGCGTAATGAAATGCGTTCCTTTATGTCTAAGCTTCTAATTATATTAATCTTAATTATTACTAATCTATACTATTATCTAATAAGGAATTTGTTTGATTGAACGCGGTAATCTTAGGAACTATTGGTTTGAATTGATTTTTTTTTAATGTTGGATAGTCCATTTATCGAGGAATGTTATATAATATTTTATATAAAATCCTTCTCTAACTAAACTTCTAAAGCATGTAATCAAATTACAAAGTTTTGTAGTAATTACAAAGTATTCCCGCTTCCCCATTATCCGGTTAAGGGTTCATTTAAAACGAATTAAATTACTTAATAACTGACAAGGGTATAACAAATTAAATACATAATGATTTCTTATGTTTACGCGAATGTTAGACATTGAAAACAAACTATTTTATGAATTTTATGGCAGTTTTTTTTTATATAATTTTCTTCTTACATTCGACTTTTCGGATGATCAACACCTCCCTCCCGTTACAATAAAAGCTGCAAAGCCTTCGAAACGTCGGGAGAATATAATAATACAAAAATTCGCGATAATATGCATAGAATAGTTTTATTTCAATGTTTATGAGTTATAATTTTACTTCAATTATTACTAACTTAAATCAAATGTCCAATGAATTACCGTTTGCTTATCATTTTATATGGGAACGTATGAAAACGAAGGAATCGGAATAAATAGTCACCAATAACATGATTAACATCAAACTAGGGAAATATATTTAAACGGCAAACTGATCCTATTGTATTCGATGGTAAACAGAGTGTGGGCTAGATAGTGTCTCGAGTGACGAGAGATGATATTTAATTAATCCTTACTAGTCCATATAATCTATACTTATAATAAATCTGTAGAGAGGTCAATTCTGTACATTAAATATATTTCCAAAATAACTATCAGGGGGTGATTAGGGATCGATACTGATGCCAAAAATTCAATTAGTAAAATTTTTGTCTGTCTGTCTGTCTGTATAACCGTTATAGAAACAAAAACTACTCGACGGATTTTAACGAAACTTGGTTCAATTATTTTTCATACTCCTGAACTGGTTACAGTATACTTTTCATCACGGTACAATTAATAGGAGCTGAGCAGTGAAGGGAAATGTTGGGAAAACGGGAGAAGTTACTCCATTTTTTAAGCTTCCGTCGCGTGTGCAACCTTAATGGTTAAAAGTTCCTTCGATTTCACCAGGATCCCATCATCAGACCCTGACCGGACAATCGGACCACCTGCATACCACCATACATTAAGAAAACATCCCGACAAATTGAGCACTTTCTCCATTTTTGAAGTCCGAAATCCACGCGGGCGAATCTCCGGGCGGAAGCTAGTTATTATAATAATATAGTTAGTTATTATAGCCCCGTCTTTAAAAATACGTGGGGCACAAATCCAGGTCTTCCAACTAAAGTAACCTCTTTAACACCTGTAATTCTGTTATTGGTTTTGTTTGTGAACGCTAGAGTGAATTTCCCATCAGTAGAACCATCGGGATCGTGAGGAAACCTGCAAATCTCAGAAGTTCTCTATAGGAATTTCGAAGGTGTGTGAAGTCTACCAACCCGCACTAGGCCAGCGTGGTGGACTAAGGCCTAATCCCTCTCGGTAGTAGAAGAGGCCCGTGCTCAGCAGTGGGCAAGTATATAATACAGGGCTGATATTATTATTATTGCTTTAGATTTGAATATAAAAAACTAGCTGTGCCTCTGGCTTCATCTAGTAGTGTGATACAACGTTTTTCCTACGTAAATCCCGACTCACGTTTTTATACAACTATTCGACCCCTTTTGTATTTAGTCGACTTATACATTAACTGCCTTGTGTTCGCAGCTTTGCCCTCGTCCTAGAGTTCTCTGTGATAAAAGCCACGATATATATTGTCCAGGAATAATATGCGTATATCTTTACCAGGGAAACTCACTCACCATACCAAATTTCATTAAAATCCGTTGAGTACATTTTGAGTTTATCGCGTTCAGGCAGGCAGACAGAAGCGGAGGGAGCCCAACAGTAATCGTTATATTTCAGTCAATTTACATAAAGCCGTAATGTACTATTAACCTAAACTTTTCTCAAGAATTGCACTATGTTTTAGTAGAAACCGTAAAAAAATCCGTTCAGAAGATTTTGAGAAATCAGTCACATACAGACAGCTTCTGGGGACTGTGTTTTATAATATGTACAGAAGTGCGAACAAATATCTTGTCTAGTAGGGTAAATACACCACTTGTAGAACAGTTATTTATAATGGTTAAAATATGAATGGGCTGATTTTTCATCATTAGATAAAATTAATTCGTAGGATAAAGTACAACATAAATGACGGCGTGTACAAAGTTCTCAATTTGTTTCAGTTTAATATTAAATTAAGTTATAATTTCTTTAATCAATGTTGTTTGACAATTAATAAATCAGCCCCTAAAGTTATTAAAATTTTAAAGTATTTTAGTGATTCGCACATTAAGTAATTATTTCCCCAGGGGGCTGTCAGTAAACAAATGGCTCACGTATAAACTTTTTCCTTTACATGTGTGTTACTCCCATGTGTCTTACTCTAAGGTGGTGACGTAGCAACGCTCTTTCACGTATATTGAAGAAATGGTTTACTTATTTTTATGACCGATCTGACGTCAATTTCCTCTTAGATGCTGAATCGTAGACAAATCGAGCTGGAAAATTAAGACAGTGTTTTCCAATCTGGGAATGTAACCCAAGATATCTCGACCCAAGCCATCAACTCTCCTACTAATCTAAGGACGTAATGAACTCTTTATTGTACCAAACAGGAAAAAATGATACAAAGAAGAAATGAGAGACAAAAGGCACATGTATGTGTATAATGTAATTATATTATTTTATCAGATTTTCTGTCCTGTAATAGGTGCCATCACCCTACATTCTTAAGCACATACGAATAATCTGTTCGAAAAACTTGTAAGGTCCCGTGAAAAGTACTTTGTCAATATTTGCCCTTCGCACGCCGAGGGCTGTTCAATATGTATGTTCCCGCAGGACGCGCATGTAGAGTCCTAAAGTATTCTTGAGATGAAGTTTGACATATTGTAATTCATGTTTGTGTCTGGGGATACATGTTTCATAAATATGGATGGATTTGCAACTTAAAAATGTTTTACTAAGGTTGATTTTTCAATCAACAGCTGAAATTTATTCGTATAAAATGGAACATAAATTTAAAAATGACTGTTGTGTGAAAAATATGATAAATTATTTAACTTTTATATTTTGTCAGATAATAATTATTTTTCTGGATATTCTTGATGTGAATAATATAATTATTGATAAATCAGACCACATTTATCGGTATTAGTCAAAATGCAACCTAAATACAAAATAAATTTAACTTAATTTCTAATTGTAATTAATTAAATAATAAAGGAACTTAAAAAAGATTTTATACTAAGTTTATAATTCGCTCATTAAGGCACAAATGCTTTGACAATTATTTTAGAAATACTTTGATTAAATAAAAATGTTTTATATTAATCTGCAATAATTAATTTTTAATAAAAATTACACGGACTTCGATAATCGAAAATGAACCCAAAAATTATATTAGTTAAAGCCTTTAGTCATCAATACTTTTTGCAAAATGAATCCCAAAACAATCGGTCCAAAGTTATCGTCCCTGATTGGAGCGTACCGGATAATCCGGAAGATTTATTGAGAGCCGAAAGGACGGAATGAAACAACGCGGAACAAATTACGGAGACAATTACCGGCTGGTTTAGACAAATTAAAAAGTGTCCGTTGTGCGGAAATTTTATAATTCTTTATGTAAATGAAATAAGGTTTATATTTACTTATCTTTTCTTTGCTTGTTTGATTATTAATGTCACAAATTTTAAATAATAATACTCATAGAGTCATACCCAAACGTTAAATGATTAAAGTTATGAATATACGGTGATTTTTCTTAAGATTTGTTTAACCTTATCCTATCTTCATTTTCCGTAACAAAACTGAAAAGAGTTTTGCTTGCGGGACCCATATCTTCACGGTTTCTTCCATCCCAGCTCCAACAAAAAGATTCACTGTCATACTTTTGCGGGTTAAGATATCAAAGAGTTGTCGGCATATGTGCTCGCTCCTTCTTTTAACTTGGGGTCCGTTATTGTGCTGACAGGGATTAACCATCTCTGGTACTTATCAGAGTTGGTTAGCCGTAGTTCTACTACGACACTCTGAACGCCTCTCCGCTTACAACCACGTACATAAGGAACATTCAAAATGGCCGATCTTGTCAGCATAAGTGAGAGAGATATGTACCAACATAACGCCACAAAAAAATCGAAATTCGAATATACGTAACCCGCGAAAATTCAAAATTCGCGATACTTTTTGAACACAACTCTACAATGGACTCACTTTACCTTTTCACATTGACCATGCCCGTATGAAGACATCTTCAAACCACATTACTAACATACTGCTTAGCTATATTAATACCTAGATCTTGATTATAATTATAAAGCGAGCGACATTTTTTATAATGCGTGGGTAATTATGCAACATTCTGAATGAGCATTCATGACTTGTTCTGATTTGTTCGTTTCACTTGTATTTGTTGTTTGTGTTATGTTTGTATACGTACGTATTTTATTTTATCTTTACTTGCGTAATACACCTACTTAGTGTCCGTACGTCACCCAGGGTGCCTCATTGAAAATCAGCGCTGCGGTATCAGACTGGTACTGCAGCAAGAAGCTGAATGAGGGTTCCCATTGTTGGCATAATAGGTATAATATATTTCTTTTTTAATTTTATGTTTTTATTCTTTATTTGTTACTATGTGCACGTTATACTGTTTGTGTACAATAATAAATGTTTTCTTTCTTTCTTTCTATTATACCCAAACTCTTACCAACTTTCCACTTATTTACACACACACATTTATCCCCGAAGGGGTATTGCAGAGGCACAAGCAAGGCACCCACTTTTTAGAAAAGAAAAGAAAGAAAAATCATTTATTGGCCACAAATTGGGCGGTAAACATAAATAAGTAATAAAACTTAATATTAATATTTATATAAAAAAAGGAAAAAAAAATCAAAAAGAAAATACAGTTTAGATGGATTTTATATGTGTATGGTGTATGTCCCACCACAACAGTGCCAATATGATCTGGATCAGCATAAGCCAAACAGCAAGCGTTTGACGCTGATTTTCATCCAGACCCTAGAGTAACGTCACTCATATAAAAAATTATAAATAAATAAAAAAGAGAAAAAAAAATCTCAATTGTAAAAATATGAGGAGGCTGTATGTTTTAATTGTATTCCGTCCCATGATGTGATAGGGGGCGAACCTATTGTCATATCACGCACAAATTCCAGACTTCGGGCTGATACTGAGCAGAAAACCCCACATTGCCCAACCCAGGATTCAAACCCAAGACCTCAGTGTGCTGTCGAACCGCGCGTGGAGTACAACTATGCCACCGAGGCTTAAACTTACTTAAACCAACTTAATTAATATAAAATAATGAATAAACCGTGACAAAATTTATAATAACTGCAAAATGAGTTAACTTGTTTAATTAAAAGTATTTAACTTGCAAAGTTCTTGACTTTAGCACTTTAACGATTCGAATTAGTTATAACTTGCTTTCTATTTTTATGAGGCTTAAAAAGACTTTGAAGTTAAATTCTGTCTCATTTAATGACTTGTCTGAAGTTTTTAACTATAATTTAGTTGTTTAAATGTATATGACTGCCAAGGGGTAATCATCTCTCGTCAGTCGACATTCTAATGGAACCCATTCCACGATCAGGTACAGTGTGGTCACTTTGCAATGTATAAAAAAAATCTAGTCAATTTTGGAATACTGAAGCTACTTTGATTAAAATAAAAAGAAATATCACCGACTACAGAAACACTTTCACAAATATTTCACCGACCAACCGACCAGTACTCAACGACCAATTGCCTTGATCTGTCAACGCTCAGTGTTTTAATAGCAAAGTGTCACAAATACCTTCCCAAAAATAATTTTATGCTAACGGTTATGTGGGATAAAATGCCGAGACAAAACACCGACTTCATACAAATCACTTTAAAAATTGAAATAAAAACTAAAAACTATTTAAACGGATTTTATCGCGGTTTTTTTATAAAATCCGTTTAAATAGTTTTTAGTTTTTATTTCAATGTCTAACATTCGCGTAAACATAAGAAATCATTATGCAAATCACTTTAATTAAACTTAACTTAAATTAAGTCTTTTTTTTTAAATCACGTCCTCCTCTGACTACGGATGAGGACTACGCACACGCCATCTTGTTTCCCTATCCCCTTTCTCTCTCTTTCCTATACATCTTTCTCACTCCCACAAAGCACGTTCCGTTTCCCACAGATGAAACTGTCAATTTTACAGTGTAGTTTAAAAAAGGTTTTTAGCTTAGTATAGTAACCTGCGGAATGCCTTAGAGTATGTATTTTTAGACTATTGTTTTAGAGACAATAGTCTAAAAATACATACTCTAAGGTGTGTAAATCTTCTTAAATGTGGTAAATGAATAGTAACGTACAAGTTTTAGTATAATAATATCAGCCCTGTATTATATACTTGCCCACTGCTGAGTACGGGCCTCCTCTACTACTGAGAGGGATTAGGCCATAGTCCACCACGCTGGCCTAGTGCGGATTGGTAGACTTCACACACCTTAGAAATTCCTATACAGGAACTTTTGAATGTGCAGGTTTCCTCACGATGTTTTCCTTCACCGTTAAAGCGAACGATAAATTAACAAAGAATACACACATGATTTTTTAGAAAAATCAGAGGAGTGTGCCCTTGGGATTAGAACCTGCGGACATTCGTCTTGCCAGTCCGTCCCACACCCAACTAGGCTATCGCCGCTTAACGAGTTTTAGTAATAAATAAATAAATAAATAAAACCTTCATATAGCCAGAAATTATGTTTTTGCTTGATATTGCAATCGGCTTTTGGTATCTTGAGAGAGGTATCTTGTTAAATTGGACAAACAGTAGAACCACATCTACCCATTTTGAACATGTCTTCCTCTCCTGAAACAGCCGAGTTTAATATTTGACACAGACAAAACCGGGAACTCCTTAGGGTATTTGTAAGCTCAATGATTGAACGCGGGGCCAAATTAGTCCAATTCCTGTTTACGATCAGTCCCAGGTATTTACCTAAGCGCTAATAAAAACGCTACAACGAAATGCAGGTCACAATTGTAAGGTACGGTATACACTTATTGTAAAAACGCCGCTGTTTTTTTTATTTTATGTATTACTTGAAGGACCTATTTAAACACAGCTGTCCATGGGCATGTAATAAATAAAAACGAAGGCAAAAATATTGGTAAATGACAGAATATATTCAAAAGAATCGGAAAAAGGCTCCCACCGTATGTACTTTTTTAACTACTTATTTGACCTATCTTGACGTTTATTATGCATGAATATGGCCTTCAAACCTGTCTTAAGAAAGCAAAAATACTTAAGTGCTAAATATGTCATATTATATATTTTAGGCGAGAGCTGTACACTGAATACCTCCCTTAAACAAGTCCCTCGGCTTGCTTTATACACTGTATAGTTTGTAAGTATTAGAAAATGAAGGAACAGGTTTAAAAGTGCAAGTATGGGACCGATTGACGTAGGAGAAATACTTATATATTCCTTCGATCCACATATGTTATATTTCGAGCCTGAATGCCTTAAGACGAAGTTGTTCTTAGTTTGCAACAATCTTCATGCCAAACTTGTATCATAATCTAGAGTTACGACTAACTTGGGTATGGATTTCTATATTAGTAACTAGTAACACTTTTGCCGTGAGCAAAAGGTTTTAAGAAAATATTCCCTAAATAATTAATACTTTCGTGTAGAATTGCAGAAAATATATTAAATAAAAATATTATGTAAAAATAACAATTTTCTATATACTTTGACTATCTTTGTAAACATTTCCATTCGTTTTTAACCGGTAAACGCTCTATAAAAATTACAGCGCAGCCTAAGAATCTAACCAATCTAATCCCCATAAGCTTGTATAAATAACCCTAGATTTAGCTCGCGACTGAGTCCTCGGGAATATTTTATTTGTGAATAAATGTAACTGTACATTTTACGGGAGAAAAGTAATATATCTTCATTCATTAATAATCACTTAATATATTTGTATGTTGCATGTAAGGTTCATTCAAAATCATTTATCGGCTGCGTAATTGGCTGCCTGAGTTCTTTACAATCAAAAACACTTATCTAGGCTTAGATTAAATGTTTTTCTTTTTTAATTATTCATAAAAAATAAATCCAAATTAGCTTGTGTGCCGAGGGTGTACTCGTATGGGAAAGAAAAAGAAATATTTATTACCTATTCTGCGGGTATATAAATGAACTGCTCTAAACAATAAAAAAAAAACTATTTGTTTCTGCCAAACACTGTAGTTTACGTCAGTTCTTCGCTGTTGAGAACTGCTTTCCGAACTGGTGGTGGAGTTAATATTGACGGAATCTAAATAACATATTACATTATAGGTTCAAATAAATTATTTCATTTGATTTAATTATTCTACGAGACTCAATTACTCGCACTTAAATAAGGTTCTAATTGTGGTAACGCTAGAACTCAATTTAAAATGACTATAACCGATCCATTATCATTGTCACATTCGATAGCTTATTATTTATTTAATCATTTTCGTGGCTTCAATTAGTGAATGCGAGTGAATAATTTTAATTCATTTGTATAAAATCAAAGAGACATTGAAATATTTTATTAAACTCTTATTTATCTCATAAAACTTTTGTTTATTGTTATATCTGGTATTAAAAAGGCCAGAGGTTGTAAAATAATAATTCAGTTGATTATAAAAAATATCATTAAATTTTTTTGGCTATTGGATAATAAATAATTGGAAGAAAGCGCTGTGAAAAGGAAGGATTATTGGGAAAACAACTTGTTTTCGGTTTTTGTGATCGCTTACAACGAAACTGTTATGACAAAATGAGAAAATATAGAAAACGGATTAGTTATTTTAAATTTTTTATCAAGTAATCGGACCTGAAAAAAGATATAGCACTGTTAGGAACTGATGTGATTTTAATTAAATTAATACGACCTATCACTGACTACAGAAATACTTTAATATTTCTCCAACCAACGGACTTATACCACTTGTCAATGACCAACCGCCTTAGTCTGTCGAACGCTTAGTGTTTTTATAGCAAAGGCTGTCAAACACAACAAATATTCTCATAAGATATTTTTATCCTAGCAGTACAATATTCTTGCGAGCTGCTTTCTTTAAATAATTTGAACATTTTGTTTGTAGCGCCACCGTGTTTAAGTTATTATACACCTGGAAAGTAAAGTAACTATATTATGATTCATTATAAAAAACAGATCACGTCACAAATACCCTTACAAACAATGACGTTCTACAAATAGACGCGTCATAGACTAACAAAATTGCACATAAAAACAGCGCAATATTTACTATAGTCACATACCAGTACAGCCCTAGCAGCTCGCATTGATCTACGGCTCGAGCGTCGACCGCCGTGGCCATCTAGTTTATTCGTCTCTGGTCATCATGACAGTCGAATAAAATGCATTTATTATTTAAAAATAAGTTAAATAGTGGATATTTATTACTAACGTATGAAATGAAACGTTTTTTTCATTCACAGTTGGAGTGTAATTTGTACATCGTCTAAAAAACAGGAAGGCATTTTATTTATAATAATACATTTAAGTTAGTAAGCCGACTAGCCGCGACAGTGGTTGGAGGTTGACTAAGTGAATGTCGGGCAATTAATTACCTTGCTTTCGCCTTGCCAATATTGAGCTCGGACAACGTATCTATGCAATAAAACATCTTAGCTTATAAACATGTTTATATCTAACAATATAATAAGTACTTTCTTAAAAAAAATCTCATTCCTAATAAAATTATTTCGATAAAATACGGTTCGAAATTCAAAATCTCAGAATAAAACGTTGCGTGCTAAGCGTTCAGAGTGCACACGCTCTTACCTCACAATGATTACAAACAGAATTCGTCCCAATGTTAGCAGGTATAAGGTTTTATTGCCCATTTACATTCATTTTTATGTGAAAATTCCGAGAGATGACGCAATGCTCTATATAATTTAATTCCCTTTTATTATTACAAAATTTGCTGACTACTTCATTTGAAACTGTAACTTTTTTATTGATTTTCATAAAGTAAAATGGAGCCTTTATAGGTTATTTATACCACATATTAATACCTTTATTTTTGTAAAATTTAAAAGTATTTAATAATAGGTTTTGCTCGCGGCTTCGTCTGAGTGAACGTTTATTGGAATAAAAGTTTGTAAAAATAAAAAATACTAGCTTTTGCTCGCGGCTTCGTCTGAGTTTAACAAAAATTTTCCGGAATAAAAGTTCCACTATATATTTTCCTGGGATAGAAAGTCACCTATGTCCTTCCCAGTTTCTCAAACTATCTCCATACCAAATTTCATCTAAATCTGTAATTTTTGAGGTTATTGCATTCAGACAGTACATAAAATAAAAATGGAGTCTTTATAGATTATTTATACCTCATATTAATACTCTTATTTTTGTAAAATTTAAAAATATTTAATACTAGCTTTTGCTCGCGTCTTCGTCTGAGTGAATGTTTTCCGAAATAAAAGTCCTGCTATATATTTTCCCGGGATAGAAAGTAACCTTTGTCCTTCCCAGTTTCCAAACTATCTCCATACCAAATTTCATCTAAATCTGTTGGTAATTTTTGAGTTTATTGTATTCAGACAGCCAACTTCCTACAATTATTATTTTTGCCGCTGTACCAATATATAAATTTGCATGCTGTGTCTCCTATAATTGAAGAGGCACGTCATATTGTTAATTATACAAATACTACGACATTGTATTTATTATATGCCGTGTATCTTTCGTTGGAGGTCCTTAAATAATTAATAAACTTTCGTATTTTACATCTACGGTTCGTGTACCTTATTGTATTGATTTTCAAGATATCTTCTAGTTTCATGTAACGCAATGTCGCAATGCCTCCAGAAGACAGTTGACAGTTTCCGACAGTCCCAAATAGATACTATTTCAAAGCGTTTCGACCATTGTCTACAAAAGAACGCTTTGTTAGAACTATTTGTGTGTTTGTATCTTGCAAAGGTATTCAGGACAGTAAATCATTTACGTACGAAAAGGTATTAATATTACAAAGGAAATCATTAATATCCATCTAATAAAACACAGATATACGCGCGTGCGCACACATCAATTTATTGTCTTGCCAATTTTTTTTTGATAATGCATGTTACATGGCAACTACGTATTTAAAATTATTGTGTAATCCTGTAATATATTTTTAAAATGCTGTTGATAACCAGATAAACAATAATAATACTAAAATTTTACTATGTGAAACGAAGTGGAGAGATGGCGTCATAAAAGTCACAGTAGGTCGCTGGATGAGGGCCGCTTCCAATAGAGCAATTTGGAAATCTTTGGGCATGTTCAGTAGTGGACATGCTGCAGCTGATGGTGATGTGAAATTAATGAACAAAACAGGACAACTTAATTAATTTATATATATTCATAAATGCTATCGAATGAATTATTACTATAAAAAATTTATACTGCAATAAAAAAAATCAAACGAATTTCATTTATTTTCCATCCGTAGTCAAGTAAAACTATACGTTACGATATTGGATTAGAATTTCTAAAGTGTTGCTGCCGACGATCACATCAGAATTTGATTTAAGAATACATCGGGACGAACATATCAGTGGGTTTATGCCATCTCTGCTTATCATTCTAAGTCGCTTTGTTTCAGCCTTCAAATTAAATGTAAATGTTAATTTATTATGTAAATAATTGTTCTTAACAGGTGTATAAATAATTAGAACTTAAAATATAGTTGTTTATACATGTTGATAATTTTATCAGTAGCTAGTATCTCCCGTATGGTCTAGTGGCTAGGATACCTGGCTTTCACCCAGGAGGCTCGGGTTCGATTCCCGGTACGGGGAATTTACTTTTTTATATTTGTTGACAGCTAGAAATCACGTCACAATGTTCTACAATAGAGTACATACTCTGTGAGTAATGCGAGCTACAAAATTGAGTATTCACTGGATGTTACTGAATTTAATTACAATCATCACGATTCAACTGGTACAAAACAATATTAGAGCAACGGGTTTAGAACTCCAGTCCATGCATTTCCACCATTATTACAATCAATTACAATGCTCAATTTACAATACAATGACTCCATTGGCGCTCTACTCTAGCCATATTCCTAACAAAAGCATTCCATATTCAAACTGCTATTAAAAGCAAACACCACAACGTACGGAGGTTGCAACTCAATACATGAATACTCTTTGCATCATAATATAAATCGCTCTCAATGAAGTCACATCCATATTCTTTTACGGTTTCTACCAGTTATTTACATAAAACTATATTGTGTATTTTATCGCGGTTCTTTATTATAATTTTCTCCTGTTTCGAAAACTGCAGCCTTCGTAGTCACGGGGCGGACTGAGGTGTTGGTCGTCCGAAAAGTCAAAGTTATATCATCTACCCACATTTTAAAATTAAACAATTTTCAAGAATTTTTAGCTGTTGATAGTCCAATCTACGCTGAATGAGCTCACAGTGTTTTGAAGTCTGGCAGCCAGTCTTTTGGGTTCAATTTAGCGTTTCTACCACATGTTTAACATGATCGTCTCTAGATCTCGACCAAGGCGTAGCCTCGTCTCAGTTAAATCATAAAAAATATCTCACATTATGAAGGTAATAATTTGATTTTCGACGTATATAATTTTGCATTATAACAAATGAGTATTGTTGGACCTTGTTCAAATAAACAAAACATAATCAGCACAACAATCCAATTATACTAGGACGTGATGAGTGAACGGTATTAGCAAATTTACTTTGTGTGGTGTCACGCGAATAACTCCCTCGGCAATTGTCACTGGGTTTATTGCTTTATAGTGAGTACAAGTATTTGAGACAGCAATTAATCTTGACAAATTACTTAAGTTTCCGTTTGCAGGATCTTTTTTATTGCAGTTGTGCGATGAGAGAGCACGTCTCTCGCCTGGTAAGCGATACGACCGCCCATAAACAGTAGCAACACCATACAGAATTTTGAATTATCAAGTACTGCGCATTCCATTGCGCTTGTCACTTTTAGACATATAGGGACAGATTCACAAGTTTCAACGGTTTTCTAACACAATAGACTGTAACGGCCATATTGCTTTGTAAGCGTAATGTATACGCCGATACGGAGTGCAGTCGGTCGGGTGAGAGACTGTAATGTGGAGTCAGGTACTGTATACACGCGTATAATTAATTATGTAAAATGTGTTTCTTGTAATAAACTTTTATTCACATATAATTATGTTATTGTGGGTCACTCACATACTCCCTATAAAAGGTTACCTCCCTTACAATGGTGACCCCGACGTGATAAAGTATTGGTAAAAGTTTACCTCCTTACAGTACTATACCAGGCTTGCCGTAAATCTTACAACGTGGTACTATCATATTATATTCTGTTACTCATAAATATTGCAGTAAGCCACAAAAGTAGCTGAACAAATTCAAAATTTCAAATGGCCTTTTAACTTTTGTCTTTATATGAACAAATGTATTTTCTTCACTAAAATTAACTTCAGAGGGCTTCCTCTATTTGAGACAAAGAAAAATGGACATTTCGATTGAAATTTATACAAGCGTTTGGAAGTTTCCAATTTGTTTCGTTTTGTGGCTGAATGCACGTATATACATGTCATGTGTGTCTGTATATTCACGCGTTTATCCCAAAGCGGCAGAGACTATTGGGCACTACATGCTACGATCTTGACACACCTCTCTTACCTATTCATTAGTACCTCAAATACATTTTCTCCTATAGGTAAAGGTATTTTAAAGGTACAGAGACATATGTAAGGGCGACATTTTCTCCCATTAACGGTAGAGAGACATAATAACGAGACTTAGGTAAATAAAAGAGAGATATATACTTCTATTGGCTACGTTAATAATGCCTGCAATACAAAGAGACACATTATAAATTCTCTCTTAATCACTACGTCACACATTCCCTTATTCCTTTGATCTGCAGAAATTGAGGAAAAATTCCTCAATATATTTAGTCAATAATGGTCTTTCAAGTCGCTTCCATTCATTCGCATATAATCACAGATTGCTGTTAAGTGAAATGCGTGCGTGCTTATTGTTCGATTTATAGGAATTTCCACGTACAAAGATGGAAACAATGGGCCTTAACAATAAAAATTTCTGTTGTTAACCTAGTCAGCATACATACATAACATCACGCATTTATCCCCGAAGGGGTATGCAGAGGCGCAACTAGGGCACCCACTTTTCGCCAAGTATGTTCCGTCCCATGATGTGATAGGGGGCGAGCCTATCGCCATATCGGGCACAAATTCCAGACTCCGGGCTGATACTGAGCAGAAAAACCCAAAGCGATTTGTATATTTTGGTAAATTGCTTTGAATGACGAGACGAGTTTGCCGTTCGCCTGATGGTAAGCGATACGACCGCCTATAAACAAAAGACACACCATCCAACATCTTGAATTACAAAGTATTGTTTGGTATTCTATGTTAAGTCTTATTATGTTCAGTATTTGATGATGATTTTGGTTACATTAGATACAATGCCCTTCAAACCGGAAAACAACAGTGTCTACACACAGCTGCTTGGCGGCAGAAAGACATTGCGGTGGTCCCTACTCAGGAGGACTTTCACATATGAGAGACCTACCACCAGTAGTTTCGTAGTAATTAGTTCAGTATTAATTTTATAATATTTTCAGTATTAATTTTATAATTTTATAATATTTTTTAGACTGCCTCGGTGGCGTAGTTGTATTGCATGTCCGGTACAATAGCGCTCTGAGGTCCTGGGTTCGAATCCCGGGTCGGGCAAAGTGATATGTGGATTTTTCTGCTCAGTATCAGCCCGGAGTCTGGAATTTGTGCCCGATATGGCGATAGGCTCGCCCCCTATCACATCATGGGACGGAAAATACTTGGCGAAAAGTGGGTGCCCTAGTTGCGCCTCTGCATACTCCTTCGGGGATAAAATGCGTGATGTTATTTATGTACGTGATGTTAATTTTATAAAATAACTTACGTCATTGAAATTCAGTTAGTAATCAATTAATTATAACCCCTCCAAATTCAGTAGAAGACAAGTATCAAGAAATGGAAGACTCGATATACTAGCACGTGACGTCATTGGACATTAATACATGCGAAAGAAAGGGATGGAGCGATAACCTCTTTGCATACACTTCAGCACATAGCATTATTTGAAATGTGAATGACTGCCTCATTTCTTAACAAACTTTAATGCTGTTTTTAAAGGACTTTTTATCTTATTATTTGCTGTTAAATATAAATGTACAAAACCAATCAGATAAATATCTACCTTATCTTATCGGCGGGCGAATGATAATCATCTCTCGTCCATTGATACTCTATCTGAACGCTTGATTATCAGTAAAGTCATTGCCCGATCCGTTTTAAAAGTTATCTTGACAGTTTTTAATTATTCTGTTCTGAATGTTTACCTGTTTAAATAAGCACTATGGTACATCAATGGGTGGGTAATAAAAAAAAACAGGCTTATTGAAGAATTATCATGCCAGTAAATATTGAGGTAATATATCCATCATTGTATTGGTTTAAAGTATTAATAAGTTCTAAAATAAAAAGTCCTTTGTCCATCCATAAAATTCGTTTTATTTCAAGTTGTATTATAAAAAAAAGTACTTGTGATAATATTTACGTATATGTAATTCAGATATTTGCATTCGGACCACACTTATTATTAATGTGGAACCGAGCAGCTGTGCATTCGCTTTCACAGAATTCACTTTCGTATCTTAAACGATCTTTCGTTACCATTGTTAGTTCGATGAGACGACTCAATCTGCATCAGGTCTTCGAAGTGTGACTTATACACGTAGCTTCGAAGTCTGTGGTTTGTGGGTTTTGAGAACCTGCGGACATTTCTCACGTCAAACCGTTGCCTTCCCAACTATGATACTACGCTTTCATAGTAAATAGTAACGAATTCGATCTGACGAGCCTAATCATTACACCAAATGCGCTTGGCCTCCACAAAAAATGCCACCCTTGCACTGGGGGACATTTGCCGCGGCCCTACGCAAACAGTTCAGTGTGTATACTCTTGGTTGTATTCACATTCAGACCTATAAGGGCTCGCGACCATTTTTCTTTTCTTCTTAACTTCTATTTTCAAAAGTGTTAAATTTTCAAACTTCTGATTTCCATTTACAAATTATGTAGCAACTCGGCATGATTCACAATAAAAATACGAGTTTCACAGTTCTCACTTTTTAATCTTTAAATTAGTTTCCTTTCGGCAATGTTTTCCTTGGTATTTTTGACCAAGTAAAAGCTTTAAATACATCGAAATGTCTTCATTTCTATAAGGGGATATTGTAGACCATGATGACTTCTTGCGGTGCAGGTGCATTGGGGTCACTTTCCCGTGCATTTATGTAAAACCATCGACATAGGTATCAATACGAGCGCTACAGTTTTTAAATGGACTTTGTCAAGACATTGCTTAAGCACCAAATTCCTTTTACGATTTTTTTTATCGACGCAGAAGCAATCGTGTCTCGCGGTTGTATCGATATACTAGTTGTACTACCCGTTTGTATCACTTCGGATGCCGCAAACACGACAAACACACGAAAAAAGTGACACAAAAGCGTTTTTACTAAATCCACGACAGCATCGTTACAAAAAACGGATTGGGCGACCTTCTACTAAACATATTACTCTAGCGGTCGGGAACGGAAAGTTGAAAGGCTTGCCGAGTTTTATATCAATATACGTCTAGAACAAACGCCAAGCGGAAATTGAGAGTTCATATTGAGAGTGTTTAAAATAGCTTCCTATTTTCATATAACAAAGGCGGTTGTTTCGACGTAAAGATGGGAAACTACTGATATGATTTAACAAACAATTCGATATAGATGTTGATTATTAATATCTGTCTGATTAAAGATCCTAAGATCGTTATCTATGTTTTTTTATGCTTTTAATTACAAGATGAGCTTGCCGTTGGCCTGGTGGCAAGCGGCACGACTGCCCATAAACAGTAGAAACACTATCCAATACCTTGAGTTTCAAAGTATTGTTTAGTACTCCACTGCGCTCGCTATTCTGAGACATGAGATGTTAAGTCTTATTATGTCCAGTAATTACACTAACTGCAATGTTCTTCGAACGGGAACACGTCAGTTGAATACATTGTTGCTTGTCAGCAGAAATAGACATTGTGATAGTACCTACCCAGGCGGATACTCATATATGACAGACCTACCACCAGTAAATATACGTCGATATTTTTTATTGCAGTGCCTCTTCAATTAGTTACAGTTGGCAGTAAGTTCAGCGTAATATCGTCTTTTGTCTTTTGCAAGGCGAAATATGTGTAGACAACTGCATCAACGAGATGTAGCCGGTGGCAGGCAATTTGTATCATCTCGGATAGCGATCACCATATTTGAGCAAAAGCGGCACTAGTAGCCTTTGTAATTGTATCACGATTCGGGGATCCTGTGTATACTCGGTTACAAACAGACGGGCATAATTGGATATTGACTTTTTTTATAACTTATAAAATATTTACGTCATATAAATTCTAAAATAGAAGAAATTTTTGAAATCTGGTGAAAAATTCACAAGTTATAAGCCATTGAAATTTGGTAGTAGGGGTGTGTATCAAAAAACAGATAAGGAACGAAATACTTGCATGTGACGTCAGCGGGCATTATAATGCGTGTGAAAGAAAGAGATGGTGCGATATCCCCACTCGCTGTCCATTCCTGCACGTAGGAATATTTGAAATTTCAATTGCTGCCTCATTTCTTCATCATCATCATCATAGTTTCAGCCAGGAATCGTCCACTGCTGGACATAGGCTTCACTGAGCGCCACAGGGACCGGTTCTGGGCCGCCCTCATCGGACTCGGCGACTCTCACCAGGTCGTCGGTCCATCTCGTGGGGGGCCTGCCTACATTGCCTCCCGATTCGTGTTCGGTTCTCATTTCTTATCGAATTTTAATGCTGTTTTCACAGAAGGATTTCGTTTCTGTATTAATTGCTGTTACACATTAAATTTGTATAAAATCAAATATAGTCAAATACCCCATTGTGTCCACTGGTGAAGGATAATTATAATGATCTCTCGTCAGTCGACAGTCTGGCCCCACTCCGCTTACCATCAGGTGCAGTGAAGTAACTTTATCGTGTCCATACAAAACAAAACAAAGACACAAAGAGGAAAGTGGTCGAGAACACGTCTTCTTAAAGTTCTCGCTTCAGACGTTCGTGTTAAATGAAAGTTCTCAGTTCCTCATTATTATCCAATGTTTGTTGACTCGGAGCAAGTTTTTTGTTATCTAATATGTTCTTGAAGGAAAACTCTCATTTTGAACAACGTAACTTAATTTAAAGTGTTGGAAACAGTTCTGAAAATAAGGAAAGTCGGAGTTGAAAAACTTCAAGTTTGAGTAAAATACTCGCGTTTATCTTCGATAGGGTACGCAGAGACGCATCTGGTACATTCAGTTTTCGCTGTGTGTATTCCGTCCCATGATGTGATAGGCGAGCTTATCTCCATATCGGGCGCAAATTTCAGATTCTGGGCTGACACTGAATACAAAAATCCAATATTAATGGATTGGATCCAATATTATTGGATATGAATCGAAACGTTGGAGAAAATATTAATATAGGTGACCGCGATGAAATCCGTAAATAGTTTTATTTAAAAATCTAATATTTGCGTAAATATAAGAAATCATTATTGATATAACATTTTGTGATCTTATAAATAAAATAACTCTTGAACCATGAAAGCGTATTGATAATTTTAGTGGCATTATTTCGCATTAAAAAAAGTCAAGGCAATTTTTTCATATCGGCCAAATATGGGCTATACGGTCAAATCGCTATTGAATCCGACTTATCTATACTGCGACCTGGAGACCAATAATTGAGTTTCCCGGCAGCAAAAAGGAATAAGCTGTACCAACGGCAAAAATTTATAACAGTTAAATCCCACTCCGTATTTCGGGACCCTGTCGCGCAGTAAGTCTTTTTGTTAGAAAAAATATCCTAAAATCTATGCAGCACCATTTTTGCTTTACGAAGTATTCGTTAATTTCTAAAGGCGAGTGAACGTTTTAAAGCACCTTTGACTCCTAAGTTCTATGTCTATTCTTTGTGAATTATCGCCTGTTTTAACGGCGAAGAAAAATATCGTGAGGAAATCATATCTGGGAAGTTCTCTATAAGAATTTCAAAAGTGTGAAGCCTGCAAAACAATCGAATTGAAAATCTCTTCCTTTTTATAAAGTCGATTAAAAATTATCAAAATCTCAAACAAACATTTCAGATTACAATATTAGTATAAACAGATATTACAATACAATAATAAATTATTACGTAATAATATCACCAAAACCTAATAGTGCAAATTGATCAAAGCTATTAAATTTGTGTAAGTGGATTTGTGTTACCATGTCCAGGAAAATGACAGATCACCCGCAGTTAGTAATTAACTTAGTAAAGAGTTTTCCGTTAACTATATTCAATATCCGCTTGGCCATTAGCGACTATGCTTTAATTACAAACTAACTTATTTAATTTTCATGTTATTTTATTTTTATCAAAGCGGAGATAACCTAGTTGGTAGTGGAACGGACTGCCGAGACGAATGTCCGCAGCTTCAAATCCCAAGCTTCAAATCCCAAGAACACGCACTTCTGACTTTCAAAAAAAATATGTGTGTATTCTTTGTGAATTTATCGTTCGCTTTAACGGTGAAGTAAACATCGTGAGGAAACCTGCACATCTGAGAAGTTCCTTTATAGGAATTTCGAAGGTGTGTGAAGTCTACCAATCCGCACTAGGCCAGCGTGGTGGACTAAGGCCTTATCCCTCTCAGTAGCAGAGGAGGCCCGTGCCCAACAGTGGGACAGTATATAATACAGGGCTGATATTATTATCATTATATCTTTCTTAATTTTCTCCCGTTTCGAAAACTGCTATGTGACGGACTAAAGTGTGATGAAAAGTCAAAGTTATAATTTCTACCTACATTTTACAATTATAAATTAGAGAAACATGAGATATCGTAACGCGACTGCGCCAGTGTGTTGAGCCTCGTATAGTGGGCGAATTTATGCAACTTTTTCGTTTCAACTTGGCGAGCCTATTCATAGCTAGTAAAATAATGCCTACATGCACACACTAATTATGAAATAAGATTTTCTGTTATTCCATTAATTCTAAAATATGCTGTTCTTTCACAGCATCAGTAGCCAGAATCTCCAAGTTCCTCGGCGGAACTGGCACTCCCCTGGTCACCACTGGCGGTTTCACTTTCGACTTCGTAAAACCCAAGCAGACTTGTCAAGACGAGTTCTACATGCTGGTGCGGGCTGGACCTCTGGGCTTTGAGGACCTGGCATACTTCCTTATTGAGACCATGCGACAGTGAGTATTGTTTAATGTCTCAGTTGGTCTTTAGATGGTCGCGATTGGACTTTAGTGCATGCGGTCTTCGTGGAGTATTGTATCGTACGGTCTTTAATTCATCAGTATTCAGTAAGTATTGGTCTAATATCCTTTTTAATATAGGAACAATGTTTCATGAAGGGAGAGTAATGGCATCTGTGAAATCCTTTTTAGTCTCACCTGGACTTTACAACGTGGGTGGCAACATTTAAATTGTACGTATTTTTATTATTATTTAATGGGTGTGGGTTGTATTTGCACCAAATTTTAACGAATCACTAATGATAGTATATTTTTCTCTCAAAATAGGCGCAGAAATGTAATTATGAAATCTAAAACAAAAGCATTATTTATCAAATTGTGGAAAACAAAACAATTGATTCGCCTACACATTTTTAATGTGTATTCAGCAAGAACTTCGCTCTGAATTTGAAATTTTGCCTTACTTAAAAAAATAAAGTAATCTTACTGTCATTGGAATTTAAATAATAAAATTCTGAAAACGTATTTGAATTTCGATTCATGAATAATTAAAGTTATCGAGAAAAGTTTTCTAAAGAAATATTAGTCAAATAAGTAAAATTATTTGTTGTTCAAGTGAACAAATAGGTTATAACGGTGACGTTTAGGTTACCATTTTAGTTATTTTGAACAAATAGTTTATATTATGGACGTTCGTGTTTATAGAATATACATCAATGCTTACAGGCAAATTATAATTGATTGATAACACAAAAGTAATATTAATAACATAAAAAAAATTTAAGTAAAAAAAAAAGAAATCAGTGTACAAGTGACTGCCTCAGTGGCGTGCGCGGTACGGCTTCCGTAGTCCCGGGTTCCAATACCGACTTGGGAAAATTTATATTGGACTTTCCTGCTCAGTTTAGGTCTAGACTCTGTAAATATGTGATATGTATCAGGCAAAAGCATGCTCATCATTAACTAGGACCTAACACAGGCGATGTGCATGTGTTATACCTCTGCCTACCCCTGAAAAGGGAGAAACGCTCGACGCCATATATGTAAAACAGATAATTATCACATTTCATATACTAAAGGTAAATGTAGTAAACATTTCAAATCAAACATTTAAACATTGTAATTGGGTACGATTTTAGCAATAAAATGTTAATAATAATATTTTCTTCATGTGCCGTTACGCCACGCTGTTTGTTTAAATAATAATTAGTATTTATTCAACCATCATATCTAAACAATGTATAATATAAGCAACAAATTTTAGTGCTTATTAAATAAATCCAACTCATTTGTGCCTTTTTTAATTTGGCTCGGCAAAGTACACTGCATCTGATACTAAGCCTGTTGCCGTCAAAATAAAGTATCGAATGGCGACAGATGGCTATTTCATGCCATTCGACATAATCCTGCCGGTCTAGATAATGTAGATTCTTCACGCTACGGCGGAAAGACCCAGGATAATAGGATGGGAACACGGGCCCAGGTAACCTATACGGAAGTTTGATGGTGCGTCAAAGAAAAGAGTTCGAGTTGGCGAATCCATGTGGCTTCGCATACCAATACGCGTGGTACTACTGAAGACAGGAGAGGAGGGGATCATACGGGGCAATTAAATCACAGTGTGGCGGATTTGTCTTTACAGATAATAAAAAGAAAACATTTATGTAACTTGGCAACGCCGAGGGGACGCAAACGCACCTCGCCAACGGCTCACCAAGAGAGACTAAATAAAAACTAGAAATTAGGCTCACCATCTTCACCAGAGATTTGTGTTCTTTACTCATCCGACCACCATACCCAAAGACTATAATAGTAGGTGATACCCACAACGGGTAAAAACTGAAATTATTTCTGCAACGTGACTGAAAAAGCGTGTCACGTCGAACTCACAATGTCATGGTATAAATACAGTTGGACTAATTGAGATAGATTTGTGGCAGTTATAGCCCTTTTTGATAACGGAGGTAACGATATATAATATCGCAATAAATAAAAAAAACCTTTCCTTATTTTAATATGACATACCTACGTTTGTTAGCCTGAGAAGGGTCAGCTTTATACAAACACACAGGATTTTTGTGTGAGCAATTTAGGCGCTCGCAACCCTTGGAAATTAAGTGCCGATGCTGAGAGCAACCTACTAATGGGTTATGAACCGCGTCAGAACAGCCATTGGAAGAGGATGGGACGTCAACGATTAAAGTAAGAACGCATGTACATTTAAAGTTTGGGCTCATTATTGCGTTTCTCTCTAGCCCTTAGAGAAAAGCGTGAGCCTAAATATATTATATTCTTTACCCGTATTATACCTTTGTCAACATAGAATACAACACCGTTACTAATTGGACCTTTTCGTCAAGGACTTCGGATCTCTTTATATTGCTACAATATAAGACCCTTGTTACTAAGGTCTCAATGGAGCTGTATTTATTGCTAGAATATCTACGTCGAATCTCAAACGTAATTTCGTATGTTTACGCGAATGTTTATGTATTAGATAATGAAATAAAAGTGTTTTTCGGATTTTACCGCGGTTTTTTATATTATGCTTTTTTGTGACGTTTCGGAGTTTCTGCAGCTTTCATGGTCACGGACCGGGCTAATATTTTTTACAACTGTTGCTCACAATTCCATGTGAAATCATTGTAAAAAAATAAATTTATTTAAATAACTCCCTACACAAAAGAGCCTTTAAAATGTATAATATAATGTTTCTTTGTCCTTTAAGTGTATTATAAGTACCCACAAACATTTTGCCTCAATTATCGCCGCGTCGGGAGACCAGTAAAGAAGTAATTCATGCCCCCGGTCTAGAGTTAGGTCAAAGGAAAGACACAGAGATTCCAAAAGGGAGACGTTGCAAACATTTTAACACATAAAAAGCAACGTTAAGTCACTTCATCTTTGTAATGTTGGTCATTTTGACATAACGTTACTAAATGAAACCACATACTATCTACTTGGAAATAACACTTTACAATAAGTTACTTGAGCCGTAGATGTAAAGTAAAAAAGTGTATGTTTCGGAACGAAATAAATATTAATAAATGTAATTTTAATGTTACGCGCCCTAATGCCACTACTACTACTCTAAGAGAATTCGTCGCAGGGGCAACATCATACTTTCAGTCAGAAATACACTCACACGCCATATTCGTGTTAAACTATAAAATAATAATCAAATCAGAAAACTAAAACCGGGATATTTGGTGAAAATATTCGTTATTGATCGATGATTTTGGTACAATATCAGCAAACGTGAAGACGAGTATGTGGTTTCATTTAGTTACGCAATGTCAAAATGACCCTGTATATAATTGTCGATTCCCATCAGGCTAGCGGCTTGTTCGTCTCGCAATTTCTTTATATACACTCTAAAAATAAACAACAACCCATCATGGATAATAAAGTAAATTGCAACCATATTTCATACGAGACTCGTCCTAAAATCTACTGGCAATAAACTGTATCATAAAATACCTTCTTAGTAATGACATAATATCTCATATTGTCTCGTTTCTTGTAAGTAAAGAGGGCAGAGATAAGGATATTCTTTTCGTGTATCAAAGTTCCGTCAAAAGGCGTCGAATTTTGGTGGCGCCACAGTAACAAGGGGTTTATTTTTAAAGATAGGACCTAATGTTATTAGAGAAGGATTTTGAATTAAACAAGAAAAAAGGGCTACAGCTTTATTATAGTTAAAGTTTTATATACCTATACAATATTACACTTCGTAGATCCGGTTTCAACAGGCCGGTATAATTGTGTCGACTGACGAGAGACGATTATCCCTCGACATTCTATTGGACCCCAATACACTTACGATCAGGCGCAGTAGTATCTCTTTTCTATGCCCGTATAGGAAAAAATACACAACAGTTTCATTAACTTCTAGATATCAACTAGTTATAAGAGATATTAAACTATTCAACTCAGCACACTTCACTCTGCTTAAAATAGCTAAATTCATGTCATACCCTCGTGCTACGCTAGCGCTATGGCGGTGACTTTTGATTAGTAATTTACTGCTTACCGCTGGACACTTTTCAATCCTTCATATAAGACCTCCTTGCCTCAACCCCCTATACTCGTAAGATCAGATTGAACAAATCCAAGCGTAAATACAACGGCATTTGGGGATTTCACGTCAATTTCGATACGCGTCAATGATGTATAGATATATTATGCATCTTTGTTGATATTTGACTTATGAGTATAAGTTGTTACGGTTTTAAATATCAATTTGGGTTATGATTTATGAATGCCCGATAAATGCTACATATACATAGTTTTAAAATTCAGTTTTTGATTTATAAAACTACTAGGTTTTGTTCGCGGCTTCGCCCGGGTGAAAAGCTTTTCCCGCTACAAAAGTTAAAATATTACAGCGCAAGCGCCATTTATTTGAAAAGTCCGATTAAAAATTTTCAATAGGAGCAAATTATCGGTATAACAAGTAACTTCCGTGTTAATCCAGGAGGGTCTGACGGCGTGTCAAACTTCAACCAAATCTGTTAACTTTCATTATCTTATAAAAAACATACCAATTATTTCACAAACTTGCATATTTATTAACATTGAAAAGAAAATTTAAGTACGTTACAAAGGGTCTTATTAACGCAATATTATATTTTTAACGTAAAGTGGGTGCCCTATTTGCACCCTTGCTTACCCCTTTGGGGACGGGCTTGACGTCTATTTTGTAGTAAATGGATTCTAGTTTTACGACGACCCGCAGACGTAAGACATTGTTCTAAAATTGCCTTTTGCTCGTAATATCCGTTATTACCTCTATCTTGTAAAGGCAATCTTGGAAGGTGTTAGCTGGAAAATAGAAGTATTGAATTTAAAAATATTATTTGCCCTGCGGCTGCCCTCTGGAAATTTGCAGAAGTAAAGGTCACCATGAATTTAATAGTATCAGCCCTGTATTATATACTGTCCCACTGCTGCACGGGTCCCTTCTACTGAGGGATTAGGCCTTAGTCCACCACGCTGGCTTAGTGCGGATTGGTAGATTTCACACGCCCTCAACATTCTTATAAAGAACTTATCAGTTATGCATGTTTTTCTTTACCGTTAAAGCAAACGATAATTCACAAAGTGTACCCACATAACTTTAGAAAAGTCAGAGGTGTGTGTCCTTGGGTTTTGAACCTGCAGACATTCGTCTCGGCACTCCGTTCTACTCAAACTAAGCTATCACAGCTGCCCCATAAATTTAAATGTAATTAACCTCTTAAGGGTCTGTTTGCTACCTTTTGGTAGATGACACATTTAAAGGGTCTCGAAATGTATAAAAAGGGTTGGCTTCTTTGATATTTGATTAATGGATTAATTATTTCCTTTGCCATTAAATTAAATGTTTTTAAAACAGCGAATACTCTTTACGTAAGGCGCCACCTCCAGCAAAACGGCGTTTACCGTATTTTTAATAGAAAACTTTTCGAAAATTATAATAGTATGTATCAATAACAGACTAATATCATACCTTCAACATAACAATATAATTGCAGAAAACCAATTTGGATTTACAAAAGGGAAATCTACTGAAGATGCAACTTTATTGCTTATTGAGACTATTGTAAGACATCTTGATAAAAATATGAAAGTTATAGGCGTTTTTCTTGATTTGAAAAAGGCCTTCGATACTGTCTCTATTCCATTACTGCTTTTTAAGATGGAATCGATTGGTATACGGGGTATAATCCTCGATATCTTTCGTTCCTATCTTACATATCGAACCCAATACGTCAAGATAGGTGATCACTTAAGTGAAGAGGCGTCCCTGAAATTTGGTGTGCCCAAAGGTAGTGTCTTGGGTCCAACACTTTTTCTCCTGTACATCAATAGCTTATGTAAAAAATCTCTACGAAACTGCTCCATTATAACTTACGCTGACGATACAGTTCTAATAGTTAATGGAAGAGATTGGGCTGAGACAAAACAGCATACAGAAAATGCGCTCAGAGAGGTGTTAAGCTGGCTAAATGCAAATCTACTGACCTTGAATGTTGATAAAACTAGATACATTATTTTCCCATCAACCCCACCCCAAATTACCTCCTGACTTTTATATCAAGGCACACGCCTGCGACCTTCAAAACTCATGCACATGCCCCGTGCTTTTTCAAACAAATGTCTTAAAATATCTTGGGCTTCTCATAGACAACTCTTTAAGTTGGTCGTCTCATATCCAAAGCTTAACTTCTCGAATAAGAAAATTGATACCAGTATTTAGTAACTCTGCAGATCGTGACACCCTATTTTGTGTCTACTATGCACTAGCTCAGAGTTTACTGCAATATTGTATTCCTGTATGGGGTGGAGTTGGTAAGACTTCTCTAATGGCGCTAGAACGAGCCCAAAGAGGGATATTAAAAGTCATATTGAAAAAACCTCGTCGCTATGAAACTGCTACCCTTTATAAAGAATATTCTGTACTAACAGTACGTCAGCTTTTTATCTTAGCCACTATACTTCGTAAACATAAAAGCATAGACTTTAAGCCGCTAGCAAAGCGGAACAAAAACAGAATTTTCTCAATTATTCCTCATAGGTCGGCACTTGCTCGTCGACAGTATTACGTGAATGGTAACCTAATATATAATACTGCAAATAGTGATAATTATATTTATCCTCTGACTATAAATAAATCTTCTATACTTATAATAAATCTGTAGAGAGGTCAATTCTGTAAATGAAATATATTTCCAAAATAACTATCAGGGGGTGATTAGGGATCGACACTGATGCTAAAAATGCAATTAGTAAAATTTTTGTCTGTCTGTCTGTCTGTCTGTCTGTCTGTCTGTCTGTCTGTCTGTATAACCGTTATAGAAACAAAAACTACTCGACGGATTTTAATGAAACTTGGTACAATTATTTGTCATACTCCTGTGCTGGTTATAGTATACTTTTCATCACGCTACAATTAATAGGAGCAGAGCAGTGAAGGGAAATGTTAGGAAAACGGGAGAAGTTATTCCATTTTTAAGCTTCCGTCGCGTGTGCAACCTTAATGGTTAAAGCTACACAGAAATCATGTATGACGGAAATGTTCTCCTTAAAATTATGTAAAAAATATCCCACGACAGCATATGTCTATCTTTTATGGTTGACTCACAATAACACGTGTAACTCCCGATAGCCTAGCAGTTCGAAGCTTTCTCATTATATTTGTCTACTCTTACGTTTATAACACTCTCAGACATCCCTAATTAAAAAAGTTAACATTATTAAATATTCCATAAAAAAGAATCATAGAAATCGGTATAGAAACACTATAATAAGTCATCACGCGTGAATACTGAATCATGCTATAAGGATTATTTTTGTATATACATATATAAGGTCGCGAACGCACACGCAGGCGGCTTGCTTGGCACCTAGAGGCTAGCGAATCACCTAGCGAGTAGCTTCGTAAAACGAACATTCTCGAACGTTCGCGACCGGCTCCATTTTTGAAGTCCGAAATCCACGCGGGCGAAGCTGCGCGCGGAAGCTAGTGTAAGCATAAAATTAGAAATTGGCTTCTAAACAAAAACTATGATGAAGCTGAGCAAATTTTACATAATTCATAAAGTACTATACATACCTGCAGACACACTCACACACACACACACACACTTTATTATTATTTTAAAATTATATTTCTCTACTTTAATAACGGCTATTGTAGCACACATGTACTTTTGCGAATAAATGTATTATTAAATTATAGTTAACTGCTTAGGGTGAAGGACGCTGACGGCTGTGACACAGTTAATAATAGTACAGCCGCCAACGACATACTCTAAATAAACAATAATATTGCATAGTAGTTGATCTCTAGAATAATTGTAAGAGTATTTATTTGTTAAATTTTAACTTGTTGTAATAAATAAATAAATAAATAAAAAAATATAGAGAAAAAATGCACATCATATTTCTAAAATATGTTACCTTTACTTTAGTTGTTTAAAATTTTCAGTCATGTGGATTTTGTTTCATTAAATACATAATGAAAATGCCATTAAATTGTCAATTAAATCATTTTAGTTTGCAACTACTAGATAGATAATTTAACAAGGAATATTTTGGTAGATAAGCATATGGTTTCATTTAGTAACGCGATGTCAAAATGACCCTGTATAATGCTGAGGAGTTTATTTGTTTGAACGCGATAATCTCAGAAAATACTAAACAGATTTTGAAATTTTTCATTAACAGGAAGCTACATTACTCATATGCTATAGACTTCTTTTTATCTAGGGAATATACTTATTTATCCCGGAAAAACTTTCATGCGGGCAGAACCGTAGGCAAAAGCTGGCTGGGATTTTTTTTTTGCATTGCAAGAATTTATGAATCAATTAATAAAATAAATAACACATTAAGTAGAATTTTATCGTAAATTATTCTCAAAAATATATGAAATAGTTAATTCTGTTTTCAGAATATCGGATTTTCATTTCAGCCAACTATAGTTTGGCTCGATTGCAAATATCACTAAAAGTTTTTCTTTTCGTTTAAAGTTACAAAACAAAATAGATCACCAAAAATAATTCAATCTGTTTGTACGTGTGCATTCTCTATTTGCAGATTATAATGGCTTTGGGATTTGGAAGGCGATCAGTGTTGCCAACTCTTTCAATGAACGTAAAAATTTAAAGTCTGATTTTCCCTCAAACCACTAAGCTAGATTTTCCGGTGACTTTTTTTAGGCGCACAAAAATACTTCCACCTATCTTCTTCCTTCTAACAGTTGTAAACTTATGCACAAAAAATTCACCAACCATTAATATTTCCCTGCTAAAAGGGAGGGATATCTTGGGCTTTGAGTGTCCCTTGCAGATTTGCACAGTAGAATAAGCGTGAAAGTAAATTAAATTTTCGGTAGAATAACAACTTATATTTTTTAATACATTACACGTCAGAACACAACCATAACAAGCTAATACAAAGCGCTTAGTAACAACAGTACGTTGTTAATAATTCGAAATACAACAATTCAAATACTATTGTGCTGCCAGTTCACGGAATATTATACAGAGGCTTATTGTTTGCCTATGCAACCTCAACAGGCTAAATCTGCAGTTTTAGTGGTAAATTCACAAAGTTAGCAACACCGGAGGAAATCCTCTAAACCTCCGAGAATTTACACTATCCAGCTGGTCGGTTCTTACTTCTTACTTTTATTAGAAATGCGAAAGTTTGTGAAAATGTTTGTTAGATGTAAACGCGGAAACAACTGTACGGATTTGGATAAAATTTGACACACGGTTAGACCATGTTGTAGACTAACACATATCCTTTTTACTCCGATGCTTTCATTGGAAATCATGTTATTTTAATTATATATTTAAATAGAGGGCACTGGCGACTTACAGTGTTCTAGAGATTTTTGTAGCGGGAAAGCTTGTTCATGCAAGCGATGCCGCGAGCCACACCTAGTACCCGATAAATTTTCCTTAAAACTTGTAAAAAACTTTAAGTAAAATTTTATCAGCGGTCAAAGGACACTTAAAGCCTTTTGTGATATAAACTGCAAGCGTTTTTATACATAAAGCTATCTTGGACTTGATCGGCTGCTGGCTTGGTTAGTACTTATATTGGTTAGTACATAATAGGCTCCGAACTGTCCCAGGTTAGATTTTTAGGCTTAATAAAGAAATTTATTGAAAGAAAGATTTGAGCTTCTGGCAATCGCATGTAATAAATTAAACCCATTTTTATATGGACAAGGCAAAGTAATTCCGCTACACCTGATGGTGAGTGAACTGGTGTCCAATAGAATTGTACACTGACGAGAGATGATTACCTCTTGACAGTCGACACAATTATGCCGGCCTGTTGAAACTGGATATACACAGGCTGATCCCGGAACTTACGTGGGCCACTATGGCGGGTTTTAACACCTTGTGTACGGTGGTTGCTATCGTTCTATTTTTAAAATGACGACTGAATATATTTCACCTAAAATTATGGATCGAGACTAAATTGACGAAACGATATAAATCGGTTCTGAAAATTGCGCGCATTGAAATAACGTGGCATTTGTTATTTGAATGAGAATGACCTTTCGATTACATTGGGGCTTGTAATTAATTCCTTTGGTTATTGATCGTTTCGGTTACTTTATGTGGTTAAGAGATCATTATTTTGTATATGCGAAAGTACACCTAAATACTTTGTATTTAAATTCATAATTAAAAGAAGATAAAAAATTGTTTAATGGTAAATAGATAATAAATTATTTCAATATGATTTTTATATTAATTAATACTGGCAGGTAACAGCGCTCCAAAAAATATACATTGTTAAATCATAAACAAAAAAGGCCGTATATTTTTTTCAGCCAGCATTTTTTCCTATGGCCACATAGTTTTAACATTCTACGAAATACTAGCCAATACAAAATACGGTAGTGTGTCGCTGTAGATTAGTACTCGTATTAGAAATTTCGAATTTCGAATATTTATTTTACTTTTGATAACATACCTGGAATATATTTCGGTTTCGCTATTGTCGTATTTTCTGTAACCAGTCCATAACCAATTTATATTTTAATAATATTCCTTTTTTGAAAAAGAAAATCTGTGCAGTCATGCCAGCCAGTATTAGGTATTTTGGCAAAAAGAGGCCTGAGAAGGCAGCATTGAAATATCTCTAAAAGTTGTATTTGAAAATTGGGTGAAATATGAGTGTGTACATCTTTGCCTACCCCTGAAAAGGGATCAAAGCGTGATACAATGTAAGGATAAGCTTGCCTCGAAAATTTGTTTATTTTTATTTCAATATTATTTCTTTTAAATATTTATACAACGCCATCGTTTTTTGGCCAGCCTTGTTATAATCTGTCTTATAAGGTTGACGAAATTTGTTTCGTAACTTTTCTTTTGATCAATAAAAACATTTATCTGTATTCTTATCTGTTTCGTATAATTTGTCTTTGAAGTTTGTCACAACTGCCGTCTTTTCGCATTTATTTTAAACTTTATTTATATTTATGTAAATTGTTGATTATATAGCGGCGATAGCCTAGTTGGTTGTGGAACGGACTGCCGAGACGAATGTCCGCAGATTCAAATCCCAAGGGCACACACCTCTGTTTTTCTAAAATGTATGTGTATATTTTTTATGAATTATCGCTTACTTTAACGGTGAAGAAAAACATCGTGAGGAAACCTGCATACCCGAGAAGTTCTCTATAGGAATTTTGAGGGTGAAGTCTACCAATCCACACTAGGCCAGCGTAGTGGAATAAGGCCTAATCCCTCTCAGTAGTGGAGGAGGCTCGTGCCCAGCAGTGGGACAGTATATAAAAGAAGGCTGATATATAATTAAATTGTTATGCATTGTCATTTTAAACCGACTTCAAAAAAAGGAGGAGGTTATCAATTTATCTAGCTTAACTAGCAATTTTAATTAGGCACCGGCCCCAAACTTGGTATCCAATATATAACTGTTATGTGAAATTATTTTTTGGTTTTGACTGATTTTTATTAATTTATCTCAAGTCTTCGTTTCAAGTAGTCGTTTTGGAACGTGTCCTGAATACGGCGGGATTCTACGAGATTCCACGGGATTTGTGGGATGTAACTTCTCGAGTTACGACGATTATGCGGACACAGACAAATGATGTTAAACTTTAAGTGTATTAAAGTCTCATGCCGTGAAGAATGGAGAGCTTAAAGCTGTTCCTTTATGACATAAATGATTTACTGCCTCTGTGGCGTAGTTGTTTTACGTGCGCGGTACGACATCGCTATGAGGTTCGGGGTTCGGAACCCAGATGACTAGTAACATTGGATTTTTATGCTCAGAATTGGTTCGGAGTCTGGAGTCTGGGCTCGATATGGCGATAGGCTCGTTCTCTAAAAGACACTTGACGAAAAGTAATTTATTTTATTTTTTTTATTTATTTATTTCCACATACAACTATTTTACAGATAATACCCAATACAATAGTGTAGTACAATAGTTATTATAATATTTTATTATTACTTACTATTACATAAGCGGCCGATGTGAATTCCGTCAAAGAGCATGAAAATATATCAATCTGGTTGGACAAAGCATTGAGCACACGCAGCGCGCGCGTCAATGGTGCATGCCGTAATAAGTTGGTGCGAGCTCGCGGCACCGAGAACAGTGGCGGTCGCCGCCGCCGCCCTACATACCTATCCGGGACACACAGCCCAGCTGCTTGTAGGAGACTAGGATTGTGTATTTTACCCCGAATCACCTTAAATAAATATTTGGCAATAGTTACTTCCCTTCTTATTTCCAATTTCTAGTAACCTGTCATTCCCAGAACAAATAATGTAGGATACAACAGTGGGAAACCTGGGTACACACCAAACTGTTTAAAATATAAGAATCGAACAAATTTGTTCTTAATACGCTTTAACATTAATTTATATTTGTCTTCATATGGAGACCACACTACTGCATTAGATTCCAAGTGACTTCTAATGAGGGCGTCAAACAATGCTTTCAAAGCCCCAATGTTCGTAAATTGGTTTGCCTGTCGTAGCACCAACCCCAGGTTACGGTAAGCTTTTTTGGCAACATTGGTGATATGTATCCTAAAATTCAAATCAGCAGAAAACCAGACTCCTAAATCCTTGACCTCAGTAACACGCTGGAGAGGTATCCCGTTCATGTGGTATTGATAGTGGTTTGGGCTCCGCGCACGGCTGAATGACAAAACTGAGCATTTATTCTCATTAAAAAATAATTTATTTTTTAGGCTCCACTCTACAACCTTATTTATATCCTGCTGTAGTATGTCGTGATCGGAGTTCTGCTTTTATATTAAAAAACTAATTTAAGGTCATCTGCATAAAGTAACGGTGTAGATACATTAATTGCCTTTGGTAAATCGTTTACCATTAAGATGAAAAGTAACGGGCCCAGGTTGCTACCTTGACTTACGCCGGATCTCGTAAAGTATGGTTCGGAAAGATAACCACGACAGTCAATATACTGACGTCTTTCGCGCAGATAGCTGGCAAAAAATGATAACGTGCGAGGAGTGCAGCCTACTCTAGCCAGTTTGGATAAAAGGATGTCGTTATCCACTGTATCAAAGGCTTTCTGGAAATCAAAGTAGGCGACGTCCACCTGGTGGCCCGCATCCACTCCTGGTATAAGGCGAGTCATCAAATCCAGCAAATTACCAGCAGTTCCCCGCCCGGGACGAAAGCCATGCTGCGCGTCAGATAGCTGAGCGCTTACTTGTGGATAAAGGCAATTGTGAATGACCGCTTCAAATACTTTGGCTGGAGTGCAAAGGATCGCTACAGGTCTATAGTCACTCGGCGCCGATCCACCGCCACCTTTCGGTACAGGTACAACACGAGTCAGTTTCCAGCGACCAGGAAATGAAAGAAAGTGAGCGCCTTGGTTCTCTGCATACCCTTTCGGGGATAAAGACGTGATGTGTTTTGGTTGTTTATTTTTTTTTTACTGGCAGCTTGTTACTTCGTGTACTATAAATGTAAATTTTACGACTAAAGTAAAAGCCATAAGAGTTACAACACGGGTCATAAGGCGATAGTAATAATTGTTACTGTCAATCATGAAATTGGCCGTTAGTTATGTGGCGTTAGTACGCCGCCAAAGTTAATAAAACATAATTATGCCGGCTTATAATAATAATAATAATATCAGCCCTGTATTATATATACTTGCCCACTGCTGAGCACGGGCCTTCTTTACTACTGAGAGGGATTAGGCCTTAGTCTACCACGCTGGCCTAGTGCGGATTGGTAGACTTCACACACCTTCGAAATTCCTATAGAGAACTTCTCAGATGTGCAGGTTTCCTCACGATGTTTTCCTTCAAGGTTAAAGCAAACGATAAATTCACAAAGAATACACACATGATTTTAGAAAAGTCAGTGGTGTGTGCCCTTGGGATTTGAACCTGCGGACATTCGTCTTGGCAGTCCGTTTCACACCCAACTAGGCTATCGCCGCTCACTAGGCTGTGCTGGCTTATTCAATATAAAAATTATTGGCAAACTTATCTACATTAAATTAATAATTTTGAAACAGATAAAAGAAATAAAATTACCTTTCGAAAGATCTAAAAAAATCGACTTAGTATTCATAACATGAATGTTGGATGAATAAAAAAATTACAGAGATGAGCTGAATTTTGGGCCTTTAAAATTACTGTTATTAAAGAATAACTTCTGTCCGCTGCTCTATTTGCTTTTTTTTCGAAAGGGAAATGAACAAAGAATCATGATTCATAAGCAATAATAATCTTAATAAAAAATTAAAACTCGGGCATAACTAAAATAAAACGGCAAAGACAATAAAATAATCATAGGCAGGGCAAAGGTTTATATAATGATAGGACTAATTTATCACACTGTAGAACAGGATTCCAAATTTGAAAAACATGTGTCTCTTTTAAATATTTTGTAACGGATTCCACAATTCTTATTTTAAAAATTAAATAAAAATACTGGCTGGTTTGATTTTTAAATTTTATTTATACTTTCAAATAAAAATAAAATGACATAGCAGTTCTATATTTATGATTAATGGTACGTAATTTTTTACCAAGATTCATTTTTCACGTGTATACAAACAACACGAATGAATGTTGTATATAGATAAAATGTTACAACAGTCCAGTTATAGTACTAGAGATATGATAACGTTGAAAGCAGGCCCTTCGAATATTATTTTTGGACACTGACTGACAGCTATCGATAACTTGATGAATATCTCTATTTATATTTGGGATTACTGGATTTTATTTTATCTCTAGTGGCCACGTGTTTATTAATAAAAATGTTCTGTACTTGTATTTGCTTTGTGATTAGCATTTTGGTTCTGCGTAGTGGTGAAAGCTACATTACTTTTGAGTGCTATAGGCTTTTTATCCAAGGAAAAAGAATTCACGCGGGCGGAGCTGGCCTTAGATACAAATGAACAAAATGCCCAAACTTTTTAAAAATGTTGGCGGAAACTGGGGTTTTGCTTTACGACCGCTAGAAGTCTGTTCTAAAAATAAATATTATATTATATTTTTTTAGTGAAAATGTCCCTGAAGTATAATAATTATAATAAATAAAAACAAGCTTCCCTATTTCCCGAGCAGAAGATAAATTACGGTTGGTAGAGTTTATTTAGGGTGACGGGGCGACCCTATCGCTGTATCGAGCACAAATTCCATGACAGCCAATTCACGTGTTTATTAAAAAAAAGAGTTTCATCGCTCGGGTCGCGCAAAGTTTATTGGGGACGCGAGTTCATTTCTTAGTTTAATTATTCTATATCTACAGTGGAATTGTTGTTTTGAGACTAGAAAATTACTGTTGAAAATTGATGGTGGGCTCTGGGTTAATTTGGGGGTTTGGGAGCCTACCTAATTAAAACTAATTGCCATCTTAACGATTACTTATATTTATGCGAATATTAGATTTTATAATAAAACTATTTTGCGGATTTTCCTTAATCCGCCTCGTGACCACGAAGGCTGCAAAGTTTTTTTTTTTTTTTTATTGATCACCAACACAAATTACACCAAAACATATTACAATAATAAAGTTATAATATTAACTAGCTAAGTGCCATTGTAGTTATAGGTGAAGACTGCATGCAAAGTTTTTAAAAATTTCGAAAAATTATAGCATAAAAACCGCAAAATACATTTATTTCACTTGCCATCTTTGTCAAAAGGTGAAGTTTCACAACCATCTAAGTAAACGGTATAGAAGAAAAAATATGATAGTAAAATATATTATTTATTTAATATAACAGCCACACAAACAACTATAAGAAATTATAAAAGAAATCATCTGGATAGGTTATGTGTTAACTTTTACAAACTCGAATAAACATTTTTTTATTTAATTTAATGTCTACTGTCTTAAATGGAAACCTTATTCATCCACGCGGCCCGGGACTACAGTCCAAAAAGCCACAATGTTAGTTTATCACTGACAAATGATTGTATTAAACTTGGTTTAGTATAGAGCTCCGTTCGCGAGGTTATTTCCTAGTCAATTTTTTTTTATTTAATATCGTGTCTACTTGTCTTTCATTGGGACCAGGGGCTCTATAAATCCACGAGGCCCTGGACTACAGTCCAAAAAGCCACAATGTTGATTTATCACTGACAAATGATTGTATTAAACTTGGTTTAGTATAGAGCTCCGTTCGCGAGGTTATTTCGTAAAGTCTATTTTTTTATTTAATATAGTGTCTACTTGTCTTTCATTGGGACCAGGGGCTCTATAAATCCATGCGGCCCGGGACTACAGCCCAAAAAGCTCTTATGTAGATCTATAACTGATAAGTGATTGTATTAAACTTGGTTTGGTATGCAGCTCCGTTCGCGAGGTTATTTCCTAGTCTATTTTTTTTATTTAATGTAGTGTCTACTTGTCTTTCATTGGGACCAGGGGCTCTATAAAATCACGATGCATATTGCCCACCATATATTTTTCCCACCTGATCCCACTGCGTCGTAACATGTTTTTGTACATGTTGCAGAACGAAACGGCTGCCCACCTGACGGCACCCTTCCGGGGAGTCCTATCCTGGGTAAATGTCCTTCAATCATTAAATTCGTTTGCTGATGGAATGTTTGCATCTGATTGGATAGTGGTCAGTATAGATGTAAATTCATAGTGGCCGGGGGGGGGGGGGGGGTGTGAGCTACGTATCAAATAGCGGAATCTCGCCCTCTCCCGACAACCTAAGCGAACCACATAAGTTCCTACTAGTTTTGTTTTAATTTTTAAGATTGTGAAACACAGAAAAAACCATAGTGGCGCTCGAGCGTCGCGTTCCAGAGCAGTCTGTGTATATCCGGTTTAATACAGGCCGACATAATCGTGTCGACTGGCAATAATCATCTCTCGTCAGTCGACATTCTATTGGACCCCCTTACCGTCTGTGGAAATAGGATCACAGCCATATAAAAAAAATCAGGCCGGCATAATCGTGGCGACTGGCGACGGATTTATCCTTGATGATACTTCATCTGAAAACTAACCAGACGCAGTGTTACTTCTGTTCTCGTATTCATATAAATTAAAATCGTTATCCTTCCTCGCTTTGCCGTAGTCGGGTAAAGTCTGTCTCATAATATTGTCACTGTTTTAATCTCTTCTCCGAATTTAATGTACACAAAGGAATTTATTACTTTGTACTCAGATTGTTTTAAAAGGGGCAACCCTAGCCTAGCGCGTTCTTTTCTCGGAATATTTTCCAGCCGAGAAGATGTGCAGTGGAATATTAACATTGCACGCTTTGTGCTCTTTGTAAGAATTTTCATTTCAATTATCTTTGTGAAGGTATTTAAATTATTAAAATAATACTCATACTATTTTTATATTTTTTATGGTACTAATAGCGCCTGGTAATATCTTTTTCTTGGTTTTGTGTTTTTTTAATATTGCGGGCGAAATTGTATACTGATCAATCGACAATACGAATTACCTATCCATATGAATAAAATAAGTACAAACCAAAAAATAGTCTTGCAATATTACTGGTTGTAATAAATTTAATTTAAATAGATTTTTTTAGAATATTTTTGTATATGTCTGCACTGTTTTGAATACTCCACGATTTTGAATTATTAGTTTGTGCGCACAGTGTGGTTTTTTAACACGCTTTTATTTTCACGCCATCTAGCTTCGAGTGGCGGCAATTGCTGCTCATTACTGAACCAGAGGCTCAAGTACACGTCGGCGGTAAATCCACATGCCATCTCATGATGAAGTCGTTCGCTAACTTCTTGAAGATGGAGGAGATAATCTACACCCCGTGGGACACCACTTCGGATGCCGGACTCAACTACACCGAGAACTTGAAATTCTACCTTGGCTACAAGTATACAAGTAAGTTATTAATTTAAATTATAATTAATTTTGGCTGCTTGGTGAATTGGTAAGTAATTATTAACGTTTATTGGACTAAAATTTACTATCTACAATTTTGTTCGGTGTATAATTTTGTTCTACAATGTGCCGTTAGATGGCAGTGTATAACGAATTTTGTTGTAACGTATTTATTTTCGTGATGTACGTGATTTTGTGTCAAAGTGATGTATAATAATAATTATTATTCGTATTATTATTTTATTAATTCTTATTTTGATGCAATCAAATTTATGTATACTGTTTAGTTTTGGTTTTGCTACTCATCACTAGATGGCGCTTAAGAAAGTATGTGTTTTCATCACTTCTACTTTCTACCACACGATGGCGCTAAAACAAATTATTACCCAACAGATTCGATTGGGCTCGCGCGGTTATAATATACGACAACTCAGCGTATCAGAGATATGTCGGCGCTAACGGCGGTCACCTATTAGCCGCCAGCATCCATACTTTCATGATTGGCATGGGATGGGACGTGCCAGGATGGGAAATCCAAAACCATCACACTTACGAAGACTTGCTTTTGCAATTCGTGGGAAATAATTATGCGAGTGAGTTTTGGAATCGGTTTTGAACGCTTATAAACCTGATAAGAGGTTTTTATGCACCGCCATTCAATTGTGTGGTCGATCACAGCCGCGGATCTATATAAGGGGATTTTGGGCTATAGTCCCATTGATAGCTTGGCCCCTAGTCCCCATTAAACACATTAGACAATATATAATCGTTGTTTGTGCCTCTCAATCATATAAATAATATATTTTACTATCCCCTTTTTCCTATGTACTTACGTTGTTATAGAAAATAGTTTTTTGACGCGATGGGAATTATTTGATTAATAAGCAGGCTTCCAAACTAGAATTAACTCACTCGATTTTTGATCCTCCCCGATCAATGTTATCCCACGAAATAGGCTTCCTCTCTTACACAGTTCAAGAAATACTGGCGGGTGTGGTCTTGACTTCACGCTTACCTTAAGTACCTACTTCACGGTGTGGTTTTGTTTGCACGTTTGGAGCACTTAAACATAAGTTATCTCTTACGACAATAAAAATATACGGTGTACGTTAATGTGGTAGATAATGTTTATAACCTGTAATTTAGAATTATTAGTTTTGCAACGTAAAATGTAGTAGTGTTTCCCAAAATAAATGTACGTGAAATAGTTTTTATGAAATATTGTGACCATTTTTTGTCCGTCTGTTGTTTGTCTTAGTATCTTCGTTTCTATTAAATAATAAATAGAATTAATGACCTAAGACAAAATAAAACATGACAGTAAAAAATCATCAAAACATTTCTTAAAAACTACTTCGTTACGTATGTAGTAGGTACATTTATTTTGAGAAATACTCAGTAAATAGAACTCAAAGTCTGAAGATAGAGTGTTCCCCTAAAAAGCGACCTAATTACCGCCTGAATAAGTTACATTTTACGTATAAAATATGTTTACGTCTCTACTTTCAATGTAAATCAGGGACATCCCTTTCTATTGGTGTCCGTAAGCCCGGCTTATTACGCTCCGGTCACGGGTTTATGTTCCGGTACATTAGCCTCTATTGCGCCTAACAAACGCCTTCGCAACTCGTAAAGGACCCCGATGAGCTCAAGGTCGGTTTTCTGTTAACATTGACAAGATATTTTTATATAATTGAAATAAAACTATTTTTTTTGGATCTTATCGCGTTTTTTTATATTATAATTCTCTCAAGTTTCGAAGACTCTGCAGCCTTCATGGTTACGGACTGAAGGTATTGGTTGTCTGCAAAATCAAAATTATAATATCTAACTACATTTTTCTTGCATCTGTTGACGGTCTGATCTACCTAGAATGAGCTCACAGTGTCTTGAAATGAATATAAAAAAACGCGATAAAATCCTCAAAATAGTTATATTTCAATTTCTAACATTCGTCTAAAACATAAGAAATCATTATTTTTATATCATTTTATCGTCAATCTTTAGACTAGCGATGGCTCATAGTTATCAGATCAAAATGAATTTATTTTGTTTAAAACATAGAGTAAATTGTGATGTTAAATATATTCACTATCGTACATCTGTGAAGTAAAACTTGATTGCCATTTTTGGAATATGTTTATTTTGCGCCATAGGTTTAGTAGGTAATAAATATACTTAAATTTTTTATTTTTATTTGTATAGTGTTATAAAAATACATCTAAAGGCCAAATTAACAAACTTTACCTCATTATACAAGATGAGATTACATGCAAAAATACAAACGCATAAATTAGCAGGCTAGGCAAGTTTTGTCCTCCTCATAAAAGAAATTGAAATGTTATCAGTAAAATCAATTATAACTTAAACAAAGTGAAAATAAATTTCCAAATTGGAAACGTGTTACTTATCTAACAGATTTATGATTCCAATAGCGAAATAAACACAGTAAATTATTTCTATCACTGAAATTTATTTGTTTATAAATATAACTATTTGTGTATGTGCTAAGCTCCTAAAAGAATGGATATTAGAAGCTCGATCAAGTAGGTCGTAATTCTTAGTAATGTTTTTAATTTTATTAATCCTTTGATTCATATTTTAAATTTAGAACAATGAATAACAATATCATCCTTTGAAACATATTTTATATTATTGATATTATAAATGCGATAATTTGTGAAAAAGTTTGAGAATTTTTTAAAAGTAAATCCAAAGACGAACGGATTTGAATGTAATTTATTTTATAATACAGATGGATTTTATAGGGTTCCATAGCTTAAAAGATACACTTGTAGTATCACTTTGTTGTCTGTCTGTATGTCAAGATCTTTTTTTTTAGGAACGCGTGGAGGTATCAAGATGATTTTTTGTGCGTCTGTCTCTATGTACCCTTTTTCTCAGGAATGTGTAAGGGTGTCAAGTTGATATTTATATCAAACTTGAGTTTATGATATCTTTTAGCTGTGGAAATTAAAATTTTATGTCATCGTGAAAAGATATGATAGTTATACGGCATAATTTTTGATTTTATAAAGAAATCAAAACTTATAGGGTAGGTACTTCTCACATACCATCATGAAATTTGGAAACAAGCAATGTCGTACTACTGTACGACTATGCTTGTTTCCAAATATGTTGCTATTTTTCAATACTTTTTTTCCAAATTTACGTCCTAATTAATTTGCATGTTAAGAAAAAATCTGATTATTGTAAATATGTGTTTAGAAAAAAAAACAGTAGTTTGTACGGAATCATCGACGCTCCAGTCCAACTCGCACGTAACCTTTTTACTGCTTCACAATATTCACACAAGTCGCAACAAAAATTATTCAGATAAAATATTTTTCATTTGCTCCGTGGAACTAATAAAGCCTCCATAAAGTGGATAAGAACTACAAGCGATTTCATTTCCGAGTAAAGGGGACAGAGCGAATTCCCAGAGAGCCAAACATAACGCGATACCTGCTCGTGGAGAGCGGGTAACGGGTATTTCATGTTCATACTATAACAATATTGTTACATTAGTTATAATTAGCGGTCGAAATTCGAATATGGAATCTAATCTATCTAAATTCTATCTATAATATTACTAGATTTTCCCTGCGGCTCTTTCCGCTTAAAAAGCTAGTAATAGTACAATTTGTAAGATACGACCTAATCACACTCTTGTAAACGTAAATAGAATTTAACTAACTTCTATCTATATAATATTACTTACTAGATTTTGCTTGCGGCTTTTGTCCGCTTAAAAGACAAAACCTAGTAATGATATATTTGTAAGAGACGACCTAATCACGCTCTTGTAAACGTAATAAGCTGTCCTTCACTGTCTGCTGTTTATTTGTTGTTATTTTTGCCTAGACTCGCTCTCATGCCAAAACAAGTGCGTAACATGATTTTAATTACATCTAATTATATTGTGGTTATTATATTCTAGGAGTTTTGTCCTCGCTAAACAACTTCCCATGTGTTTTTTTTTAACGGGCACAGTTAAGTGACCTCAAGCCTTATGGTAAGTGAAGATAACAAAAAAAATAGTTACCATCTCAGTTGTAGTACGTATTTGAATATTTGAAAAGAAAATCCGGTAGGAATTACATAGGTAATTGTCCGTCCCCAATTACAAAGAAATCTAGATAAAAAATAGGATGTCATAATGAAAATCAGGACAAATAGTTTCATTATGTACGCAAGCGAGATGGAACGAGATCTATTGTACGGAAAGACAAATAGACCGGAGCGGGAATTGAGCCTTTATACTTATCATTTAGATGACATATTATGAACAAATTGTGTCGCAAACCCTACGCAAAAATACAACTGAAAAGCTACAGTAAAGCAAAATTCGCAATTTTGTTCACTTGGACGGCATATTTATTATTGTTATTTGAGTTTTAAAATCAAATTACTGAAGTGATTTTGAAAAAAATCTATTGGACCAATCTGGAAGTATATATTAACTATTTTTGGGTTTTTGTGCTCAATATCGGCCCGGAGTTCGAAATTTGTTCCTGATGTGGCGAGAAACTTGCCGCTTATCACATCGTGGTATACATGAGGATTTGAAGGTGTGATGTATATTTTGTTTTTAAATCTTAGTTATTTCTTTCGCTAGAGATTCTAAAAAAGTTACCAAATGTAAAGCAACCAAAGTCTTTGACTTGACTTGGTTGATCGATCATTCCTACACGTCAAAACTCGAATGAATTCACCAATTTCATTCCTAATATTCCGTACGCTCAATTACGCTCTGCTTTATGTTATTGTTAAAGCGGGAGAGGTGGAGTGGGAGAGGAACATGAGTTCTCGATTTTACTTACAATTCATTATTTTTTCATTCTCCATATCTACTTGCCCCCTGGGCTATCCGCTAGCGACGCTCTTGGTCTTATGGTTAACAGTGCATACATACATAATATCACGAATTTATGCCCGAAGGGGTATGCAGAGGCGCAACTAGGGTACCCACTTTTCGCCAAGTATGCTCCGTCCCATGATGGGATAGGAGGCGAGCCTATCGCCATATCGGGCACAAATTCCAGACTCCGGGCTGATACTGAGCAGAGAAACCCAAATGTCACTTTGCCCGACTCGGGATTCGAACCCAGGACCTCAGAGCGCTATTGTACCGGACATGCAATACAACTACGCCACCAAGGCAGGTTAATAGTGGTAACCCATAAACAACCGTTAACCTTCGAATGACGTCACTCAAATCCCAGACCGATTAATGAATGACAATCGCAAATATTATACATCGAATGTCACCAATCAAAAGAGGGCAGTAATTAGAATTCTTTGCCCTTGTAATAAGGCTGGTGTTGGTCCCAGGCCAAACTGTCTAGATCATTTCATCTTGAGGTCTTGTATTTATTAGATTTCGACCAGTGAAGGTGACATTCAAGATTCAATCTTGTTTAATGTTTTTAGGCAAATTTATGTCGTTTGTTTGGATTGATTTTGATCTCTCTGATATTAATATTTTAGGTATTCTACTAATATTATAAATGCGAAAGCTTGTGAGGATGGATGTATGTATATTTGTTCCTCTTTCAGGAAAAAACTACTGAACGGATTTGCACGAAACTTTACAGTAATATTGGTTATACGTCAGAATAACATATAGGCTACAATTTTAATGATTTTGTGTAATTTGGTAAAAATATAACGATACATATAAAATAAATCGGAAAAAAATTGTTCCGGAAAATTCCTTCACGCGGGCGAAACCGCGAGCAAAAGCTAGTTAACTATAATAATAAGCGACAGTGGCGAAGGGTCCATATAACCCCATTCCTGCCTGCTGGCTTCCCTTCCTTAATATATGTAAGCAAACTATAGCCTAGTTGGGCGTGGAACGGACTGCCGAGACGAATGTCCGCAGGTTCAAATCACACACCTCTGACTTTTCTAAAATTATGTGTGTTTTCTTTGTGAATTATCGCTTGCTTTAACGGTGAAGGAAAACATCGTGAGGAAACCTGCGTACCTGAGAAGTTCTCTATAGGGATTTCGAGGGTGTGTGAAGTCTACCAATCCGCACTAGGCAAACGTGGTGGACTAAGGCTTAATCCCTCTCAGTAGTAGAGGAGGCCCGTGCCTAACAGTGGGACAGTATATAATACAGGGCTGATATTACTATATTATTTATAAATAAATGATTATTATTAATAACATTGTGGGCTTAAATTTAATTAGTATTAGTGCCTTTGTGTTGAGTTTCTTGTTGGAAAATTTCACCCTTCGCCACTGACAGCCGGTGATAGCCTAGTTGGAAATGGAACGAACTGCCTACACGAAGGTCAGCAATTGGTCTCACTTTCAACTCTGGGGCCTTATTCTCTATCCCGCACGTTATTTTGACAGTGCGTAACAAGCACTTAACACAACGCATCATGTTTAGGACTATAGAAATTTGGTTTACAGAATACCACTCCACGCACATTTCTCGAAGATAACATGACACGGCCGCGTTACGCGTTTACACTATCTTACAGAATAAGGGCCTTGTATATAATAAGAATCACTATCTACTTATTGGTATTGTAACACGCAGTTTTACTGGAGTGATACCACTGTCTTGTAACTAAAGGACTTCCCTGTTTCGTTTCAAAAGGTTATGTGATCTGTGGGTCCCATAAAAATGAAAAATACCATCTTCTTATTTATTTATTTGTAATAAGGTACACCAACAGCAATATATATTACATCAATCAATAATAAAAAAACGCAATAAGATATGTGTGCTACTAATAAGTGAACACAGCATTTACCACTAACAACATATTGAATTAAAATCTAAAACATAATAATAGGAGGTAGAAAAGAAAATTATAAATAAAATAATAACATAAAGTACTGAAAATATAAAATCAATGAGTAATGATTATATACTAAATAATTTGTCTATGTAATACTATTATAAACAATTTCATACAATTGGTAACAGAAAAGATTAATGAGAATATCTCTTTGACTAATTATAAGAATTACTTATTAAAGATTGTAAAATTCTTCTGGTATTGTAAATTTATCGAGACAGATATGATTTTATTATCAAGATACTTGCTATTTTAAAAATTATAATGTTAAAGTTTGATATGGGAAATTTTTATTGTATTAAGAATTTATCGGGGTAAATAAAAATAAAATACAATGTTATTTATGAAACATGGATATGGGAAATTCTTCTAATATTGTATTTTTAGTAAAGTAGATGTTCATTTACTATCAGCAGAACTGCTACTTATTTTCAAAAAAACTACAATGTTACTTATTAAAATCGATATGTGAAATCCTTCTGGTATTGTATTTTTACTAGGGCAGATGTTATTTTACTATCAGGACATCTGATTACTTTTGTAATAAAATAATTACGATGTCTAACTTCAAGATCAATTTTTCTAATGAAAAGCAAACAGCACTTTTATTTATCAACGAATATAAAAATAACGTAAAAGCAATTTTAATGTAAGCAAATAAGGCTTAAAATTATAACCCGACGTAGAACGTGCTTCCACATACCCTAAGGAAATAAATTTGGAACTTTTGCTCAGAACAAACGAACAAGCGATAAATATTTGGAACTTGTTTGAACAATTTACGAATTTCTCCCATTGAAAGTGTTACTTTTGTTGTCGGTTCAATTAATTTTGTGTGTGTACTGGCTAATGTAGAAGGTATTTTGTGGAACTTTGATGCGAGGAACTTTTTTTTTTCTGGTTGTAATGGATATGTCGTGAAAAACCTCCATATTGATTTATCCCAGTGATTCTTATTCCGGAGTCACCTAAGGTAACTATGCTATACCTATTTTGGCTATTCGTTATTACAGGAAAAAAATAGGTATCCTGTACGCACATTATGTTTTGGAAACTAACTGAAGATTGTCTTCCGGGTAAATTAGATAATTTTTATACCTGAAGAAACAAAAGGTTATAAATTATTAAAAATCTGTTAAAAATATTGCACTGGCTGGTTATGTGAAACTAAAAAAAAACTATTCCATTTTCAAATCCGGATAAACAGTGGTGACGTGAGAACGTATTTTCTTCTGATTAAATTCCTAGCCAGTCTCACCGCCAATCCACGTCACTTGTTACAAAGGAGTTTTATTCGCTAACCCCGAAGTTTTAAGGTTGAAACGACGTTTCTAGAAGCGAGTATATTATGATTTTTTTTTTGTGAGTTTGTTAATATAATACTGTCCATTTAATATGTAAAATAATGTATCATTGTTTTTTATAGTTCCATTGTTGCTATGGGTTTTTTTTATTCTGATTGTAGATTTATGATTTAAAATTAGAATATTGTTAAATTTTAGTTTCACATAACACACAAGGTGTTTACCTATTAAATATTTCTTTGCCTTAATTTAACTCAAAATTAGAATAAAATAGTCTCCCAAGTAACTGCTCGATGCCGTACAGCGTTACTTTTTCGCCGTGGAAGCATTTTTTATGACCGTACCTTTCTTACAGATACCCAAACGGTTTTTTTAGAACTAACACCTAAACAACTGACCCTACATAATGCTTAAAATGTGTACGGAACAACCCAGTACTGAAAAGGGAAGAATTAATGTACTGAGCGATTCGAGAGCTTTCATTGCGTAACCACGAAAGGGGAAAACAATGGACATATGAAGAGTTAAAGGGTGTATCAAGGAAAATGAATTGAACGTATACTGTGGGTTTTTTATGTATCGGACCACGCAGGCAACGCCAGGGGATACGTGCGAATTGGATACTGGAATCCCTTAGCGACTGCAGGGGCCTAGAGGAAAGTTTGTAAGGGATATCTGAGGGAAGTATGGGAAAAGGAACCCTCTTAGGATGTGAGGAAGGGAGGCCAAGAAATGTTCGCGTACCCTCGTAGGTCTCAATGTGAATTGGCAACTATGAGGTATACACATTTAACTGTGTGTCTAGAGTCCCGGCAAATGTTCCTCAGTGCATGGGCGTGCGTTCGGTGTGGAGACCAAGCGTTAGAATTACGGTGTGAGGTTAGGTTTATATGACACATATTATAATGATCGGCGAAGGTCCATATTGTATGGGGTTAGCTTTATATGACATATATCACGACTCAATATCGGCGGAGGTCCAACTAAGGATTATCATCTGTTCGTCACATATGGTAGCTTTTACCGCTTTTGAAACTCAATTAGCGAAATCAAATGGAGATTTAGTTTTTTTTATTGCTGTTTGGCAAAGTTGCTTCACTGCACCAGATGTTAAGAGACGTGAAGTACAAAGAAAATGCCCAAGGGAATATATTTTAACTATGCCAGAAATCAAATGGTGATTTTTTTTTTGGGTGTTCGGCAAAGTTGCTTCACGTTTCCTGATGTCATGCCAAACCCAAAGAAAGTGCCCAAAGGAATATATTTTAAGTATGCCATGACGTGAAGAATATTTGAACATATTTAACAATAATGGATAAGTTGTTTTAAAGGTTATTTTCCATTGTTAAATATCCTAATTTGAGAAGACAAAAGAATGCTAGCTATATCCATCTGGAATTTTATATTTATCTGTGTAGTATTTTATACTATCAAAAAGTTTTATAGGAGAGTTTTCCTGTTCTTTTGTGATGGAAATTGCTTTCTTACTGACGGAAGCGTGAACATTTATTCAGGATTTCAAAGTAATATATATTTTAGCAGCGATAGCCTAGTTGCTAGTGAAACGGACTGCTGAAATGAATGTTCGTAGGATCAAAAGCCAATGGCACGCACCTATGAGTTTTTTTTTTTTATAAAATTCACACAGTTGCAATATCCAAGTCTACATAAAATAGATAGTACAAATTACAGTGCTTTCTGTCATGCCGCTCCTGATGTTTTCTTAAAATAATTTGCATGTTAGTGAAAAAAAGCGGCGATAGCTTAGTTGGTTGTGGAACGGACTACCGAGACGAATGTCCGCAGGTTCAAATCCCAAGGGTACACACCTCTGAATTTTCTAAAATTATGTGTGTATTCTTTGTGAATTATGGCTTGCTTTAACGGTGTAGGAAAACATCGTGAGGAAACCTGCACACCTGAGAAGTTCTCTATAGGAATTTTGAGGGCGTGTGGAGTCTGCCAATCCGCGGTCAATGTGGTGGACTAAGCCCCAATCTTTCTCAGAAGTACAGGAGGGCTGTGCCAAGCGGTCAGACAGCAAATAATACAGGGCTGATATTACTATACTGTTATCATCGATGTATATGTACTACGCACTAGATCTGGCATGACGTACACTCATTGTGTTCGATTCAACTGTACTGCAATCCGTACACCTGACTTTAGTATGATTTCAATATAGACAGCGTGTGGTTATGTACGGAGTGACGCTCATAATTAAAGAACTCTAGTCTATTTAAACCTGGATGTGAATAAAAATATTAGTCAACTAAGTAAAATTATTTGTTGTTCAAGTGAATAAGTAGGTTATAACAGTGACGTTTTGGTTGCTATTTTAGTTCAGATTTTGAACAATATATGGACATTCGTGTTAGAGTAAGTTTACGTCAATGACTGTTATATACATTTAACGCCCTCAAAATGTAATTAGTTTCCTTCCAAGATATACCAGATCTGATAATACCTATTAATCAATATTGTCGCCCAACTAGGTCCCTCTGGCATAATACCGACCATTAAATATTAGCAACCGTTTGTTCACAACCCTTTATAAACGATGTAAGGGAAACCACAAAATCAGGAATAATGCCGAATGGAACACGATACTGACCGATCATCCGTTAAAAGGTTCACAATTGGATGTTATACCAAAGGGAACCAAGTTGAGAGATAAAAATTTGGAGTAAATTCTTTATTAGTTTAGGTCTACTTAGTTAATGCAATGCCGGAAATCAAGTTTGTCTTCCTTCAACACAATAACATCGTGAGAAAATCTGCATGCCTGAGAAGTTCTCTATAAGAGTTTGAGGTTATGTGAAGCCAATCCACACTAGGCCATTGTGATAGACTAAGGCCTAATCTTTCTCAGTAACAGAGGAAGCCCGTGCCCAATAGTGGGACACCATACAATACAGGGCTGATATTATTATTATCCTTCGATAAACTGTCAGAAATTCAAATGTGAAATAAGACGTTTGGCTCGCTTTGTATGGTGTTGCAAAGTTATATCTTAGATATGGTGTTTAATTACACATATACAAAAGAAGCAACTATATGTTTGCAAAGCTTCGGCGTTTGAGTGTGGTAAGCATGAAACACGCAATTTTAATCTTTTTAATGTATACAGGGTCATTTCGACATTGCGTTACTAAATGAAACCACAGGTTCGTGGTGACCTCTGCTAACACCGTGCAAAAAATTATTCATAAGTAACGAATATTTACGTCAATAATCCCGATTTTAGATTTATGGTTTTTTGATCACGCTGTCTCTTAGCGCGCTTAACTGAAGTGAATGAACTACGTCACAGCTGATGATATTATTACCGAACCTATAGGATTCAGAAGGTCAGCTCACAAATGAACTCCCAATACGTTCACTGACTTGGTTGCAGCAGTTCATTGAGTCAATAATTAATTACTACAAAAAATATTTCGTCAATTATAAACGTTATTTTCGTTAATAAAATAGTTTTCTTACCAAAAAAATTACCTACATAATTACTAAAGTTACAAGATTTAAATCTATTGGTATCGTATTTTTTTTTTAGATTCCACATAATATTCCGACATTTATTTTAATTCTAACATTAATATTTTGGTTTGTCATAATATCTAAAAGAAGACTACGTAGACATTACCGAACGTCATATTATGCCTTCTGTACCATTTCTTTGCTAGATAGACACTATGGCAATGCGTCCGAGTCTTTGACCGAGTCCGAAGAGCGCGCGATTATTCAATACAATAGTCGTACTCTTTCTCGCCTAAACTCGCAGTGTTGTCAGTATAAACTTTTTTACCAAAAAGCTTGCTAAAACGACACAGCATTTCAAAAATTCTGATATTAGATTTTTTTATTACATGATGTTCTAACAGATTTAACACACAATTGTATTACAAAATAAAATAAGTAATGATTTATGATGAAATGATTAATGAAAAGTCTACCTAATTAAAATAATACACAGCAATATTTTAGTATTTTTGAAACATTATTTTAAGTAATAAAGTATAATAGAGATTTTGGATTCAGTCATTCATTTTCAATAGGCATACAGGGTATAAAATAAACAAGATATTGCACAATAAAGTAATAATAAAAAAAAGTTTGGTAACACTGCGAGGGCACGTGATAGTTGTAAAACTCTGGCTCGTCAAATATCGTGTACCTCCAGACCAGTGTTGCCAAGGACAATTTGTTTAAAATCAAGAAGGTAAAACAAATCGAGATTTAGTGTTGTAGATCGGGACATAAAAAAGCAAGTATTTTTTTTTAATTTAAGTTTTATGTATTGCGTTTTACAAAAAATATCACTGCAAGTCATGCTAAAGTTGCGTTTACTTTGGATTTCTGTTTTCAACATCAAAGCACAGATCGCCGGGTAGTCGCATCTCTAAGCAAGATAATAAAACAAAACTGTACCTTCAGCGCTAGTGAGATACGTGCTATTTTGATTGCATTGTCGCACTCAACACAGTGCTTAATGCGTAGTTTATTTTTTCATAATACTTAATGGTTTTAATAATTTTATTGGTGCAAAACGGGTTACGTCCCCAGAACTCTGAAAATCGGGACGTCCCGTGCAAATCGGGACATCAGGCAACACTACTCCAGACCCTTGCCGCTACTTTGTGGAATTCGCTAAACTCGTGTGTCGCGTGTTGGTCGGTCAGGCACAAAGAAATTTAAAGTGGTCCCCTAAATGCGACCTTAACACCTATAAAATAGAGTCTATTTTTACGAATATTTTACGATCGCGAAGTTGCATCGTTGACGCGTACGCGAAACAACTAATCACAATCTATTGATTATGTTTCTATCGGAGGCTGTCATTACGATTTTAATGTGGATTTATGAATTTGCGATAGGTACTGAATGGAAAAATCCAATATCATTTTGTCCGACCAGGGATTCGATCCCGTGATCTTAGCAAAGCATCCGTACTATAATACAACTGCCAAGGTAGTCACAAATTAAATGTATTAAAAATACTTTGAAGTATGAAACAACTTTTAAAGGAACAAGCAATCTACAAATCATCATTAGGTATTGGTAAACGCATTTACTATTTTGAAAACATGTTAGATACCTATTGGGATGCCGCGCCGCGCCGTGACGCATCCCGTCGCTCGACATTTTTACCTCAAACTATCACATTAACTAATTATTATCAAGATTGTAACTTCGTTATTAATTGTTTGTGTGAATTGCCAGACTTGCAGAATGATATTTTATTGTTATGAGTGTTATAAATCTAACCGTTGAACATATTTATTATACCTACTTATCTACTAAAATGGATGAACTACCTACATTAGAATGTGTGTGTTTTGATTTAAAAGAATGAAACCACTTTAAAATTACGGAAATCATGTGTTATGTGTACCTAACTTATGCAGTTGTGGTTGTTTGATTAGTGTCGTTTGCTTATGATGATAGTTTGAGCATAGAAAATATTGTTCTAATGAAATGTGATGATTAGTGCGTGATGTTTATGTTGGCGTTGGATGTCCACCTGCAAGGTGGACAGACGACTTGATGAACGTCGCGGGAACATATTGGATGCAGGCAGCTTTTGACAGGTCTGTCTGAAAATCTTTAGGGGAGGCCTATGTTCTCAACAGTGGACTTTATGTGGCTGATGATGATAATGATGTTTAGGTATGTGTCTTTTTGTAACGTCGGCGTACCGTCGTCGCTGCTGGTCTAATTGTTGATCAAGTGATGTGGCTCGACACAAAACCCTAGGTAGTTAAAGCGCCGACATCAGCTGTTCGGTTGCGGCGCGGCGCTCGCGGTGCGACAAACTACCCTTGCGCTCCGAGTGTGCATCACTTGTTCGTGTGCGTGAGCATAATAATTTATCAATGACTGTGTGCGATGTTGCCGCTCCGACGAATTCTAGTATAGTAGTAGTGGCAAAGGGTGTGTAAAAATAAAATGACTATTTGAATATTTATTTTGTTTGAAAATTTTACTTTTTTGTTTTTGACCTTAGGTTAGAAAAACTTATAGTAAACTGCTTCTTTCAAGATGACTTTCTCGCAGTTAAATTTAAGTCTAGGGTTACAAAATGACCCTGTATATTCTCCAAAGTTTTCCTCCGGGTTGGTTCCTTTTAGCATTACCACGTCCAATCAATTTCGCATGTTCGTATCGCTCAAACGATTGTTATTACAATAACAACTGCTTTGATTCCGCAAATCTAATTTGAATTTCGAATTCAATAATTGTTTCATTTTTATGGCATGACAAATACTGCTTGATCAAGTAGGTATATTATAATCATTTTAAAGAAAAATAATTTTTATTGCTTTGAATGACGAGACAAAGTTGCCGTTCGTCTGATGAGGATGGGAAATCTTCGAAACGTCGGAAGAAGAATATAACATAAAAACCGTAATAAAATCCGAAAAATAGTTTAATTTCAATAATATTCGCGTAAACATAAAAAAAACAATCAACATTTTTAAACAATGATAATAATATAGCAGAATGATATATTCTTATACATGATACCTATCTGTTGGCTCAGCATAAGTTTTGCATTGTCATAGGTCATACGAATAAATCAACGTGTCATATTTAATTACAATAACTATACACCTAGGACCGTTGCCAAGACGCCATTCTACAATCAACGCTAGTGAAAACAAGAATATGTATAGGAATGGTATTTTAATGGTAGGTCTCTCATATGTGAGAGTCCGTCTGGGTAGGTACTACCGTAATGACTACTTCAGCCGCCAAAAAGCAGTGTGTAGTCACTGTTGTTTTCCGGTTTGAAGGACATTAGCCAGTGTAACTGCTGGACATAATGAGACTTAACATTTCATGTCTCAGGATGGAGAGCGCAGTAAAATACCAAACAAAACTTAGTAATTCAAGGTGTTGGATGGTTTTTCTACTGTTAATGGGCGGTCGTATCACATACCATCAGGCGAACGGCAAGCTTGTCTAGTCATTCAAGGCAATAAAAAAAATACTCTAGCGACAAAATTACCAGTCGCGCCTCTGCCTACCCCTACGGCGATTAAAGGCGTGAGTACTACTTCATTAGAAATAGGATTATAATACCGTAGTAGCGAGGTTCATCGCAATTTCCTTCTAGAGTTTCCTTTTTGTAATTACATCCGCGCTGTCTATAGAGTATTACTATTGTAAGCAATGGTATTTTAGTAAAAAGGTGTTACAGGTAAGTCCAAAACATCGAACTGCATACATAGATAACTTAGTCTATTTTATAAAGCTGAAGAGTTTGTTCGAATGCGCTAATGTCAGAAACTACTTACTGGTCAGAATTTGATTTTTTTACGCAATGATATTTTAGAAAAGAGGTCTTATAGGTACGTCGAAAATGGCGAATAATAACTAGATTAAGTTATATACTATACTATTATATGAAGCTGAAAAGTTTGTTCGAATGCGCTAATCTTAGAAACTATTGGTCCGAATTCGAAAATTCTTTGTGTTGGATAGACCATTAATAGAGGAAGGTTATAGGCTATATAACATCTAGCTATGACCAATAGCAGCGGAGTATTAATAAAAAATGTCGCAAAATTTTATTTCGTTTTAGTTTCCGTTGCTTGCGCTGCGTAAACGGTTAAAGGTATGCAACAAACTCACACGCCATTATCCCAGAAAGGTAGGCAGAGGTACAGGTCAAATACTTTTTGCCGTGAGTATTCCATCCCATACGGAAGGCATCGCCATATCTGCCAGAATTCCGTAGTATTTTAAAATTAAATACAGAAATGTATATTAGATTAAAGTGTTTTGGTTTTTTTTTATCCATTTTCTACAGACGAGCTGCTAGGCGCAAGGAAGTTTCCGCACAACTATCTTAGTGCAACAGGATATCCCGAGTCGTCTTGTATGCGTCAAAGAAGCTGTGCAAAGGTTACTTCCAAAAAGGTCGTATGAAGAGCGAACATTCACGTAGAATATAATTGCACAAAAAATTTAAACCAACATTTTCATAACACCTTGTTGCTATGCTATTAATTTTGTCTACAGAACGAAATGTCTACAGGACCTTTGTCTACAGAATAATAAGTTGCATTTGTGTACTTATGAGAGCTAAGCGTCGGTTTCAAGACATAATATATTACATATTTATGTTGTAATATGTTTAACTCTTATCACATGATTTATAACGTATGTCGAGAATTGTGTTTGCGATATATCTCTGTCTCTGCAAACGAAAAATAAGGTATTCTGTAGATTTCATGTAGAAATTGTTTTGCTCGAGTTTCATAACGTGAGTATATATAATTTGGAAGTAGGTATATATATATATAGCTTCGATTTATTTAGAGGTTATCATCGTGTTAATTCGGTGTTTTATCTATCTCAATAGCATTTCGTTTCCTTATCCTTCGTACAATACGTTTACTCTTAAAATATATCATAGTCCGGTTTTGACCGGCCGGCATAATTGTGTCGACTGTCGAGGGGTAATCATCTCTCATCAGTCGTCATTCTATTGGACCACACTCCATTTACCTCTACTGTCGGGTGCAGTTTCCCGTAAAATATATGTTACAAATTTCTTTGCTTGATATTTTTAAAATAACACTTTTAAACCTTTGAAGTATATTTGCACGAATATAAAACAATTTACAATACGCAAAAACGTAAATTAATTTATAAATTAACTAACCATTTGACAAAAAAATACTTTGTCAAAAATTTGTATCACGGTTAAACAATTGCCCGTAGAAAATTGAACCGCTTTTGTTTTTTTGCTGACCGCAGTCAACGACTCCTTTGTGGTGGTGACTCCATCGACCTTCACCACGAATCCGCCTCTGAAGGTGCCTTAACCAATGACACAGCTGACAATAACTTTGTCGATTAACCACAATTATTGTCAGTGCATGAGCGTGTTGGGAATCGTGTTGTAACTTTAAGCCTTATTTATATAATTTAATATCAGCCTTGTATTATATGCTGTCCCACTGCTGGGCAGGAGCTGCGTACTACTGAGAGGGTTTCGGTCTTAGTCCACCACGCTGACCTACATGTTGGTAGATTGCACATACCTTTGAAATTATTTTGGAGAACTTCTCAGATCTCTTTCTCCCTCTAACTTTTTCTTTACCGTCAAAGCAAGCGATAATTCACAAAGAATACACGCATAACTAAATGAGCGGCCTTGGGTTTTGAACCTGCAGACACTCGTCTCGGAAGTCCGTTCCACACCCATTAGGCTATCGCCGCTATAAAGCCTAACCCCCTTATTCATAGACGTTTTTTATCTAAGGAAGGAGCATTGTTGTGATAACAAGTCTGTTTCTCAGCTTCGTTTATCTGACAGCCAACTAGATTCAAGTTGTATCTAAATATTAGCCAATCACAACGGCCCTATGTCTACGCACTGCGAAGGCTGTCATGCCGTCAGCACTGAGAAACAGACTTGTTATCACGGCAATGCTCCATCTTTAGATAAATAACGTCTACGAATAAGGGGGTTAGCCTATAAGCCTCATTCAGAAGTTTCAATTATTGCTAGCATACGTAATTATTGGACTCTGCCTGAACATGTGCAATTGCGAGGTAATTCTGACCCACGTTGACCTATATGAGTATTTTGATAGATATTCACAAGAAAATGATTGCTCGCAATAATTTCTCCTTCTATCAGCCGTTTTCAATAAACGATCCCAATCTCAATCTTCAATCCGATTCCGAGAATGAACCAATCAGAATAACTCATTTGTACGCATGTCACAAAAGCTTTATTCTGATTGGTCCATTTTTGAGATAGATCGAAAAAGCTATCGGGATCTTTTTTGAAAATGGCGGTAACTGAGGCTTTATATTACTATTAATTTTACCTTCACCTCTATATTCAAAAATGAGACAATTTTATTAACTAGAATACCTTAATTTAACATTGTATACTCACTTTCAAAGCATATTTAAAAATGAAACAAACCTTATTAAACAAAATATAGGGCACGAAATACTTTAAACAAAGTAAAAAAATATATACAAACGCTTTCATTACGAACTTGCAAATCCAGTAAAATTGAGCACAGCTTTCAAGCCAATACGTTTAATTAAGGTTACCGTTAATATTTGCGTCTTGAACGTTTTTAATAAATCTCTATTTTGGATATAATGGGAGCGCGACTAGAGCGTGGTTCGCATGTCTCATTTTACTGTCTATAACTTTCTCTCCTGGTTTCGCGCTTATAGTTTTCTGGGAGAAAAAATTACCTATGTCCTTCCCCAAAGTCTCAAACTATATTCATATCAAAATTCAACGAAATCCGTTGAGCAGTTTTTGAGATTATGTAAAATGTTCTGTAAATAATTTGTACTAAAATTAAACATAATTATAAAAAATAAATGTTTACGTTTTACTTAAATAACATCGTCATAATATAAAATGTATGATAATATAATACATTTAAATTTCGTTACGTTTTTCTTCATTCAAATATTTTGATGTTGCAATTACCTTAATGATTTCATTAAGTAATTTATAATAAAACTACCAACCGTGATAAAATAAAAAAAAATGTTTTAGGTACTTACAACTTGATTGTCTTAAAAGATTATATGTACATAATAACAGTTTGATTTATAAACTGACAAAAAAATATGATATCAAATTATAATAAATTTTGTCCATTCAATTTGATTTAAACCAAATAAGAAAAAAAGGCCCTTAACTCAGCAGATTTTTATTATATAAATCGGAACACCAAGATCATATTATGTAGCTCTCTTAATCGTCTTTACTGGAATATTGAAATTAGACTATTTAACGATTTGTTTCGCGTTTTTGCTCTATGATAACGAAGGCTGCAAACCCTACAAAACGTCGGAAGTAAAATCCTACTACAACTTTCAGAGTTTTCTCTGACTCTAGCTTTTTTGCTCAGGTTTATTGACCACCCGCCCTGATAGCTTCAGGGAAGAGGTAATTCAGTCTCCCTGTTGTTCCCCGTGTACGAAAAACGTGTCCCCTAACACTCTGCTCAATATAATAGACGTATGGATTGCTGCTTGTTTTTGGAGGATGTTGATATCTATGGTGGAATTCAATGTGTCAAATCCTACTAATATTATAAATGCGAAACTTTGTGAGGATGGATGTATGTATGTTTGTTCCTCTTTCACGAAAAAACTACTGAACGGATTTGAATGATAAAATAAAAAAAATGCTTTATTCATCACGTAGGCGAACATAGTTGCACTTATGATAAGTCAAGGTACATGAGAATATTTAATTATTACTTAATTAAAGTAGCTTATATAAACAAAGACAATTTATATTGAAAATAAAATAAATGAAAAATATACTTAGTAAACAAAGAAGCCAGCTCGGGCTGGCAGGGAAGAAGAAATAAAATGAAACTTTATAGTAATATTGGTTATACATCAAAATAACACATAGGCTATAATTTCTAATGATTTTGTGTAATTTGCTCATAATATAACGAAACATATCAAGTAAGTCGGAAAAAAAAAATATCCCGGAAAACTCCTTCATGCGGGCGTAGCCTCGAGCAAAACCTAGTATAACATAAATACCGCGCAATAATTATTAAGTAGTTTTATTTAAATACCTAATTGTTTAGTTTATGAGCATAGGGTGAGTAGGGAAGAAGAGATGTCCTCAAAGCGCGAGCAATGCGTCGCGAGACACCATTATATTCTCATGTTACCTAGTCTATTTTTATTTATAACTTCAAGCAATTGACAGTTATATAAAATGAATATTTTCGTTAAGTATTCTTAAATTTTCTAATTTACTACTTTTTCTTTCATAAGAACAGTAATACATATAATAGTAACCCCCAGATAAACATGGGTTTTATAGTTAGATATAATATAATAATATTATGTATAGAAAATCATGTAATTTGTATGAGTAAACTGTACCTAAAAGGGAATAGATATATTAATAATAGGTAATTTGCCTAACTACGTTCTCTAATTACAAGTACGTATATTTTTTTTTTTGCATACCGTTGAAACGGTGAAACATGTTGCACATGTAAGATATTTAACATCATAATTTATATCATGTTTTATGTAAAATAAATTGTAAAAATAAAAATAAGAACCTTCTCCTGACAATAACAAACACAGCAAAAAAAAATATTGAAATCGGTCCAGCCGTACACGCGTGATGTTGTGACCAAGGGAAATAGGCATTCATTTTTATATATAGTGTTTAATTGTTATATTTATTATATAAGAAACGAAAAATGTAATATTTAAAGTCGGAGTTGTGTGCCCTTGGGATTTCAACTTGCGGAAATTCGTATCGGCAGTCCGATCCACACCCAACCAGGCTATCGTCGCTTTAATAAGTAACTTAATTTAACAAGATCAATGTATTTTGTATACTTTCCCATAGCCATATAGGAAAGTAATTATAGTTGTAATCACACGCATTCGTATAATCTTTCTATAATTATAGGAAACTAGCTTATTCTCGCGACTTCGGCGCATGGCTTCTCAGAATTAAAGCAATTAGTCTACGAGACAAGAGTGACTGTTATAATGTCCAACTAATACTACAGTGCGTGTATAATGTTGTTTGTTGACATAAATAGTCAATCCAGAGACTATACAGACGGATAAATATACAAAATATAACATTTATCATTTTTATAATATATTCGCCCGCATGAACAGCCTATCCCGCTCCAAAAGTCCCTAAAAGAAGACGTGCGAGAAGACCGCCATTTTTAATTTTTCTATTATCTTGTTCTATGATCTATGTCTCTGGTGTACAAGAAAGTTTAAATAACTAACACACTAAAGCAATTCATAGCGCTAATTACACGACGTCAGCGCCATCTATTTAAAATGAGATTAAAATATTCCATTATTCCTCAAGGGCGAGAATAACCGGGATAAAAAGTGGACTATTCGTTAATCCCACATGTTAGGTACTCGTGTACCAAATTTCGTACAAATCCGTTCAGCCGTTACTGCGTTTACTTCTTATAAACATCTTTAATAATATTTTTTTATTTTTACGCGAATGTTAGATATTAAAATCAAACTATTTTTCGGATTTTATTGCGGTTTTTATATTTTAATTTTCTCCCATTAAGATGAAGTGAAAATTAAATTTAAAACCACGATAAAATCCGAAAAATAGTTTAATTTGAAACATCTTTAATATTACTCTCACTTTTAATACTATTAAGAAAAAATAAAATTCAATTATTCCAAATATATAAACTTAATTTATATTAAGTACAAACAAGCAAACAAACTTCATTTATCTGTAACAATTCTTGATAATTACAGCATGTGAAAGTAGTTCTTGTTTAAAACTGGATCAAGACTTATAGGGCGATGTTAAAAATACACGCAAAACCAATAATTGTAATTGACCTTCGCGCGGTATGTTATGGATTGGCAAAGTATTTTTATGATTCAAAAGTATACCAGAATATATGTGGGCCATATCCTTAATAGAAAAAAAAGATAGATTGTTATCTATGGTAGTATTTTATGGTAGAAGTAAAAGTCATTTCATGTATGATGTATAAGTTTTTTTTTTTTGGTAAAAAACGGAAAAATTATTCTAGATTTTAAAAATAAAGATTCCTACATATATGTGCGGAAATGGCTTGTATCTCCAGTTGCAACAGGCCGGCATAATTGTGTCGACTGTCATCGTAATCGCCTCTCGTCAGAATGTATTGAGCACTCCATTTGACATCAGATGCTTGCACTTCACCGTGCCTGTACAAAAACAGTTGCAAGGGGTTAATTGGGATACTATCGGCTATGTTATACATTTGTTCGCGGTGCTTTTACCATTGAGAATATTGCTTGAATAGCACGTAATGCCGGTTGGCAGACTTCACATTCCTTCGAAATTCTTATACCAGTTCCCTGACGATCTGTTCGCCATTAAACCAAGCTATTATATTGATATAAAAAAAGGATTCTCCAAATCGGTTCATAAATGAGCGAGTTCTGAGGTAACACAAAAAAAATCACGTCGAATTGATAATCTCCTTTTTTTTGGAGTCGGTTAAAAAATTAACACGTACCTTTGAGAAGTTGGCCATTGATTTGAACCTTTTTATGGCCAACTAGGCTATCGCTGCGACAATGATAAATCGATCTAAATTATTCGCATGACTATTAGTATTTCAAACTAAACCAGGGGCCTTATTCTCTATCCCGCACGTTATTTTGACAGTGTGTAACAAGCACGTAACACAACGCATCATGTTTAGGACTATAGAAATTTGTCTTACAAAATACCATTCCACGCACATTTCTCGAAGATAACATGACACGGCCGCGTTACGTGTTTACACTATCATACAGAATAAGGGCCCTGATTCTTCAAAGTTTAGTATCGAAACTATGTATTATAATGATTAATGTGAGGTTATATAATGTATTTGGTTCCAAAATTTTTAAAGAAATATTGAAATTTATGAATAAAGATTTAATTATTTCAAATGTAACCTTCGATAGTCGCAAGTCGCTTTTACGTTAATTAATTATCGTAAAAATCCAATATTATGTATGTATTGTTTTTTTATGATAGTGACCCACTATTATAATTTATTTCAAATAAGGTGATAAAATTTAGACAATCATAACAAAATTGATTATTAATATTGTAAAAAAAAAAATACATTCTAAATTCAAATATTTTTATCGTGTAATTTAGAAATATAAAAAATGAGATATATTTATATTAAAAGCAGAGTGTGAGTTATTTTATTCGCTTCTTATTTAAAAAGCGTTTTGGTTAATTTCAATATTTGTTTCATTTTAAATAAAAAAAAATACAAGGATCTTCCTTTCCAAGTCACATGGCACTGCTCGAAGTTCAAACGGGTACGCAGAATTTCCCAACAAATTGCACAAAGGTAACAACGGCGAAGGCTTTATGATTTCTATATAACTATAAAGACAACTATACAGAAACAAAGCATATAGTATATCAAACCGTTGGAATAAGGAGCGACTGGCGTTCTGTCTTATTCAGCTGATTCGAAACGTAATATGAGGTAGCATAAATACAACGAACAATCATGCAGCTCTGATACCACTATTTTTTTTATTTGCTGGTGGTAGTTTTTTTTTGCACCGGACTCTATTTACCATCCAGTTGGGCGATATGGCGATAGGCTTGCCCCCTATCACATCATGGGACGGAACATACTTGGCGAAAAGTGGGTGCCCTAGTTGCGCCTCTGCATACCCCTTCGGGGATAAATGCGTGATGTTATGTATGTATGTGTTGTAGTGTTGGGCATTTTCCTGTGCCTGTATAGAAAAATATCAGACTCAGCTCGCGGGAAAGTTTATGGAAATAAACCCAGTTAATGTTTATGGTCTATATACATGTGGAATCATTTTAAATTCTGCGTTTCCATTAATGATAAAACATGTACAAGTTTCTGTATTTATTTTGATTTTTGGCCTATCTAGACTACTATTGTATCGTACATAATTTATCAATGTCATTTACACTAACAAGCAATTTTATCAAAAAATATTTATAGCAACATGAACTGAGGAATAATTAAAATATATATTGTTGACCTTCATAAATCATCAAATCGCCCCCTGTTCTTAGAGTGTTGAAGTACACGAATTTAAAAATAACTCATTTTGTATTGCATTAAGATTTAAAATGATTTGTACAAAAAACATTAACACATTCATTATTGCACAGCGAATATTATGGTTTGAAATTTTTCCGTCCATAACTGTGCCCTACCACTCAATAAAACGCTAAAAATAACCTCAAAAACTGGTGCGACAGTTAAAATTGCGTTCAATTCGTTGAATAAGATAAGGTTGCTTAAAATTATTTAAATAAAACTCCACATATGTGTTATTTTGGGCAGATATTATATTAAGAGAATTGAAACCGGTCGCGGTAAGGTTATGTCGGTGGCGAAAATCTGTGTTCGTTCGGTAACCCTACGTGGACGTCAGGCGTCAGTCTAACTTGATCACCAGTCTGTACACAACCGTTAGTGGGGGCGTACGCATCGCGGCGCTTTTACGCGGGAAATCGCTCACGTGTTACTTCGCGAGTGTTCCAATTTCAAACGTGGTATACATTCAAAAAAGGAATAATCGAATTGTGAAAAGTGACAGTTGATGTGTTTGTGTAAAAGTATATAAGTGATAAATGTGTTGAGTTGCCAACTGGCTGGAAATAAATGTGATTAAAATAAAAATTCATAAAGCCGGTGAATGCGATGATCGTTGGTTTAGATCTATTTATTGGTTTATTGAATTCAGCTGTGCAAACGTATGTATGTAGCGAGTTGTGAAGGGGATTATGCAAATTTACATACAAAAGAATTTAAATTTCCAATGTCTGAAAACGATAACACATGCAAGCTGACGGTTTTCTATAATTACTTTTTGGAACGTGTTTTTCTTTTAAAAAAATTAAATTGGCACGCCTTCGCGTTTAAGGTCATTCTAAATTTGAATTTAATTATCTTATTCATAAAATATAATGGTGTTTAAATTTCGAATTATAAGTGGTTAATTACTGTTTATTATACGTTATGCAATGATTATATTTTTTTCCGTGTATTGCCTGAGGGGCTACCATCGATTCGTAATATAATTTGCGAAGTTTTACGACCACAGTAACAATTGTTTATGGTTATATAACTCGTTTATATGACCATGGCAAATTCTGCCAGCTTGTTACTATCGAAGTGTGTATGGCTGGTATAAACATGCTATTTTACCTATTGTTTTTTAATTACGTGCCATTTTCATTGAAAGGTAAACAGATGTTGAATTCGCGATTATATTAATAGAACATGTTTGTCTAGAAATAATGTGGTTTATGTTTTTTGTTAATTTATGTTTAGCGTTGTGATATCAATTTTACGGTAGTTATTTGTACTGTCGTACATTTCACCATTTTTATGGGTAATCGCAATGCGTTTAGAATAAAGCCATTTTTTATGCGGAAAACCGGGTTATTTGTGGTTATTATTTCTTAATTTATATACATTAATATTATAGCCAGTATTATTAGTATTAGGCATTCTGGAAGATTAAAAAATTATATTTAATATTTTTTTTGTTTTTGGATAATAATTTATTCTATCAACTTAGGGTTGTCACATATTTGTCTATGAAGGTTTTTCACACGATTACTTTGTAATAGTTTCAGACATCCCTATTTTTGCTTCACATGACAATGACTTGTACGAAATAACTAAATCTTTTTAAAATAATCAAAAAACATTATCACGTGTGTGTAATTTAGGACACAAAAAATGACATTGGTTCGTCAGAGAACATATTACAATTATTTTATTTACACAAAATAAAAATTAAAAATATTATTTAATGTGCAAAGTGCATGTAAGTGAGCAGATTTTGTTAAGCATAATATTATGTAAATTAACAATTAATTACGTTTTGTTCTTCCTGAAAATAATATTAAATACATTAACGTTTACATTTGCGTTATTGTTAGCATTCAATGTATTAATCGGACTAAAAAACACACATTACGTACCTAACAACTAAGACGTGGAAGTAACATTATAAAATTTAATATGCGAAATAATTTGTATAGCAACATAATATATGTATTTATACGTCATAGAACAGTGTATTGAAATGAAACTAATTTTCCGGATTCTATCGCGGTTTTTCGTTTTTTATTTTTCTCCCGACGTTTCGAAGACTTTGCAGCCTTCATGGTCACGGGGGGGACTGAGGTGTTGTTCATCCGTAAAGTCAAAGTTACAATATCTACCTACATTTTACAATTATACTTTTTTAAAATTTTTAGCTGTTGGTGGTCCGATCTACGCAGAATGAGCTCACAGTGTCTTGAAGTCTGGCAGCCGGTCTTTTGGGTTCCGATTTAATTAAATGTAGAACTGGATATTATACTGGATATTATTAAATGTAGAATCGCGATAGAATCCGGAAAATTTGTTTAATTTCAATGTCTAACATTCGCGTAAACATAAGAAATCATTATAGAACAGTGTAGTTAGTGTTTTGTCTTTTTTTTTGCTTTCATGCTAACCGTATTTTTAGGAGCTATATATTCAAAATGGCTGATACATATAAAAAATATATATATTTGCAATATATTATTAATTATTATTTTTATAAATTCACTACTTTTTGGGTATCAGTTGAACAATTTAAAGAAAATAGGAACTTTATATTTACTTTAGTTATTGAAAACTTTATAGCGGTGATAGCCTAGTTCGGTGTGAAACGGATTACCGAGACGAATGTCCACAGAAAATAAAATAAATGAAAAATATAGTTAACAAAGAAGCCAGCTCGGGCTGGCAGGAAAGAAGAAATAAAATGATGTATATATGTAATTTTAAATAAACAATAAGGGAGAAACGCGTCGCGATCCTCTCCGGTGGGGACAATCAAGGCCCTAACCTAGCTAACCTACCAGCCTTTCACTAACTACCTAAGCAATGACTACCCGAAGAAGAAAGGCAGAAAGAAACTCCGGGCTTTATTTTTTTGTCATCAATTGTCCATTGAATCTTTTATATTATTATTATTAAATATATTCTTTTACTAAATACTATTCACATACTATTCACCGTACTGGTGTCCACCGGGCTTGCAATAAACATAGCTCGTGTGAGTTTAGTAGATGTTAATTACCCCAAAAGTCAGACTTGTTGATTTAAATATAAATAAAGGTCAGTAAAACAATGGATTTATTGTTCTTGCAAAAATACGTGTTAGTGTTTTATATATTGATGTTTTATACAATAAATTAATGCGTTTTATATCCTTGTGTTCGTGACCTGTGGAACCCTAAAGTCTAGACTGTTGACCAATTTCTAGGACATTCATAACGTTTTGAATGAAATAAATAGTTTATTAGCAACAAGCAAAGATTTTAATGATGAAACTTATATTGAAGATGCTCGACACAAAAGAAATGCTTTGTTAGATTTGTAAATGCATATACTCGGCATTAGAGTTTTGTGCTTGACATTGTGATAGACTACTTCCTATCACAATAGTTTAATTCAAAGTTTCTTGCCCGTTCTTCTCTGGTGAGAACTTTCCGAACTGGTGGTAGAGTTAATATTGACGGAATCTAAATAACGTATAACATTTTACGGATTCAAATAAATCATTTCATTTTTTCATTTTAATATGGGACGGATATAATGAGCAAGCCAATTGCATCTCTACCCAACCCTTCAGGGATGATGGTGAGTGTATAAGACTCTGATTTATCGATCTGTATTGTTTTTGATTTTGATAACCACCAGGGTATAATGAGCTCTCGATAGATAAAGCTCGAGTGTAGATATGATGTCAATAATCACGGATTAGGGATCATCTATTGCCTCAATGCGTTATGGCATATATCAGAATGGATAAGGCATCGAAAAGAAATCTTCGCGCTAAAGCAAGCAGACTCTTCATATTAATTTTCACATTTGCAATACTAGGGGACAAAGAGATGCGTTGTCGGTTGTATTCAGTGGGAATAAGCGTTTTTTTTAAGGTCGCCAGGTCGTATCAATGGTATATCCCCAGTCGAGGTGGGACATTAATTTAATATTGCTTGATAATATCAGATTTGTAATATACTTTCCTAATGTTGGGCTCGGGCCTCCACTACTGAGAGGGTTTAAGTCTTAGATAACTACGCTGGTCTAATGCTGGTTGGTAGGTTTAACATAGCTTCGAAATTCTCTGGTATGCAGGTTTCCTCACGACATTTTCCTTCACCGTTAAAGCAAGCGATAATTCACAAAGAATACTCAAATAATTTTAGAAAAATCAGAGTTACGTGTCCTTAGGTTTGAACCTGTAGACATTAGTTTGCAGTCCGTTCTGCAGCCAACTAGGCTATCGCCGTATAAGGTATAATATATAATAATATATATAATATGAAGCAATAGCATACGTAATAGTCTCTTTGTCAGACTTGAGAATTGACTCATATTTTCTGATTTTGATTTATAGTTAGTTCCTGGTTGATTGAGTTATATAGAATAAAGCCTAGTTGACATGAGGTCAGTAGCTAATCTGCACTTGCATAAGGATTCAAGAATGAAAGTTGATTGTTTATGAGTAGTGATGCTCACTATCAGGAGAGCAGCTTTCTCATCTTCTTGTTAAATAATAATAATAATATCTGCCCTGTATTATATACTGTCCTACTGCTGGGCACGGGCCTCCTCTAACTACTGAGAGGGATTATTATCCCTTATTAAATAGTGTAATGGAATATATGCCGTACTAGTTTTTGCCTGTCACTATGCCTGAAAGAAAAAGTTTTTCCCGGGATAAAAGAAGCCTATAGCACTTAGGAGTAATGTAGTTTCTTATTTGTGAAAAAAAAAACTAAATCGGTTTAGTACTTCCTAAGATTATCGCGTTCAATAAACAAGAAAACTCTTAAGCCACATATACAAATATAGATAGATTATACACAAACAATATAATACTGATAATAAATATGAAAGGTATGCTACATACAATTGGATGAATTTCAATAACAGGTCGACATAATTGAGTGGACTGGCGAGGGCTTCTTTTCTCGTTATAAAACGCCCTATCAGGACCCCACTCCACTTCCATTCAGTGGATTCTTTGCAGTGACCGTTTTAAAAATAAACAAAGATCAACTCCTAAATCAACAGGCTACGATATAATTGATATCCGTTCGAGTAGAAGCAACAACTAGTAGAATTTTATAAAGCTAAACAACCCAAAGATTTTGATCGTAATGCCCCGTTTGATATTAATGCAAATAAATTAATATCACGTTTACCTTGCTTTGTGTATTTGAAGAGTTAATAATTCTCTGTCCGATTTTAAAGTTAGGTAAAGCTAAATTGTCTGAATCTATTAATGAATGTTATCGATATGCATACAGAAGCGTCAATAGATATAAAATTATAATCGACTCGGTATTGCTCGGGGCATCGCTTGTGGAAACCTTTCCTGCTACAAGTCCCTAAAAGACTAAGGCCATTCATAGCACTAACTACAAGACGCCAGTACCGTCTATAAAAAATATTAAAAAATTCTATTATTACCAATGGGAGCAAATTACCAGGATACAAATTAACCTATGTGTCAGACATGGTCTTATCGTAGTGGTCTGAGTTTATTTCTAACAAACATACAAACATGACCACAATCTTACGCATTTATAATCATATAACATCAAAAAGGCGACATTATAATTACACATTGTTAGTTGCATTTTAATGTATAGTGTATTATGATTTAGAGGGAATTGAAGAATATAAAGAAATGACAATAAACCCTAAAGAAATCGAAAACCTAACAAGATAAAAAGCTAACTCAAAAGAAAACGATGACAAAGAAAATTTAATCAAATGATAACAAATAGTATAAATATAGATCCACACAGGTCGCTCTTCTATTAAAGATCTCTATGAAAGAATTTAAATCTTAGTTCTTTAGGCTATAGAACATGAGCAAGAATAATAAAAAGGACGTCTTGTCGATAAAGAAAGTCTAGATCGCGTTTTGAACACGAAAGTTCGGCGAAATTTTCGGTTACACACTGAATAAATTTTACGAGCGAACCAACTCGACTGTACAGAAATTCAAGGGACAAAAGACTTCATAGGTTAACACGCTGGAGTTTTTCTAAGTGTCGAAGAAATGATTTGTAAAATATTCTTTATAAAAGTCGTGCTGGGACAAATTCCAAAACAATTTGTATGCGCATTGAATTTTTAGTGCGTCCTTTTCTATTTATGATATAGGATTATAGATTTTGATTGTAAGAAATACAACTGCTTATTCTATATTATGATCTAAGGAACTGATTCAAAGTTCAGATGAAATTGAATAAAGTCCGTAATTGTGTTAGCTTTCTACACTAATGGGGCCGAGTCTCTTTGATTCCATTAATATTGGCGCCATTATCTATAGGTTTCAGTATCTCTTCTGTTATAGAAGTAAAGATTGGTAATATAATAACCTCTGTATAAAAATTGCCTTGTTGTGGCCATTTGTATTGCGTAGTAGTATGATTGTAATTTTGATGGTCTCAGGTTCGATGTCCAGGTCACGGAAAGTGATATAGCTGTAAGACTGAAAATGCTTGTCTTTTTTAAAAAGTTACTCCACAATTTTATTATGGATTTTGCCAATGTCGAATATGAGATATAAAAAAAGAACATTACTTTATTAAAATGTATAACTTTCAACCTAAAATGCATTTTAAAAATAAAAGTCATCAAAAACAATTTATGGGACATCACGTTTGAAATTAGCATTAGAGACAAACAAAATAACATTCAACATACTTGGAAATGCTCGATAAATGTAAATAGCTCGCTACTGCATAGGTTACTTTGCTTGTGAAATATGTATGCGATCCACTTCTGCTTATCCCTGAAAAGTGGAAAAGGAGCGACGTACAAAGATATGCAAAACCTCGTTGATTACTAAAACATCAAACCCACATAGTATCTTGTTTGCCATGGCCAGTTCTACGAAACATGCATGGTTATACTTTTATTTCTAATCATTTTTCCTGTTTTTTTCATAATTTTTTATTGATGTTCCACTCCTATTGGTCCTAGCGACATGTTATATAGCTTATAGTTTTCCTCAATGAATGGGCTATCCAACAGTAAAATAAATTTTCGATTCGAACCAGTAGTTCCTAAGATTGGCGTGTTCAAACAAACTGTTCAGCTTTATATAATAGTATAGATAGATGACGTCTTGACATGTAAATATCTTTAATATAAAATTGCTATTATAGTTAGATATAATGGGTGGTGACTGCCTCGGTGGCGTAGTTGTATTGCACGTCCGGTACAATAGCGCTCTGAGGTCCTGAGTTCGAATCCCGGGTCGGGCAAAGTGATATTTGGGTTTTTCCGCTCAGTATCAGCCCGGAGTCTGGAATTTGTGCCCGATATGGCGATAGGCTCGCCCCCTATCACATCATGGGACGGAACATACTTGGCGAAAAGTGGGTGCCCTAGTTGCGCCTCTGCACACCCCTTCGGGGATAAAATGCGTGATGTTATGTATGTATGTATAATGGGTGGTAGATGCTATCAGTGGCGAAAGGTCCATATGACCTGATTCTTGACGCTTCCCTTTATATAGAATTTCTGTAGGATCTAATAATCATTAAAGCAATTTGCATACCGCATTCATGTTTATAAGTATATGTTGTGTCGGGTTCCGTTTAGGTAAATTTCACCTTTAGCCACTGGGTGCTATAATGCGATTATGATTTTTTATACACCTTAAATAATTAAAATTTCAAACAGCTGCATAGCATTGTTTTGAACCTGTCATTTGGAGGCGGATGTAGTCTCATATTGATTTAATTATTTCACTGTAATTGTAATTTGCCATTAGGTTACAATATCCTTTAAAGTGGAACACAAAAATGTTTGCACAGTGAAAACTTGGGGATGGAATACACATGATCATAGATAGAGCAATGGAATACTTATCTAAAGTAAACATTTATTAAAGTAAACGTTTAAACAGTTAAATTAGATATTTACCATAAAGCAGATGAAAAAAAGTAATACGGCCTATTTTTGATATTCAAAATGCAAATTCAAAAGGACATACACGCAGATATATTTTTTTATTACTTTGATGAGCATACCGTTCGCCTTATGAAAAGCGATATGACCGCCCATAGACAGTAGAAACACCATCCAACACCTTGAATTACAAAGTATTGTTAGGTATTCCATTGCGCTCGTCATCCTAAGACATGGGATGCTAAGTCTTATGCCAAGTAGTTACACTGGTTACAATGTAAATCCAAACTATAAACATACGGTGATAAATATAGCATCTTTTGTAAAATGAAAGGGGTATAGCGAATGACAGTCTGTCACACGCAGGATTGTATCATAGGCAGGCCCTATTGTGATACTAGCGTTGCTACATCGTACTAAACATTGTCTCCATTTTGTTTCTAATTAGCTCATTTTGTGGCCTTTTTTATTTTTAATTCTTTCTGGTCTATTAGTTTCCATTTGATTCTGGGAGTATTTTTAATTAGTTTGTTTTCGTCAGAATGTTATCGAAAAGTTTAAATTAAGTCTAACACACTGGTGAATTTGGTTTCACCGGTATAGTTAACGGGTAATGTAAATGAATTAGTTTGACGTAATAAAGGAAAAAATTGTATTTAAATATACACGTCGGGAATTATAAATTAACTGACATCGCTTACATCGGAATATTTAAATTCCAATAGAAACTTTGTTGGCACGATCTGGATATAAGATCTAGGTCCTAGGTCGTGAAGGGTGGCACTAGATGAAAGAGAAAAAACAACAAGCGTGTTAAAATTGATATTTGAGGTGAATTTGCAGTTCCTTGTCTAAAGAAAGAGGACTTGTTAACTATGTCTGTTTTGTCTTCGAAATGTATAATGGATTATTAAATTTTTACTGAAACTATAATGATTTAAAAACTTAAACACACGCAAAACAATCTGCAGTATTTCATTTGCTTAACGAAGCAAAATTAAGTTATAAAGTTCATTCAATCGTAATTTGTAACAGTGTTTCAAACGTATTTTGTGTTTTGAAACATGTTTTGTCATTTCAAATTTTGTATTAAAATCTTTTGATTTATTATTATAAATTTAATGCCATAAAAACAAATGTTTTTGTAAAACAACGGTCGAGTGCAACGTAAAATATTTCTTTGAGCAATTACTTACGCATTCCTTACTGAGAATTCACCTCAGTGTAGTTTCAAAGTTTAAATAGTTTGTAATTTTCTATTCAAGATTGTTAAAAATTTACTGAACACTATATTGTTAATATTTACTGAAAAGGATTTTGAAATATGGACAATCTTTTTTCTTCTTTTTTCTTCTAGTTTCACATGAAATTGTCATTCCTGTGAGTATTGACAATGAAGCAAACAAGGCTTCCTTGGATACTTTATACCACCCTAACAATTGTAAGTGTGGCAACTTCATTTGTGAGTTAATCAAGATTTATATTATGTTATTATCATTGGCTGGTTTAGTACGTGATTTGATGGTAAATTACCACTACAGAAACTCCTGTAACTTCTTAATTCCGAGTCCTTTATGAAAGTCAATAACAATAATATTATCGGCCATCTATATACCAGCCTACTGCTGGGCACGGGCTTCCACTACTTCCAAGAGCTTACGCTTTAGTCAACCACGCTGGCCTAGTGTAGGCAGACTTCATATACCCTCGAAATTATGAAGAATTCTCAGGTATATAGGTTTCTTTACAATTTTTCTTCACCATTAATGCGAAAGATAATTAATAATAGTACACGCATAATTTCTAAAAGTCAGAGATGTGCTTTGGCTCTTGAACTTTTGGACCTTCGTCTCGGCAGTCCTTTTCATGCCCAACTAGGCCCACGGCATGCTTAAGTCATTAGCGTTTCCATAATCCCTCCGGTACTCAGATGCGATGATGTTATCAACACCAGCTCCTTGGCTACCTTCTATAAAACCATGTTTAAACGAAAATCAATCCTACCCTGCTGCCTTTTAGGTACTTTATTTAAAGCATAGATAATTTATAAGATGTCAACAATACATATTCATAATGCATAGTGTGAATACTTAGCGGAAGTGTTTGCGTTTATGTCGGCATTCTATAAGTGAGTTCTGCCCTTAAAGGCATGCGGGTATTGCGTTCTATTCATAAATTTCATTTCACAAAGGACAACGTGATTTCAATGTAATTGTATGCGACCTAAGATCTAATTTCTAACTGTTTAGTGCTGTACCTTGCAAAATCCAGTGAAGCTTGCCCCTTCCTGCTGCAAATACATATCTGAAGTATGGTTATATTAGTTTAAGTGGTTCTTAGAGTGCAATTCAGTTACGCTATTAAGTTTTTTTTATTCGTGTTTCTTAAGTTTAAAGTACAAAAAATACACCAAACGATTCGATGGTATTTATTGATACATATAACATTTGTTTTGAAAAGGATTTAATAAAAATAATTAATAAGAGTATTTATATATTATTAGGAAAAGCAACAGTTACTGCAAATACTCGTATACACACTTAAAGCATCTCAATGTTTGCCGGCAAACATAACAGCTACATGACATTACGCGTGTCACGGAAAAATAACCTCATTATGTAGTATATAAGGTTATATTCCCGTGACACACGTGTAGCTGCCATGTTTGCCGGCAAACATTCCGATGCTTCACGGGTTAATGTATGTTAATAAAAGTGACCCCTCTGCACCTGACGGTAAGTTGAGTGGAGAAAAGTGAGTGCCCTTCTCACTTCTGCCTACTACTTCTGGGATAAAAGCGTGATGTGAGTTGATACTCTATGTAAATCTTACTCTACTTAGTTTTAGTTGTGATTGGTCACTCTATCGGGCCGTGCAGATGAGACTGTTTATTGCAATAATTATGCCGGCTAGAGTGATTGACTGATTCCATACACTTGACAGCGTAAATTGCGTGTACATCGTATCTATTTCAAGTGGGATAAAGGTTATAATCGCTTAATGTTTATAATCTAATGCAAATGTGTTGTTTAGATACCCTTTAATATCAGCACCGACGTAAACAAAGCATTATCAAGAATCAACCCGACAAGTGATATTACCTACCACGGAACGTGAATTTAATATTCAAGTTTAAACTTTATTTCAAGTAGCTAACTCATTTTTTTCTTTAAATTAACGTACTTACTCTACTCTCTTTATACCACCTCTCATCTAATTAATTCATTATTATATAACTTTTAATACAATTTTATTGTATACTAGCTTCCGCCCGCAGCTTCGCCCGCGTGGATTTCGGGTTTCAAAAATGGAGAAGGTGCTCAATTTGTCGGGATGTTTTTTTAATTTATGGTGGTATGCAGGTGGTCCGATTGTCCGGTCAGGGTCTGATGATGGGATCCTGGTGAAATCGAAGGAACTTTTAACCATTAAGGTTGCACACGAAATGACGGAAGCTTAAAAAATGGAGTAACTTCTCCCGTTTTCCCAACATTTTCCATCACTGCTATGCTCCTATTAATTGTAGCGTGATGAAAAGTATACTATAACCAGCTCAGGAGTATGAAAAATAATTGTACCAAGTTAAGTTAAAATCCGTCGAGTAGGTTTTGTTTCTATAACGGTTATACAGACAGACAGACAAAAATTTTACTAATTGCATTTTTGGCATCAGTATCGATCCCTAATCACCCCCAGTTATTTTTGGAAATATATTTCATGTACAGAATTGACCTCTCTACAGATTTATTATAAGTATAGATATGCAAAAGTAGCTCAAAAATTGTCCATAACGAAAACATGCATTTTAAAGTAAAACAAAAGAAATAATATCGTGATGCCAACCAAATAACTAATGATATATTAAATTTTGTGACTGTTCAATTTAGTCGGGTCCGCGATATCACTTTTGTTGAGTTTCAGAACGCGACATTACATTATTATATTCTGTGCTCCAACGCACACTGCTTTGATGTTAGGAACACACCTACATTGCTTAGACAACAGTGAACTTTATACAATAGCAATAAAGCTCAAATTGACTCTACGTATTAGTTAGAAAACGTTTGTATAGGAAATAGAAAAATGCTGTTTTGAGGATTTTCCCGGCAATTATTCGAATTTTTCTCACCTTTTAAACCTTCCCTAGACCTCCACGAATAATTCAAGACCAAGATAAGATAAATCCGTTCAGCCGTTCTCGAGTTTTAGCGAGACTAACGAACAGCAATTCATTTTTATATATATAGATTAAATATATTCTTACATAATATATAACCATGCCTGGCTCAGTGGCGTAGTTGCCTTGAGTAAGTGATATGACACCACTCTGAGGTCCTGGGTTCCAATCTCGGGCCGGCAACTAATATTGGGTTTCGCTGCTCAATATCAGCCCGGAGTCTCAATATTGTGCCCAATAAAAGTAGATGCTCTAGTTGCACTTTTGGCGTGATTATAATTATATTATGTTTCATTATTATCACGTCTGCTAAAACTATCTTTATATAATAAGTCGTAATGAATGCTAGCTCAGCAAACGGCCAGCGTGATATCTGAGTATACCTTTTCCGCCAGCACTTTTTGCTTAAATAGACATTGCAGTATGCATAATACTCCACTTTGCGTACTCGCTTTACTCACAGTTTATTTCAGTACGAACTAAAACACGAATTCTCTCATTATTCGTACGTTCGTTCTGAAATTAAGTGGTTACATTGTTTCCACCGTTGTTGGCGTGTTGACCTCGTTTTGTTCTCGAACGTTTCATGTGCCGTTTGAACTGCATGCCTTGTTATGAACGCCTGGTACCCTGGTACATCGTGCAGGTCGACTTCTAGCCTTGGTTGTAGGCATTGCTGTTTACTTATGCGATCCTGGTACATCAACGTCAATCTAGTCGAGTAAAATCTTAGGCAGATAAGACCCATATTGGCAAACGTTATTTAGCTAAGTACGGGTCAATGTTGTGGTCAAAGGCAACCTTAGGGAGAGGCGAACCGGACAACCACCTAGGACCTCGCGCTAACCGAGCCGGGCCAGCCACGTGTCGTTTATTCTTTTACTCCGCCGGAGCCCTCACTTCGTCTAGGGCCGCCACTAGCTATGATCATAACTCTGTTTCTCAGTACTGCTGGCATGAGAATCTTCGAAGAATCATAAAGGCTTATTTAATTCAATACTGATCATAAAAACCTAATATCCCAACCAAGGATTCAAACCCGGAACTTCTATCAAATGCTCTAGTTGCCTCTTTGTTTATTATTTCGGTGGAGTTGTGAAGTTACTTAATATTTTGTGAAATTCTAAATACCATTTCTGAGTATGATGAGCCCTGCATCAGTTTGCAATAATTCATCTACCTTTATACGTTTTATATTGTCAGTAACTTTAAAAAGAATTTTAATCTAATTTGAGACTTATTTCTTTGATAAAAAAATCATATTTCGTTAATCGACGTCATATTTGAATATAAGAGAATTATTATTTGTTATAATTATTATATGTTGTGTAACTTATTTGTTACACACACAATGTAGATACATTTAAAAAACAAAGAAAAAGTACTTAAAACTGTTTGATACAAAGGGATCCAGCTCAGTATATACTGGCAATTAAGCCAGCGCTGGTCTTCCGTTGTACCAATTTATTTTATTTGGACTGCATTACTTACTAGAGGTAGTCGGTACCAGAACAAAAAACACGACACCAGTTTACCACGAAATAATAGCAACCGGTGCAGTTTTTATTTATTTTAACAATCATCAACGCAAATAATTAAACATTACAGATATATTTAAGGATGATTACTGCCTTCCGAATTTGGTGTTTCGCGAATACTTGCTAGTCGTCCGACCGGTCAAACTGAACATGATAATTGGACTAATAATCGTGGGTGGTTGTTTCAACCATAATAAAAGATAAGTATAGAATCAACGTGGGAGTAGTCGGTTTTAATTTTACTTTTTAGGGTTTTGGACCTCAAAAGGAACCCTTATGGGATTACTTTGGTGGGTTACAGACTCGACGCACAGGCGTTTGTTTCTCAAGACCCTTTTTCTTAGGAACGCGTGGAGGTATTAAGTTGAAATTTATACCAAATACATGGATCTATGGTCTCTTTCTGTTGTGAATGAATAAAACTTGTAAGTCATTGTAAACTATAGATATGATCGTTTATGTCGCATATTTGTGATTTTACAAGAAATGCAAAGTCTTAGTGCACATGTAAAGGAAAAAAATAAAAAATAGTAAATATATACTTTAAAAAGCGTTTGTACGTAACCCCCGGGTACTCGAGTATAACTCGCAATAGTACGGTTTTTTGAATTTTATAAAATTTATGGAGCACAGAGGTTATGTAAGTTCATTGAATTTTGCAGTCGGTTAGCGCGAAATTTGGTTACCTAAGCTGACTTAAACTTGATAGTATACCTGCTTATAGTGAGAGGCAGGTATTTTAGATTCAGTCGGAGAAAAATCAGAAATCTGTGTGTTTTAATTTGAAGACACGTAATTCATGGATTGGATGTTCTTGATATTGTGATAGGCTTGCTTTCTCTGAATTGCCACTAACTTTGATTACTGTTCTCTTGTCCAGGTTGTCACTTCCAAAGCGTTAAGGTATTATGATAAATATTTGAAATGATAATCGCTGTGGTCAGATATTCACGTATTTTATTGTGATTGACTCTGTCTCTTAAATTACGAATTATTAACACAAGCTTATTTTGATATAAATCTATCTTCTGGAACTATAAATTATATTAGTGTCATTCCGTTTGCAATTTTAATAGATATGAATTTCTATTACGCATTTTCAATGATAACAGAGGTCTAATGCCAAGGACCTTTAGCATAATCAAGTCTTTTAGATACATTAGATACAGCTCGCCCCTCACGTGACACCTTAACATAATATAAATATATAACTACGTTTATTATTATTATTATATAACTATGTTTAAAAAGATACAGACTTCATAGCCTTCATTTTTCTAGATGATTATTTCGACTTGATAATAATCATTAAAATAGAAAGATTTTCTTACAAAAAAAAACATCTAATTGAAATATTGATAGAAAAACATAAAAAAAACAATAAGGTAGATAAGATTTTTTTTAATAGAACATAATTTTAGGCCTATTAAAAAAATATAGTGACGTTAATTACAATTTTCAAAAATAGAATGTTCTTGATTTAAATTAGAGAAGCTGGTTGAATTAGCAAAAAAATAAAACTTTATATTATTCCTCATTGTGAATTGTAAAAATGATCATCACAGCTTTCGAAATTTCTCTACTTCTTAACATTAGGCAAAACAGAAAAGCAAATCGAAATAGCCAGAGACAAAATTAGGTTTAGATAAGAAAAAAAAAAGAGATTTATCTATATGTCACAGGTCACTGCGAATCACGTTTTACAAAAACCACTCAACTTCTGGTGTGAAGTAAGCCTGGTCTACGATGAACAACAAAAACTTCTTTTATTGTTTTCTCCTGAGAGTGGAAATTCTATTAACATTTGGAACACATTAGTGTCGGACTTGTTTGTTACGAATAACTTCGGCTTGACTTAGGATGAAACAAACTCGACGTTTAGGTACAAAGATCGTGTCTAATGTATTTGTCTATTTATTTGTGCTCTTTGCTTTATATTCTGCTGATCAAATAATATAGGTGATTTTAGTTTGTTATCTCTTAATCAATATAAGGTTACTGGTTTCGTAAAGGCTAGATGAAATTACTTTATAATCGAGTTGGGTCTATATAAGACGCCACAGGAAAGGTTATGTTTCGATGTCACAAGTTTCATGACTTATCTCACTTTTCTCCTGTTCTATTTAACCCCTCAAAGAATAGTAATCCCAGACTGTTATTGTATTGCCCGTTGCAGGGCACGGGACGATTGACTGTCTCGGAGGCGTAGTTGTACTGCATGCGCGGTACGGCAGCGCTCTGAGGTCTTGGGTTTGAATCCCGGGTTGGGCAATGATATTTGGATTTTCTGCTCAGTATCAACCCGGAGTCTGTAATTTGTGCCCGATATGGCGATAGGCTCGCCCCCTATCACATCTATTTATTTATTGCACTTAGTATACAAATGTATACAGGCGGACTTAATGCCATAGGCATTCTCTACCAGTCAACCTTAAGGTGGTGCAGAGATAATCAAGGTAGGTGCATCACGGTAATATGACATTGAGAAAGAAGGTATATATAAAATACCTATAATAACTACATCATGGGACGGAACACACTTGGCGATAAGTGGGTGCCCTGGTTGCGCCTCTGTATACCCCTTTAGGGATAAATGCGTAATGTGCGTGTGTACAGGGTACGGGCCTCCTTTACTACTTAGATGATGTATGCCTTAGTCTATCTAGCCTAGTGCGATTTGGAAGACTTCACATACCTTCGAAATTCGTATAGAGAATCTCCAGGTATGTAGGTCTCCTCCCGATGTTTCTCTTCAATGATAAGCGAACGTTAATTATTAATAAACAATACACACGATAATCGAAAAGTCAGTCATGTGCCGTTTGAACTTGCGGACCTTCTTGGCAATAGCTTCCATTTTAAACTAGGCCATAGGCCTTAATCCTTCGAAAATTTGTTATTTTGTTCTTCTTTCCTCCTGCTGCATGTAGGTTATTATTTTCAATGCAATCTTTTGTATTTTCCTTATAATGCAATCCTTAATAGCACATGAGGCTTTAAATATTATTTTTGTTTAGCAAAACGTGCTATCAATTTACAACTTGCTCATTTTTATTCTTTATGAATAATGTATGTTTGTTTCGTTATTTTCCGTTGTGTTGCTAAAGTGTATTTTAGGACATTTTTGTGTATTAAATACAAATGGCTGACGTGGTTTACAAGAACATAAAGATTAAAATTGATTGCTGTTAGATAAGAAACATTTTTACGACGGGAAAGAGTTGCTTTGTGAATATCATGAAGTTCGGAGTCCTTCGGATCATTTCAAGCGTATTTTTTGTCATTTGAAGTTGATTGCGAGGTATTTTAGTTATTGTTCTCAATAAAATAGTAACAGAAAGGATGTATTAAATTGACGCTAAACATTAAAATGCGTGTATTATACCTACTTCTACAGTGTGTAAGGTTAGTTAAGGACATAATTTTAGGAGGGTATTAGCTTCAAAAATATATAAAATAGGTATGAGTTAATTTTTTAGGGAATCTTTGGCTTCCTAAGCCAGGTTTAAAGTATAAAGGGAAAAGCATACTAAAAGGTCATATTATACGTACCGATCGATAAATAAGGCCAAACAAGCAGCTAGCATAACGAAGCGTTGAGAGCCTATTTGAAAATAAAAGAGAATTTCTCTGTCAATTACCTTTTTTTGCTGTATATTTTTATTAATTATGTAAGCAAGATCTGCTATATGTATGAATAGGTCCCTTACCTAAATATACATAGTAGCTATGTAAAAGGGATTTATTTAATCACGTTTTGATAGTCTTACAATAAACGATCTCTATTTGCATTCCGATTCCAAAAATGAGCGAATGAAATGAACTTATTTTTAAGCACGTGAAAAACCTTTGTTCTGATTGGTCTTTCTTGGAATAGATCGAAAGAAGCGATTGGATTTTTTTTTTATTTTACTTTATTTGGAAAACTACAAAAAAAAAAACGCGGCATTTATAATTTAAAAACAATTAAACAGGACATTGTCCACAGCAGTTTCGACAGATTACAATATCAAGTAAACAAAAACAAAGGTGGCGCGGCACGAGATAAGTACGCACCTACAACTAAAAATAATCATTCGAATTTTGAAAATTGCTCGAATTATTACATTTAGTTATAATATTTTTTCTGTATTGAGAAAGATGAAAGATATCGATACAGTCAGTATCTACAGATGTAATATTATTGTACAATAGACAAGCTCTTTTAATAAATACATTCATGCCATAATGGCCGTAAGTCTCTTTATTGTAACCTTTAGTAATATTGACTCGTTCTTTGAGCCTTTTAATTAGTAATATAATAGATACATAGACAATACACTATACTGTATTACATAACGCCAGATTTTAATAGAAATTCATAAATTGTAGCCAATCCTCCCACGCAGTTAATTGCTATATCAAAATTAATTCCTAAATTATATCGTATTATAGCTTCAAGGTTGTTCAAAAATATCCTCAATTATCGGAAACGGTCTATTGATTGTTAATTCGCGTAGACGCTATAAAATTTAGTTTGAGTAGCTGTTTTGCCAAATAGGTCTGGTGTTTCCTTATTTATAAGTAATTTTTATGAACATATTAGCTTTTATAATAGGTAAGGATTTCATTTTATAATATGTAAGGACTAGCATTGGCGTGCAGCTCCGTCCTTTTGAAAAAGATTTATCCGGAAAAATAAATATTTTTACAAATATTTTATCCGTGGAAATCCACAGCATAAAAAATATACTATAAAATTAGGAGAAATGCACAGAATTATGAGAATCGCTTTAGTAGTTTTTGAGATTAGCGCGTTGAAACAATCTCTTCAGCAGTATATTAGTATAGATTACTTCGACTTATAGCCACGTTTGTGATTGCGGGAGTAAGACAACTGCTCTGTGTTCAAACGAAGCATCCGTTCTTGGCATATCGAATATGTTTAACGCGTGGAAACTTTGTAGTTAAATACGACATCTGTGTTCCCTTCGCTATGTAAAGGTATTAATATAGATTACTCCGTCTTTAAGTAACGTTTGTGATAGCGGGAATAAGACTGCTGCCCTGCGTACAAACGAAGCATCCGTCCGGCATTTCGAATATGCTTTAACACGTGGAAACTTTGTAGTTTAAAATAGGACGTTTGAATTCCCTTTGCTAAATGTAGGTATTAATATCAATTACTCCGTCTTGAAATACCGTTTGTAATAGCGGGAGTAAGACAGCTGCCCTGCGTACAAACGAAGCATCCGTCCGGCATTTTGAATATGCTTTAACACGTGGAAACTTTATAGTGTAAAATATGACGTTTGTATTCCACTTGTTATATGTAGGTATGAGTATAAATTACTCCGCCTTTAAGTGACGTTTGTGATTGCGGGAGTATGACAGCTTCCTATGTTCAAATGCATCCGTCCTTAGCATTTCCAATATGTTTTAATACTTGGAAACTTTGTAGTGTTAATTATTACGTTTGTATCCCCCTTGCTATATGTAGGTTTGAGTATAAATTACTTTCCCCTTTAAGTAACGTTTGTGATAGCGGGAGTAAGACAGCTGCCTATGTTCAAATGCATCCGTCCTCGGTATTTCGAATATACTTTAACATGTAGAAACTTTGTAGTGTTAAATGGTGTCTGTATTTCCGTTGCTTTACTGCCTTAGTGACGTAGTTGTGTGACGATACGACTGTAGTGTTAGTCTTGGGTTTGCTTCCTGGGTCGGGCAACGCGATATTGGGTTTTTCTATTCAGTATAAGTGAGTAGTTTCTTGTGTGTGATGTTTATGTTCTGGTCTGGTGATCATCATATTATCTTGTATGGAATTCGACATAGCTATCAACAAGGTCATCAAGGCAATTCAATGTCAAAAAAACTATTAAAAACAGTTATAAATAGACACACCTATAAATAAAGTAATAAAATATTCTACTTGTGTAAAATCAAATATAGTATCCGTGTAAAGGAAAACAGTCGAACATTTTAATGCGTATCTGTTTATTCCAATCCGGTTGTTAAAATTGATTTAGTAGTGTCTAATGCATGTGTATGACTGCTTAGGTGGCGTAGTTGTCATTGTCACGGCAAGAGTACGACCACCGCGTTGAGGTACTGGGTTCGACACCCGGGTCGGGCCAAAATAATTGTGATTGGATTTTCGCGGTACGAGTACGATTACTGCGCTGAGGTTCTGGGTTCGAATCCCAGGTCGGGCCAAAATAACTGTGATTGGGTTTTTCTATCTTAAAGAAATGTTGTCGCAGCTCGGAGTCAGGAAGTTGGCGGTGAGATACTTCCGTGTCTAAAGCACGTAAAGCCGTTGGTTCTGCGCCTGATTCCTCCGGTCATGTCGGATTGCCGTCTCACCGGACGTTATATCAGACAAACTTCGCTCAGGGATATATCTTCGCCTAAGATATGTATCTAGATTAAATATTATAAAAATATTAACGAACACATATTCTAACAAGTATGTGCGAAAGTTAACTAAAACCACAGTACGTATACTTTGTACAACAAACCTTGAATAAAAATAAGCTTTACAAACAACTGTATGTAATCCCCCGAATTATGTAACTCAAATATGAAACATTATCTTAATTTTCTTATTATTTACTTTTTAAATACGGAACATTTAAGTAATTTTATAATTATTTACTCATTTATAATGTAAAAGAGGATGTATGAAATAACCAAAGATAGATAATTCTGTATTGAACACTATATAAATGAACGAAAAAAATATATACTAATTAACTTCAGATATAGGTGGTCTTATCGCTAAGAAGAAATCTTTTATACACGAAGTTGGAGTGTGTCAAAATTAATTCGGTTTAACTGACATAGGTGAGAACGTTAGCTCCGGTCCACAATTATCAGCTGTTTTCAATAAACGATCCCAATCTTAATCTTCAATCCGATTCCGATTGAAACAATCAAAATAACTCATTTGTAAGCATCTCGCAAAAGCTTTGTTCTGATTGGTCCATTTTGGAGATAGATTAAAAAAAGAGCTTGGAATTGTTTGTTGAAAATGGCGGTCAGTCATGTGTCTATTGAAATCGTTGCTTGAAAGGTTTCATATCTAAGCGACAATCAGTAAAGTTTTGCGTAAAGCGATTAAAAGATTTGATTTTAATAAGAATAATCATAATAATTAAACTCTTTAGTTTATAAAAATGTAGTCTACAATATAAAATTATCCCAGAATTACAAAACCTAGATCAAACAAAGCAGAAAAATCTGGCGATTCTAAATATGGATTTAACTCGTCTTAGTATATTTGTCGTTTAGATATGATTGCCTGTCAAGTGTTGAAATGTAACAGCTTTTATATAAAATAATTGTGGAGTGCAATAAACTTTGAATTTGAACATTACATGTAGCACAGTTAGCCACATAAGTAGCTAAAATTCAAAACTTCTAATCGTATATACGCGTTAAGGTTAATATTTTAAAAGTAAAGTAGACTTTTTATTTTACTTTTATGAAGAGACAAATAACGATGGTGGGAACACGAAAGTGTTTAAGCGATTTGAAGTTTTGAATTTGTTCATCATTGTGGCCGACTGTATATAAGTTTAGATAGTTTGCGGTCTCCACACAAGTTTGAAAAAAACAGCTATACCAGTTAAGCTAAATTAACTTAGTTTAGTTTTGTCTGCAACCAACGTTACTGCAAATAAGGTTCAAATGCATTCAGTGTGTTGTCATTTTCTGTTTAACTTTCATACTAAGCGACCTGTGGCGGATAGCATTAATGATGCTATAGACCAGCCATACTCAACCTGCAGCCCGCCGGACCTTTGTGATTGGCCCATCTTGAGTTACAGGCAAAGTTTTTAAATTTTGCACCCATCAGAAAATCATGTATTGTATAGCTGGACTGTGACCAGCTTTTCTTTTTTCAATAATTCATCTCCAATTTCGAATTATGTTTTTTATTAACAATTAAAACTTTTTGCGGCCCTCGCATCAAGACCGAAACGTTTTTGTGGCCCCTTTACAAAAAAAGGTTGTGTATGGCTGCTATAGACAGATGACTGATGGTGATACCATCGCTTCCAAACCATAGGATTTCGCTGGTTAATATGTAGATTATGCACAAAAATTGCTGCAGCCATTTTGGAGTCCATACAGAACATCAATTATTTTTATATAGTTACTTATGTGTTTGGATAAATAAAATGCTTTATTCATCACGTAGGCGAACATAGTTGCACTTATGATAAGTCAAGGTACATGAGAATATTTAATTATTACTTAATTAAATTAGCTTATATAAACAAAGACAATTTATATTGAAAATAAAATAAAAGAAAAATATAGTAAACAAAGAAACCAGCTCGGGCTGGCAGGAAAGAAGAAATAAAATGATGTATATATGTAACTTTAAATAAACAATAAGGGAGAAACGCGTCGCAATCCTCACCGGTGAGGACAATCAAAGCCCCAACCTGGCTAACCTACCAGCCTTTCACTAACTACCTAAGCGATGATACCCGAAGAAGAAAGGCAGAAAAAAACTCCGATCTTTATTTTTTGTCATCAATTGTCCATTGAATCTATACTATTATATAAAGCTGAAGAGTTTGTTTGTTTGTTTGTTTGTTTGAACGCGCTAATCTCAGGAACTACCGGTCCAAACTGAAAAATTCTTTTTGCGTTGGATAGCCCTATGTTCGTGGAGTGCTATAGGCTATATATCATCACGCTATACCCGATAGGAGCGGAGCAGTAATGCCTATCTCAGGAACTATCGGTCCGAACTGAAAAAATCTTTTGCATTGGATAGCCCTTTGTTCGTGAAGTGCTATAGGCGAGATAGCATCACGCTATCCCCAATAGGAGCGGAGCAGTAATGGCTAATCTCAGGAACTACCGGTCCAAACCGAGAAATTCTTTTTTGCGTTGGATAGCCTTTTGTTCGTGGAGTGCTATAGGCTATATATCATCACGCTATACCCAATAGGAGCAGAGCAGTAATGGCTAATCTCAGGAACTACCGGTTCGAACTAAAAAATTCATTTTGTATTGGATAGCCCTTTGTTCGTGAAGTGCTATAGGCTATATATCATCACGCTATGCCCAATAGGAGCGGAGCAGTAATCGCTAATCTCAGGTACTACCGGTTCGAACTGAAAAAATATTTTTGTGCTGGATAGCCCTTTGTTCCTGGAGTGCTATAGGTTATATATCGTCACGCTATGACCAATAGGAGCGGAGCAGTAATGAAACATGATGCAAAAACGGGGACAATTTATTAGTTTTGAGAGCCTCTGTTGCGTGCGCTGCGTAAACGGTTAAAGTTATGCAACAATAATGTATGACGGGATTGTTCCTCTTAAAGAGTTCTACAAAAATATATCATAAAACAAAGTCCCCCGCTGCATCGGTCTGCCCGAACGTGTTAAACTCAAAAACTACCCAACGTATTAGGATAAAATTTGGCATGGAGACAGTTTGAGACCCTGGGAAGAACATAGGCTCCCGGGAAAATATATAGCGTGACTTTTATAACGGAAAACTTTAGCCCGAAAAACTTTATAACGCGGGCGGAGCCGCGGGCAAAAGCTATCTTTTATAAAATTGCTCCAGCCATTTTGGAGTCCATACAGAACATCAATTATTTTTATATAGTTGCTTATGTGTTTGGATACTTTAAAACGGGTGTATAAATCCACGCTAAAGAGAACTCATTAGTGGCATAGTTCAAAGAACGCGCGACTGAATTTTTAAGGTCACGAATAATTACAAAGCTAATTAGGAATTTTCCATAATCAGAACAAAAACATTCCATCATTTATTTTTGAATGTCCAATTCATTCTACTGAATAAAGGGAACTCTACAATTAAGTTTTTGTTCGCGGATTCGCCCGCGTGAATATATTTTTCCGGGACGAAATTAGCCTAATTCCTTTTCAGTTCCCCAAAAGTAACCCTAAGCATTTAGTCCCCCCCAATTTCCCCCAGGTCGTTAAAAACCGCTAATTTGGGGAGACCCCATCTTGCATCATGCTTCAATACCTTTTGATATGTGAATCCTCAACTACCTACGCCACCAAAACCGTTTCATACATTATCGTTTTCAATTTCAATAAGTATGCCAGGAACTTAAGATGCCGAAACGTTAACATTTTCAATTTCGTATCGTTAAATATTAATCAGGGAATTTAATTTCACTCGCAAACCTCTGAATATGATTCGGCGAAGATTAGAAATATCGTGAAAGTCTCATGATAAAAAAAATGTAATTTGTTTGACTTGTAGAGCGTTTTATTAAAATTAAACTTCCATAATTCATAACGGGTATTAGGATTTTTTTAAACGGGCATGACAAAATGGCGATAGCCTAGTTGGTTGTGGAACGGACTGCCGAGACGAACGTCCGCAGGTTCAAATCCCAAGGGCACACACCTCTGACTTTTCTAAAAAAATATGTGTGTATTCTTTGTGAATTATCGCTTACTTTAACGGTGAAGGAAAACATCGTGAGGAAACCTGCATACCTGAGAAATTTTCTATTAGGAATTTTCGAAGTCTACCAACCCGCACTAGGCCAGCGTGGTGGACTAAGGCCTATTCCCTCTCAGTAGTAGTGGAGGCCCGTGCCCAACAGTGGGACAGTATATAATACAGGGCTGATATTATTATATATACGACAAAGTGACCCCACTGCACTTGAGTTGGGTCCAATAGAATGTCGACTGACGAGAGATGACCTCTCGACAGTCGACACAATGTTGCCGGCCTCTTGGGACTGGTTATACACAGGCTGATCCCGGAACGCGACGCACTCACGTAGGCCACTACGGCGGGTTTTAACACCTTGTGTACGGTGGTCGCTATCCGGGCGGATAATATATCCTACCACCAGCAAAATGTCTTCTAGGCGTTCGATTCAGACCAGCCTAATATAATTTTAAGCACTGAGTGACTGAGTCGTCACTTAAGACCAAAAAGAACACGTTCCTTATGTAATGGAAAAGGTGGCGGGTAGCTGATGGATGCGTGCTGCTCAAGATTGGGCTGGTTGGCGATCACTTGGGAGGCCTACGTTCAGCAGGACGGAGACAGGCTGATTGATTGATATGTAATGAAGCTTGAGTGAGGACTAGGAAAGGATTTTTGAATATTACATTCCCATCGCGGGTGACTATGAAGCAATTATGGTAAAAATCTGCTACAAAAAACCTTTATAGATTTTGATATAAACACCTAATTCAATTGTTGAAATGTATATAAAATTAAATTAAATACATAATTTATTGATTGTCTAATTTGTGATAACTTCTCTGTCTGTATGGATATTGTGTAGTATCTGTAAAATTTTATGTTTATAGAAATAAATTTCTTCCTGCTTGTCTGTAGTCTCGAATTGAAGCGGTCGTTTTATTAACATGAATTACAAAAAATCTTTGCTAATAGGAAAACATTATCTCGTCTACACGAGTAACAATAGATGAAACTAGTTCAAATATCGCCTTTCTCCCAATTCCTTGCCAATTCCTCTTTCTTATTTATAATTCAGTGTAATAATGAATGACCTTGGCAATGTTCATCATTTACTATGGCCTGCATATTTGACTATTCCATTAAAAATATGTTATCCATTTTCCATACGAATGCCAATTTCGGATGACCAGACAATTCTAATATTAGCCAATAACGCGCTTTGCAATCCGCCGAGTAGAAAATTGGATTAGTTCTCAATTACTAGTTATCCACATAGTTCCATTTCGATAACACCGGGGTTCTTCACTCGCTCTTATCTAAATCTTTACATTGGCAATAAGATAGAATAATTTCGCTAAATAATCAAAGCACAATTGTTGGTAAACTTCTATTGATTTTAGCTTAAATATTTGTACAGTCTGAATTAATTTGTTGGTGCTTAGGATTTCAATGATTACATTCACGGGAATCTGAACTTTATTAGCCCAGGTTTTTATACAATTTAGACTATTTTAGACTAATCCCCTTATTCATAGACGTTTTTTTATCTAAAGACGGTGTAAAGCTGTGATAACAAGTTTCTCAGTGCTGACGGCATGGCAGCCTTCGCAGTGCGTAGACATAGGGTTGTGATTGGCTATTATTGAGATACAAGAATATTAGATAAAAAACGTCTATGAATAAGTGGGTAACTCTTACTATTTTAATGTAGGTGTAACTGAGGCTGATAACATCTACATAAGTCCTATCGATGCGAAAACCGAAATCAACTGTCTGAAATACAGATCGTGTTAACAGTGAAATTTGTTATAAACATTAATTAACGAGAGGTGATTATTCCTCCGCATTCGACATAATTATACAGGCCTATTTAAAAAAGGATATACACAGGCTGATCTCGGAGCGCTACATGCTGGCCACTATGGCGGTTTATTTTATGTGCGGTGGTCGCTATCCAGGCAAATACAAATATCCTACTAGTCAGGCCTTAACGATCGTTAACTTACATAGAGAAAGCTGCACCATTCGTTTGCAAAGGGATACAGATGAAGTAAGACTACAGTCACACCCACTACAACTCCAGGTAGCCAGAATCAATAGAATCTCAACTTCCTAGAACTTCGTAAGTTGTCTTTGACAAAGTGTTTTGAAAGTGAATAAGTCTGTGAAGGAAATTATAAAGGTGTGCACACAAATTGAGTGGGTGATTTTTTAAAATAAGTATGTTTTCTTTGATCGTAGTAGAAATTGTTTTCGTATACCATTACAAATATTGTTTATTAGCTCCCCGTTTTTGTGGAGTTTGGTTTAAAAAGGAAAAAATACTGTTTTTTGTTTTAGGTTTAAATGCACTCCAACTATCGAAATCTATTTTGTAATTCAGCTGTGAAAGTGTAACAGAATGAATTTATATAAGTTTGATTGAATAGTATTAGTATCAGTATTTTGAAATAAAACTAGCACAGTTTATATCTGTTATGACAGTTCAAACAAATAAAGAAATAAACACTGACCATAATCATGTCGATGACGATTGTAATGAATCAATACGTCAATGATTCACATAATGATGATTCTATTCGAACTGATCACTCGTCTATCTAATGCATTTATTATCTCAACGGGGAAGTGTGTGCCTTATCTCTCAAACCTACATTAACGGGTACAAACATACCTACTGTATGCAGTTCTATATTAATGTACTGTTTGTTGGTTCGTTTCTTTGTGTTAAGTTTATATTTTTGATATCGAGCAATCTCTAAAATAATAGCATCATTGAAATAAAACTATTTTCCGGATTTTATAGCAGTTATTTATAATATTATTTTCTTCCGACGTTTCAAAGACGCACCTGATGGTAAGTGGACTGGGGTCCAATAGAATGTCGACTGATGAAAAATGATTACCCCTAGGCAGTCGACACAAATATGCCGGCCTGTTGCAACCGGATATACACAGGCTGATCTCAGAACGCGACACACTTACGGGGGTTACTATGGCAAGTTTTAAAACCTTGTGTACGGTGATCGCTATCCCCGCGGATATAAAATATATCCTGCCACCAGCAGATATTGCTGCATAAATTTTAATTAAACGCGTAAACCAAGTGCAAATATATTGTTAAGAATTACATTTAATCGCCATTTTGTAAATAAATTCACATTACGTGTCGATTTACAAATGCACTTTGTCACATTGTTTGCGTATTTTGTTATATAATTCTTTATGCTAGGTTATTGTTATTAAACACGGCAATAACAAAGTTGGGTGTTATCCAATTCAGTAACGGCTTCCGTTGTTTTATGCTTACTAAAATAATCTCAGATTATTCAGCTGACACTGGAATAGAAACACCTCAGACGTAACAATGGCTCTGTGGATAATTTTCCTTTATACTATTCTATTTTGTTGCAAAATATCTGTACATATGCATCCAACAGGCGTGAGTAATGATTTTCCTTTATTCTTTCTTTTTATTTGTAGTTCCTTTTCCTTCCAGTCCAGCGGAGCCAAGTTCGGCCTTTACTGCTCTTAGATCCCCACTCACACACCACTTCTGAACTAATAAATAATTGAAATTTGAATTACTGCCTCATTTTTAGCGATATTTTAATGCGGTTTTCTTAGAAGGATTTCTTTTTTGTACTAGTTGCTGTTACATATTAAAAAATCCACATAACCATAGTCAAATACCCTTATTGTAAGTGGACTAAACTAACATCAGACAGTCGTTTTGCAATGACGATAAGACGACCTGAAACAATATTATAATAACTGCGGTATTTATAGAATACAATGTAAAATTTGTTTTTAAAGTTTTCATACCTTTACTTACAGCTGGTTATTATTATATTTAAATTTGTTATGAGCTCATCGACTTGTATAATTGTTTTTGTATTTTAAAAGAATGGTTTTTAAATATTTTTTAGGCGAGGCTCTAAAGATAGGTATCGTTTCGAAACGAGGTTGAGAACTAATACAGACGTAGTGTTAAGTTTCTAGTAGCAATAGTTGATCTGTGTAGGTTTTATCTCTTTGTCTATTTTTGTCCCGAAGGACCTATGTCAAGGACTATCGCGTTCATGGTAGTTATTTCATATTATTGGGCATTTTCACATAATTCTTTATTAATATTTTATTTTATCGGGAAATTAACGTAAATAAATAAAAAAAACTAATATCAGGTGAAATTAATGTTAACAAAAAAACAGGCAGCCGACAGCGGATGAGCGGATGAACGGATGAGCGTTCTTCGTAATAAAAGAAGTCGTCACGAGAAGTCGACGGAAATATCTTTGCAATTTGCATCTAGTTAAAACGAATAAAAATTAGAATTCAGAATAAGCATTTCATCTTTTAATGAGTGGTCAAGGCTCGTTCACAGTATTATAATACTTAAATCCAAGGTTCACATTCGGTGTGAGCAGTGTAAGGCCACGCAGTACGTATACATTAATACGCAGAAAAAACGTTGCCCGTTTTAACATATTGCGCGCACGGAGCAATAAGATTTGCCATTATTAAAGTTCATGTATGAGTACAGAAAAATAAAATTTATGTATAATATGAATAAGGTCGATATACGACCATTGGACGAGCCTCAGTTATTATAAAAAACAATTTTAAAAAACTGTCCACAAATGACGGAGTAATCGCGTAACAAACATTAAAAAAAAATACAATCGAATTGAGAACCTCTTACTTTTTTGAAGTCGGTTAAACATGGTATACCATCTAACAAAATGCCAGCGACATCAAAGTCTTCCAATGAATGTCAGTTTAGCAAGAAATGTGATATTAGACATCTAGTTACCACAAACCTATACATCATTATACACCTATAACATCTCTGCATATTACAAAAAAGAGTGCTCACCTTCCAATAGGCAACGGCTTGCTGTGCCTCTGGCATTGCAAAGTTCATGGGCGGTGGATGCTGTTTACCATCAGACATACCACTAGCTTGTTTATCTACTAAGGCAATATAAAAACAATAATCGACTAATTTGTGCTTACGTAAACCGCTGAACACATTAAAGCAATATCTTTGTCATCTATTTTGTTTTCTTTTTAGTGTGTAGACGCAATATAATTTTGGAATTATACATTATCACAAATGAAGTTTTATAACCAACTATTTAATGTTTTAGAGTTCCGAAAAACATTTCATAAGAGGTGGAAACGGTTGTCGTTACTGTTTTTTTTTAGAAATTAGTACCGGTCTTATTATAATTACAGCATTTTATATTTTTAACACGTAGTGCATGGTAGGCGTTACCTGGGCTATAAAATATATCCTACCATCAGCAAATAATTCGAATCAGATTAACTTTCTAGAATAAACCTGTTTTTGAATCGATTTCAAAAAGGAAGGGGTTCTCAATTTGACTGTATGTTTCTTTTTGTGTTCGCGATTACTCCGCCATTTGTGGACCGATTTCCAAAATTATTTTTTTTGTTCGAAAGCGCATACTTCTGAAGTGGTCTCATAGTCACCAAAGCAGGATCTGATGATTGGATCCTGGAGAAATCGAGGGTAATGCTCAAATTTTATAGGCCCACACATCGTTTCTAGCAAATTTTATGAAGTAACTTAAGTACTTGCGTATGGAATTCATCATTTTATGTAGCTAAGCTGATGATGGAAGGTACAACTCCTTAACTGTAACAAGTTACTCGAGGAGGCATCGGCTGATTTAGTAAATTCTGTTTATGTTTGAAAGAGCGTTTGTCATTTGGTCTCATGATTATTACTAACATAAAAAAAAACTGTTTAACAAAAAATAATATTAAGCTTTATTAAAAAATTATGAACATTGACTAATTTTATTACTTAATATAAATAAATTCTATTACTTAAGATACTGTATTATTTCATATTCGAATACTTCACTACGTCAATTCACATATTTTAAAGTGTATAGAATTATTTCATTAGTGTTTCCATGCACGTTGTCCTGCAGATGGGCGATTAGATGTAGTATGTCATGTATGACATATTGATGGCATCATTATTCCTAGTATTGCAATGATTGAGATTAATGACGAATGTGCATATCCTGCTTATACCTTTGTAGATAATTAAATGAAATAAATAGCCAAACAGAATTATGTCAGTTTCATTTAAAGAAGGAAGAGCAATGTCTTCTTATACAAGTAATAATATTTTGCTGTAAAGGAGACTTCATACCTTTAATTTTTTTTTAAACGTGCATGGCATCTCGACTCCACTGCATCTGATGGTAAGTGGAGTGGGGTCCAATAGAATGTCGACTGACGAGATTACCCCTTGGCAGTCGAAATAATTATGCCGGATGGGAGCTGGATGTACACAGGCTGACCCATTACGGCGGGTTTCGACACCTTGTGTACAGTGGTCGCTTTTCGGGCGGATATAAAATATATCCTACCACCAGCGAAAAGACAATGTGAAATGTAACCTATACGAGTACTTGTTAACGAAAATAAATATTTTTCATTTTCATAAAAAAATGTATTTTATCATGATTGACGCGTAATTATTTTGATCTCTAGGAGATGCAGCGCGCAATATAATAAGATAAACATTTGATACTTGTATATATTACATAGATATGGGGTTTAACTTGAGTTTGGGTTATTAACAGGACTATTTTGTATGTATTAGATGCTAAAATATATTAGAATCTTACAACAGGAAAATCTATAATAGTTTAGTTTTCTCCCGACGTTTCGAAGACTGCAGCCTTCGTGGTCACGGGAGAAACTGAGGTGTTGGTTATCAGCAAAGTCAAAGTTACAATATCTACCTACATTTTACAAATATACAACTTTTAAATTTGTTTAGCTGTTGGTGGTCCGATCTACGCAGAATGAGCTCAGTGTCTTGAAGTCTGCCAGCGTTAAATCGGCACTCAAAAGACTGGCTGCCAGACTTCAAGACACTGAGCTCATCTCTGCCTACAACTATAGGTTGCAGGTGTGATGTATTTTAATATTTAAAATACGCTATCTGAGTCAGTATCTCTAAAATATCTAATACTCAGACATGGTCAGTGCATACAAACAACGCACGTGCAATTTTGTAGTTTGTTGAACATCCGCCAACTCAAGTCATAAATCAAATTTGGCTATTATTCATTTATTTATTTAGTGTGAATTGTCGCAATAATTTAGTAGCAATTTTGTGCTATCCACTAATATTATAAACGAGAAAAATTGTAATGATGGATGTATGTATGTTTGTTCCTCTTTCACTAGAAAACTACTGAACGGATTTGGATGAAACTTCACAGTAATATTGGTTATATATCAGAATAATACATAGGCTACAATTTAAAGTGATTTTGTGTACTTTGGTCATAATATAACGATAAATATCAAGTAAGTTGGAAAAAAAATATTCCGGAAAACTCATTCGCGGTCGAAGCCGCGAGCAAAAGATATAAAATGGAATCTATTGACTCCATTGTCCCTTATAGTAAGTACAATAGAGCATACAGATCATTGACTGTTTTCGTGTTTTTCTTTCTTCAATCTAGATACATAGGTTGATCTCGGAATGCGATCCTATGGTCGCTACGACGCTATTTGGGCAGAAACAAATATCCTTTCACCAGCAATATGGTATCTTGGCCTGTTCTTAGGTCAGAGAAAAATACGGTTTTCGTCAAGCCAAATCAAGTCAAGCTATGATAATACATAAGGCTACCTCTAACCAGTGCCTTCGAACATGAGTGTATACAAAGAACTAGTCAAATCTGAGGATATCTTACACTGATTATAACGAAGATGTCTCGACATAGACCAAATTATAGGTTGAATGTCAATAAATTGGTTAGACATGAAATTAGTTTATACGAATAGGTCATAGTCTAGACAGCCTTTCAGACGTTTCCTATACGATGACGTCACGGGAAGGTCAGCAAAAGAGGTCATGTCCAGGACATACATAATGCATTATTACACAATTCGTTGCAAGCTATTTGTTTATTTATTACCTCCTAACTGAGAGACCTTGATTTTTACACGGTAAAATATGACGTCGATTTTTCTAGTATAATACAGGAAGACTTGATCCGGCGTTTTTGGATTTCCAGACATCTTTAATGGTTACGTGCAAATATTATACTTCAAGTTCATATATTTAATATAATTCCCCCACTGTGATGCAAGAACTATATTGATGTATTATTCCATGGTTTATTTTTAACATCTAAACCTCCAACCATCCTCAAAACGTTTGCATTTGTAAAAGTAGAATAACATAGGTTAGGTATTTAGTCTATGATGCCGCAATGCATTCTACAAACGCGCGTTTAAATTCTATATATTAGCTTTTTGAACAAGCTGAAAACGCGCGTTTTGTTTCGCGTACTTTGCATGTTTATGCGTATGTAATTATATTGTTTGACTGGAGTGCGGTTATTGCGCGTCGTAATTGCGTTTGGAGCGCGTTTAAAAAAACTCCTGTGTATGTTTTCTAGAGTCTTATTATTCCCCTTTTTGGAAAAAGCTGGGGCTTAATATGCGTTAGTTTTGTTGCTTTGATTGTAAGATTAATTGACGAATTAATATTACTAGCGGTCAGTTTCTCTAGACCGTCAAAGTTACTCTTAATTTTATTAAAATTTACGTTAGTTTAAGAGCGCCTTCAAATTAGCTGTGTGGTTGCAGCGCGGCAGTCACGAAAGTATAGGCGACTGCTGCGCTTTTTGAGGTTTACTGTATATACTTTATAGTGTCATAAAGTTTTTGACACGTATAAAAAACATTATGGCAGCCACTGGTATTAAACTAATTTTTAAGACAATTAATATAAATTTAACTTCTAATCTAATCTTTTTTTTATTGTTTTGAATGACGAGAAGAGCTTGCCGTTCGCCTGATGGTAAGTGATACGACTGGCTTCTGTGTGAACGCTTTAGGCGCTCGCAACCCTTAGAAATTAAGCGACCATGCTGAGGGCAACCCACTAACGGGTCACGAACCTCGACTCAGGACGGTCAGTGTGAGAGGATGAGACATCAACGATTGTACGAGTGCCTCGCAGTACTTAGTAATTCAAAGTTCTGTTTGCTACTGTTTATTAACCGACTTTAAAAAAGGAGGAGCTTCTCTATTTGACTGTATTTTTTTTAATGTTTGTTACCTCAGTAGTCTTGGGCAGTCGTATTGCTTACTAGACGAGAATGCTCGTCCCGTCATTCAATTTAAAATAAAAAATAGAATCGATCCCAGACTGTGTGTTGCCAAACTTGTGAATCAACGCCAAGATTCGTCGGATACCAACTGACGTATCTTAGACGACACGACTATCAACTCATACTCTATTTGTATATAAAAATAATTAATGTGGCTTTGTTTGTCATATAATAATACGTAAGATTTCTTAGTGATATATTTATGTTATTTGACAAACTTTTAAAGGTAAGTCAGAAGAAGTCGTATTAGAGATCATTTGACGATCATGATTACAATGATGTTTTTGTGTGTTATTGTACACATGCGACGGTTTCCGACATAGTACATAACGACTCGAGTAATACCGGATTATAACTTGTTTTTGATGCGTACGCGCATATTTCAATTTAAATAAAAACTTGTACTAAATTCTCATTTAAGTTTCTTAATAAACAGAGTAATTTTTTTTTTTTTTTTTTATAACAAATAAATACATTACAAATGTCAGGCTAGTGTGAGGTTAGTCTTCATGAAATATTATGAGTATTCGTGCACTAATTTCTACGAATTGTCCAACTGATTGAGTAATGCACAGTTGACATTTGGCGAGTCATGTCGCAAATTACACCGGTCAACACGATTTTTGAGTCTGGCTCCTGAATATGAAATATTGGTTTCTCCTATGTTACAAATAAATAAAAAAATAACTGTTCCGATCAAAGTTTGCTTTTGTAGAAACTAGAGCAATTTTACTGAGTTTCAAAAAACACATACAAATTTTTATACTTTCTCTGTAATTTTATTTAAAATTACGATAAAAAAGTTTTTATTGAACATCAAAGTCTTTTTTATACAAGAATTATGACTAATAATAGCAAACAAATGGAAAATAACAAAAAATCATGTTCAAAAATGTTTTTTTTTTAATGGATCTTTTATGTTTGTGTGCGTATTAATCCCCAAATGTAATCTCCCATCATAGTGTCGTTGTACTGCCCTTGGTAATGTCGTTCAAAGTCCATCACATCTTGGTAAAAACGTTCTCCCTGCTCCTCTGAATAGGCACCCATATTATCTTTAAATTTGTCCAGGTGAGCATGTAGCATATGGAGTTTATGGGACATTCTGCAGCCCATCAATTTAAAATTTTCAAGCATAGTTTCAATGAACTCTTCATAATTGTCGACACTAGATTTCCAAAAAAAAACAATTGACTACTGCTTTCAGACGCTTCCAGGATTATTTTTCATGAGCAATAAGGAATTTTGGGAAATCATCGCTGCTCAGTATTTGTTTTATTTGTGGTCCAACGAAAATACCAGTTTTAACTTTAGCTTCAGATAATTTGGGAAAAAATCTCTTTAAATATTCAATAGCTTCAGAATTATGATCTAGAGCTTACACAGATTGCTTCATTAGCCCTAACTTTATATGTAACGGTAGCATTCATATTTATTTAGGCTCTACTATTGCTTTCACTTTTACATTATATTTTCCAATTTGAAATTAACACAAGCAGCACCGTGAGGCACCCATTTTTTTATCTTGATTCCGTATTTTGAGGTCATAATAAGCCTCATAGGTTTCGCAATGCTTCAAAATCGTTGCCGCAGCAAATTTTTTGCTTCTTACTTTAATAAATTCACCGCAAATAAAACAGAATTAATCAACATCCTGTTTACACTTTCTTGGTGCCATTTTCTAACCAAGTACGACATAAAAGTCGGTTGTTACAACTCAAATATACTTTTTTTTAGATAGTAATAGACTAGTAAACACTCACTACTGCCGTTCAGACATAATTCACAATTTGCAATTAAAATGATCAAAATGCTACCGCCTATTGCTCATAAGAATCAATTAAAATCTTCCAAACGTACTTATCAACATAAATCAGACAAAAGCAAACTTTAAGAGTTAAAAGTGGATATCCGAGTGTTTTTCGATGTTTGGAATCAGAATTCAAGCATTAGAACAGAAACACAAAAAAAAAAAATTTTTTTGTCGACTTGTGTTATCTAAGCGTTTCATCGTTCATACAATAGATGATTAAAGTAGATGATGACTCTAGGTCGATATAAATCAATTCTAATGGCCATTTTGTATTTTATTTACGTTTTTCATATAAACGTTCGCTTAGTTTGTGCTTATTTTAAGAACACAACGTCGCAACAAATGGGAGACAAAACAAATTACATCTTTAGGTCAATTTAATTACCTACTAACTACGTATTCTTTTAATTCGTTTACCATAACGATAAACGATTTAATTATGGGATGCATGTTCTTTTGATTCGTTTACCATACCGATAATCGATTATATATAATTACAAATGCGATTATCGATTCGAACAAGGCCTAAATTACGCCAATTAATGTGGAGCAGAGTGTATTCGATATTTAAATAGGTTTTTTTGTTTTTGTGCTGTTTATTAAAATAGTTTTTAAATTGTACATTTTCTGTTAGCAGACTTTTTTGAACCTTGAAGTCGGCAAGCGAGAAAAATGTAGAAATAATTTCTTGTGGAATGTCATTTTGCAGTTTCAATGCAGATACAACGGATTTTCATGAAATTTAAAACACGGATAGACCACGTCCTGTTTCAACAAGCTATTCTCTAATCCAATAATTTGCTACCATTAGAAAAAATGGAATATTTTAACCTGAAAGTTTGAACAGATGGCGCCACCGTCGTTAAATGTATTAGAGACTTTTGTAAAGGTTCTTCACGCGAGTAAAGCCGAGACCAACACCTAGTTCTATATAATCCAAGGCCACTGATCAGACGATTAACGCGAGTATTTGTTCGGTAGCACAGCAAATCAGCCTTAACGACTTGTCATTAAGATTGACGGAGGTAGTAACGGTCTTAGATCATGGATGATCTATAAATAGATGCATTAATTAAATAAATAAATAAATAAATTATACAATCTCAATTCCTTCCTGGTATTTTGTGAAATGCAGATTTAATGAAAAATCACTGCATCTGATAGAAGTTGGAATGACTTTTTTTTAACCTGGCCTACGTTTGTTGGCCAAGGGAAAGACAAGGGTCGGCTTTTACGAACACACCGGAGTATACGATGAGCGCTTTAGGAGCTCGTAAAATTCTCGGCAGGCTCAGTCCAGTAAATGTCAAATTTGCTATACGGATTTAGATGAAATTTAGCACAAAGATAGACGATATAATGATTTCTTAAGTTACCATGAAGGCTGCAAACTCTTTGAAACGTCGGGAGAAAAGTAAAATATTAAAACCGCGATAAAATTCGTAAAATAGTTTAATTTAAATGATAGACGGTATCCTAAAAAAATGCACAACCAGGCTTTTTGCATAGGCCTTTGGGGCAAATTCTTTCCTACGGGTAGAGCCGCGAGCGACACTTCAACTAATATCGCTCAACAGATTCTGCGTCCCTTGACAGTTGTCAAAATTATGCTGGCCCGTCTAGAAGTTCACTGATTGATTTATACCGCGATTCTGAATGAGCGATTATAAAGGGAATTTCCCTACGTGTGCGATGAATTCAACTAAAGGCAAAAATTTTAATCGTCAAATTACGTAATGTGTTATATAAATACAACCTGACTGTATGACGAAGTTTAACAATTATTCTTCTATATTTTATTTTGATTACATTACGCGCCTTGGTCGCTTAAAAGAGTTTTTCCGCGATAAAAACCCAGCTATATATTTTCCTGTGATAAAAACTAATCCATGTCACGTACCACGAAATATGTCCACACCATATTTTATTGAAATAATTGATAGTTTTTAAATTTATCACCTTCCTACAGACATACCCGGCGGGGGACTTTTTATAATTTATTTATTTAATTTGGACAACCAACAAAACATACTTCATACATATTTATAAGTAATTCTTGCAGTGCTGTTTTACTTACAGGCTGTCACCGCATATTAATAATAATAATAATATCAGCCCTGTCTTATATACTGTCCCATTGTTGGGCACGGGCCTCCTCTACTACTGAGAGGGATTAGGCCTTAGTCTACCACGCTGGCCTGGTGCGGGTTGGTAGACTTCACACACCTTCGAAATTCCTATAGAGAACTTCTCAGATGTGCAGGTTTCTTCACGTTGTTTTCCTTCACCGTTAAAGCGAACGATAAATTCACAAAGAATACACACATGATTTTAGAAAAGTCAGAGGTGTGTGCCCTTGGGATTTGAACCTGCGGACATTCGTCTCGGCAGTCCGTTCCACACCCAGCTAGGCTATCGCCGCTTTACCGCGTATTACATGACAATAATATGTAAGGGGCCGTTCAAGTATTACGTAACTCATTTTGGGGGGGGGAGGGGGGTCATGTAAAACGTTACGAAATTATCAAAAATTACGTAATACTTGAACGGCGCCTAAGGATATTTTATACACCTGCATTTTTATTAGTTACTAGCTTTTGCTCGCTACTTCGCCCGCATGAAGGAGTTTTCCGGGATAAAAGTCCCACTATATATTTTTCCGGGATAGTAGCTTATAACCTTTCCAGGGTCTTGTACTATCTCCATACCAAATTTCGCTTTCTTATACCACGTCTTATGACACGTCCCGTTCCCTTGGGAACGGGATAAAAAGTATCATATGTCCGTCTCCTGGTTCGAAGCTAGCTCTCCACCAATTTCTCCACCAAGTTATAAGTAGTGTAACAACACCACTTTCTTATATATATAGATATAAATATTGAGCGAAAAGCTGTAAATAGTAACATAGTTGCTATGTTATAATAAACATGTGTTATTTTAAAAATATATAAACCAGTTTGTAGACGGAAGCCGTTAAATTTACATCTAGGCTTATTCAATTTGCATTTATAATTATAAATTAAGAGATTGTACGTTTAAGTTTTGGTATTAAACAGAATCATAAAAATATCACTAGCAGAAAGATAGTTTGTCTAAGTAAAATTATTGTTGATGTCTCATCCTCTCCCCGTGATCGTTCTGAGCCGAGGTTTGTAACCCGTTAGTGGGTTCCCCTCAGTTTGCTTAATTTTCAAAGGTTTCGAGCGCCTAAATCACTCATCAAAAAGTATGGTGTGTTCGTGTAAGAATATAAACTTTTTATTTGAGTCTAGTTGACCCGACAGACGTTGTCCCGTCTTAACTATGAATTTGCAGCGCGCTTTCTGTCAATCACTGATTGTTATTTCAAACAATTGAAAGTTATATTAAGTTAATATTTTCGTTAAGTTTTCTTAAATTTTCTAATTTTCCGTGAAATTTTTTGAATTTTTTCTTTCATAAGAACCTTCTCCTGACAGTAAAAAATACAACAAAAAAATGGTGAAATCGGTCCAGCCGTTCACGCGTGATGGCGTGACCATGGGAAACAGGGATTCATTTTTATTTTATTTGAGATTTAATTAATTTATAGTAATTTGCATGTCGTAAGGAAATCCAAGCTATAATTGAACCTATTTAGTCAAATAGGAATTGATTCACACGCATGGCAAAATCGAGTTAAGTAGCAGACAGCTTTTAAAAAATTCTATCCATTCTAACAAGATCAAAATAATTATTTATTGTTCTATCTTGTACATTTAAGCAAGTTTAACATCGCCTAACTGCAACTTTTAGAAAGAAATCATTACAGTGTTGTAAATTAGTGCCAATTTAACATAATCGTACAAGCTAAATCGCTAAGAGGGTAAGCAAGGATACATACATCCAACCTCTAATATATAGATGGTTAAGGCGATACCTCAAGGTCCATTTTCATACATTTTGTTTCGGATTTAATCTGGGTAACTAAACAAGTATTGGCAAGTAAAGAATTTAAATTCACTGCCTTTAAAATTTCGTCATATTAAATTTTAAAGGCCGAAATATCCATGATTATTAATTATTTTTACGTTTTTCTTTCAACTGCGAGAACTAATCACTAACTAGACGTGAATTTAAATTCTTTACTTGCCAATACTTGTTTAGTTACCCAGATTAAAGCCGGAACAAAATGTATGAAAATGGACCTTGAGGTATCGCCTTAAGCTGTACTTTAGTTTATGTGGCCGGTTATCATTTCGATATGATTTATACATTGATAACATTTTTACATCATATACTAAAATAGGCTGCCATTTTGATGATTTATGAGTTACATAAATAAAACCAGACTTAAAAACAAGCTAAAAATATTTGTTACTATTTATAAACACGATGACGAAACGTTGAAACCTTCAACTTGTCATATAAATGCCTTTTCTTATTTTAGAAACAAACAGTGTGGGCAACTTGTCAGTTACTGACCTCTCGGGGTTTTATCACAAGATTTATGGATCAAAACTATTTTATATGCTAATTTATAGAGGGAGTGGAATTGATGGCTTAGACAAATATGTTGGTTTTACAATTACGAAGGAAACGATACGTGAAGAACCCATTTTTTTGTTTTATATATTTTAATTTAAGATTTTTGAAGGGAGAAGTCTTTTTTATCAGTAGAATAAATTTTGGATAATTTAAACTGGAATAAGTTGTTTAAAAAATATGGGTTAAGGTTCAAATTTGAAAATAGTAGATAAATTGATTGACAGCTTCTTAGAATCACTAAAGCTTATCAGTCACTCATTACTATCAGATCTACTGCCATGGAATGCTTTAAATTGTATTCGAGAAATATTTCTACTAACATCTAAACTACATTTGATCAAACATTGGCCCAAGGTATACAGTTTTACTAATACGTATCTTTATGTTAACTCTATACAACTGCCATACTCGTGTTTGTTGAACGAGTTTGGGCCAAACATTGCTGTCTATTTTTAGACGCAAAACTGATTAGATTAGTCGTAAATGCATTCGGCCTTCGATAAGTGAGACGGCTGAGTATACAGTGTCGTAAACGAAGGGCCTAGGAGCCTAGTTACTTATAGCTGTATTTTCGTCAATAGTTCCAACCTTGCAAAGCGATCGATCAAGTGGGTCACCCTATGGTAGATAATTATCAATAAAGGTAATTTTAGAAGTAATTGGTTTGAATAGAACCTTCATGCATTCTCACTGGCAGCATTATTAAAAAACAAAATGGCTACATTTTTTTATTTTAATTCCAAAAACGAATACCTTCTAATTCCAAATTAAAATTCCCTCGTGAAACTGATAAGTTTCAATCCAAATGATTTAAAATATTGTACGGTAATCCTCTTTCTTCTTAATATAATATATTTTTACACTTCATACCACTGAGGTATTCAGTCTTCGCATATAAAACAGATCCGTTTAATAAGACGGCTGTGAGGCCACAATATATTGCCTTTCGCGTGGTTTACGCGTTACCCTTGCAAACGCGAATAAAACGGATCATTGCTTCCCGAGGAGTGAGGATGTGGTTCTAAGTGATAAGTCATTCAGAAAAGTTATTTTACCTTTTTCAAGCATCAATGGAGGCCGAGATGAGTTTTTTAAAGGGCTGCTCGGTAATATGCGAATGATTACATATTTTTTGTTATTTACTTTATGACGTAATATCAATATTAAATAACAATATAACTAAATAAATTATAATGAGTATCCAAAAGTCTGTCAAAGGTGCTTTTTGATGACGTCTAAGACAATGATATCGTCATGGTAGAAAGTGTGAAGTAAGTAAAAATTAAAATATGTGACGAGAAGCATTCACTCGGGCCAGACGTGGTAAAATAGGCTCTAAGTCCTACTAATATTGTCACGAACAATGAAGTTATGGTCCTTTAACACCTAGACCTAAGCTAAACATTTCGGGAACATAAAACTGCCTGTATAGGGATTAGTGAGAGACCTTATTTTAAATGACAGACGTATTGACAATCCTCTTAAAAGAGGATATTAAGATATCGTTTAAATATCGGAAGAAAACTAAGTGTCACTTGGATAAAATAACTATGTTAAAGATAATATGATCATTATGGGTACAAAACTAGAAATCTTTAAAATGTGGGTTGTCGAAAACTGAGGTAAATTAGCTTAGCTCGCATAGCTGAGACATTATTTAATATTTGTTTCCAGATCGCTATGGAAACTAAGCTTTTTTTAAACGTGCACGGTAAATTGACCCCACTGTACCTATAGTAAGTGGAATGGGATTCAATAGAATGTCGACTGACGAGAGACGATTACACCTCGACAGTCGACACAATTGTGCCGGCTTGTTGGAACCGGATAAACACAGGCTGATCCCGAACCGCGACACATTTAAGTGGGCCACTACGGCGCGTTTTAACACAAAGTTCTTTAAGGTGTTATTTTATCAACGAGCTATGCAAAACAGCATAGTTTTCGATCACCCACCGCATTCATCTAACTACAAATAGGTTCATTTCTTGAAAATTGAAGATTAACAATTTGTCTAGTAATTAATGTAGGTAGGTACCATCCGTGACCACGAAGGCTGCAAAGTCTTCGAAACGTCGGGAGAAAACTAAAACATTAAAACGGCGATAAAATCCGAAGAATAGTTTAATTTTAATGTCTACGCGTAATCATAAGAAATCATAATGTACCATCCCTTTGGTCTAGATTTGTATGGATGTTGTATTTTTTGGCTCGTTCGTATCGTTAGTGCATTCAACTTGCTAATTACTGAAGCTAGGTCGAGCTGAAGTTACAAGTCCGTGTGCAAAGGCTGTAGGTTCTGCTTATTTTGGATAATGTGCAGATTTCGGGAAAGATTTTTTAATGTTGCGCTTTGTCGAACATATATTTTTTTACAGACAAGGTCACATATTTAGAGTTCAAATATTTTGCTGGTTATATGGCTGGCTATAGTATAAATACGTCTGGATAGCGTACCATACATAAGGTGTTATAACCCGCTATAGTGGCCCACGTAAGTGTGAATAACCGGTTCTAATAGGCCGGCATAATTGTGACGACTGCCGAGGGTTAATCATTTGTCAGTCAACATCAAAATTTATGGACATTTGGTAATAGGTAACGTTGTAATATATCGCGTCTCAAAATTCCAAGTTTCAAAAAATTGCTGAGCCAATTTACTTTAACAATGTTATAACAGAGCTCGGTTAAATAGACGAAAACAATATAAACCAGCGTAAAATGAAACACTCTCATCAACAAAACTTCTAGTATTACTAAGGAGTGTCTAGATAAAGTTACGCTGGCTAAACAGACTGGTAACATCTGGGAACGCTCCCCATCTGTGTTTATAAAATTGTATATATCTACGTATGTATATATAAACATGCTGTCATACGTCTACACTATTGCATAAATAAATATTTTGAGATAGCAACAGATCGTCTAGGTAAATTTTAAATGTCAAATTCAGTGACCAGTACCTACAACGATACGATTAGAATTCCATTTTTTTATTACTTTGAATGAATACGAGCTTGCCGTTCGCCTGATGGTAAGCGATACGACCGCCCATAAACAGTAGAAACACTATCCAACTTGAATTCAACGCTCGCCATCCGGAGACATGAGATGTTTCCCCCCAGTATATTCCAAATTTGAAATCAAAATCTGAAGTCAAATCTGAAACAAATTCTAGACAGGAATAATAAAAATATTTGTCAGTACGTATCAAATACCGGAACCCCACCTCGCCTCTAACGCCCTAATTATAAGATGCTAATACCATTAATTTCGAGTGAAATATCTATCTATACATTTTATAAAACAAAGTCCCCTTTTCTGTCTGTCTGTATGTGATCGATTTTCACAAAATCTACTCAATGGACTTTTATGATATTTAGTATGGAGATAGTTTAAGACCCTGGGAAGGTTATAGGATACTTTCTATCCGGGGATATCGGAAAATCCTACACGTGAGCGAGCAAAAGCTACTGTGTAATTTGGTGCAACATTAAATAAAAAAAAAACAGTAAACCAATTTCTTAAGAAACACTGGCTGCTTCGAATTTCACCGTCATGTGTCTCACCTCATGTATATTTCATTCAACTGATTTTATGCTCTTGTTGTGACCTTCTAGCTACGTGTTCGACAAAAATAGCATCTTTTGAACAATTGTTATGTATTTATAACATGCAGGGTCATAATAGACTTGTCATCGACTTCATTGAATAACTGAGATTTATTTAGATGTTAGTTAATTTACATAGTCTTTTTGTTTTTTTTTTTTGTGTACGGCAAAGTGACCCCACTGTACCTTATGGTCAGTGGAGTGAGGTTCAAATTCCAACAGAATGGCTTTTCTTTGTGTAATTTGACGATTCAGCATACACTTCAATATAGGTACACGTCTTAACGTTAGCTAATTCATATCTCTTTCCATTTTTAATGTTTCATACCTCAAAAGGACCCCTTATATCACTTTTTGTTCGTCTGTCTGATAAAACAATTTTTCTCATGAACATGTAGAGCTATCACATTAAAAATTATATCCCATACTACGGTCTTTTTGCCGCTGTGAAAAAATCTAACTTGTAAGTTAACGCGATAAAATGATACATGAGCGTTTGTATAGCATTTTTGTTTGCATATTTTTCGATTTTGGAGAATCAATATTAAGCCTTAAGTTCTTCGTCTTAGTGCTTTAATAACAAAAGAAAACATAGTATTACAAATTTATTATGTGCGGTTGGTGCAATAACCGTATCTAGGAATCGAACGGCAAAGTTAAGTTTTTCATATTTGAATTGACATACTTCGATACCTTACTTACAATACAAGTATGTACAGAACCCTCAGTGCGCGTATTCAACTTGCACTTGTTTAGATTTTGTGCTTATATGTCCTTTTAATATTCATAACATTTGTTAAATAAATTTAACGTTTTCGAGTATCCCAAAAAATCTTACTGATATGATAGTCTTGTACATAAGTAAAATTTGCATTAACTCGAAGATAAAAATTTAAAACCTCGCACATTAATTTCCAAACACAAAGACACACAAATAAAGAAAAGTGGACCTTATGGATAGTCAATAAATCGTTATCCAAACAACTATGATATCAAATAACTAAAAATAAATCTTCGTTCAGCAAAATTAAAGATAAAAATATAGATCCGGACAGTCCCCGTCTAGACATGTGAATTGTTATTCTTATAATCCAATTAAAAAGGATTCGTCTGAGAGGACTTTACCAAAATTAACTGTCGCATAAGCTTCAGGTCGTTGAAATTAGCCACAACTTATTCTTGTTTGTTAACCCTTTGATAAATATAATTAACTTACTATGTTCAATTGTTAAAAGAAAATGGATGGATAAAATATTAAAACCGCGATAAAATTCGAAACATAGTTTAACTTTAATGGCTAATTTGGGTAAATATAAGAAATCATTATAAAATGGATGGCAGCTGCATGGATATAGATGAAATATGACAAATGATTATGAAATGAGGTGGTAGGTCCGTCATATGTGAGACTCTGCCTGGGTAGGTACCACCGCAATATCTATTTCTGTCGCCAAGCAGTATGTACTCGTAGTCACTATTGTGTTCCGGTGAGAAGAACATTGTAGCCAGTGCAACTGCTGGACATATTGAGACTTAACGTCTCACGTCTCAGGATGGCGAGCGCATTGGAATACCAAACAATACTTTGTAGTTATTGAACTACAAAGTATTGTTTGGTATTCCAATATAAGCGATACGACCGCCCGTAAACAGTAGAAACACCATCCAACACATCCAACACCAATGTGTTGGATGGTGTTTCTACTGTTTACGGGCGGTCGTATCGTCCGTTGTTACCACCAGGCAAACGGCAAGCTCGTCTCGTCATTCAAAGCAATAAAAAATTTCAAAAAATAGACGACTTCCTTGATTAATATAGGTTTTTTATCCCTGTGAACAATGGGAATCTTATAGGGAAAAAACGTTTTACGCTAGCGGAGTCAGGAGTAACATCTAGTGTAATAGTTTAAAGTTTAACGCTGCAGTAGACAGTTTTGTTTGAGTCAGAAGAAGGGTCGACTGGGGTTATACGTCGCGGATGACAGACAATTAAAGCTTTATGTTCCGTGAATTGAAATCTTCCTAAATGAACTTATGACAATATTATAAATGGGACTTTTTAGATGTTTGCTCACAGAATATTGCTATAGTGGCTCACGTAAGCATGTCGCGTTCCAGGATCAGCCTGTGTATACGCAGCTGTAAGTTGGCCTGCAAGTTGTGTCTACTTACGAGAGATGGTTATGGATTACCCCTCGGCAATCGACATAATTATGCCGGCTTGTTGAAACCGGATACACACAGGCTAATCCCGGAACGCGGCACACTCATTGGCCGCTAGAGGTAAACTTCTCTCATCAGGCGAAATGATCTAGAACCTACTCTGTTTACCATCAGGTGCTGTTGGATCACTTAGCTGTGCTTGTATAAAAAAAGCCAAAGCTGTAACTTTCTTTTTCAATATTCACATACCTACGTTTGAGGTGATTGCTGATCTACTCATTAATAACTGGTAAGTGAATGATCATATAGCATCAAAATTGATATGGGCACCTGTTCTACTTCCTCGCATAAAAATAGTGTTGGTACGATGAAAAAATCTGTTAAGTCTTCCGAATAAAAGATTACATATAAATATGTTAAATTTGGCCTAGAAACGCAGAAGTCTACGTCGAAATTCCTGTGCCGATTTTAATAAAACTGAATAATATCACAAAGATTACAGTGTACTGAATAATTCTACTCCGGTTGGACTTAAAACAGAATTCGTAAGAAATAGCCAATATACCAACTCTTTCATTAAACCCAATGATGTATCCTAACCTAGAGAAAAGTTTTAAAATTTATTCCCTCGCCAAAGGAATAAATTAAGAAAGTCGATTTTTCGACGGAAATTCCCGCAGTACGGTCAATCGTTGATTTAAAATTGCACAAGTTAGTTCAGAGTTGTATTTAGAACATTAACTTGAGTTTAGATTAGTCTGGAAATTAAGAAACTATTATATATAATATCAGCCCTGTATTATATACTGTCCCAATGCTGAGCACGGGCCTTCTCTACTACTGAGAGTGATTAGGCCTTAGTCCACCACGCTGGCCTAGTGCGGATTGGTAGACTTCACATACCTTCTCAATTTCTATAGAGAATTTATAAGGTATGCAGGTTTCCTCACAATGTTTTCCTTCACCGTTAAAGCAAGCGATAATTCACAAAGAATGCACAGATAATTTAAAAAAACTCAGAGGTGTGCCTTTGGGTTGTGAACCTACGGCATTCGTCTCGACAGGTCGTTCCACAACCAACTAGGCTATTGCCGCTCAAGAAACTATTTCATATGTTTTTTTTTTAGTTTCAACCAAATAGCTCGAAATATTATAATAATATTTTTTTTAAGTATTGCCTTCAAGTTCCAGTATACCATTAACCTATAAGTTGTTACTTGAATCTCCTTTATTTCTTTCGTTCTGTATTACCTTGGCCTCGATCTCGTTTTGATCAAATATCTTAACAGTAGTCTCCTTCACTTGTTCCACCTGCCGGCTGATGTTCTTGGCATAATGCATTACGACTTCATCAAAATCGTACAGGTCTTTTTAAAAACTTTTTTTTTCCTTTGATATTTAAAACCAATTTGGTCCACACTCAGCGGTTTTCACTCTAGCTAATTCTAAGTAAATACTTTTATATTTCTAATATTCAATAAGAAATCATCTTCAATTTCAAGAACGTATCCTTTATTATCAGTCTCTCCAATTCGTCAAGAAAATATATTACGGTATTATCTCTTCAATTTTAATACAGCATAGAAGTAATTCAGTAACTTTCACACAAAACTGGCTTATACCCATCAATGTTCGCCGAAATGGAAAAATTGAATAAACCCAATGCCTGTCTGGGATCAAAGGGAACACAGTGGAATATAAAGGCCCACGATGGGATTACTGCGACGTCATTTGGCTTACGAAGTGTTGCAATATTACTTTTTTCTTAACGTTTTGTTTCAATTTATTTTGTTTACGTTTTAGGTGTTTTAAGGTTTCTTTGGATTAGTGGCGTTTTCCCTTTTTTCTGTTTTTTTTATTCAATTTTGCCAACATAGTGTCTCTGAGTGGCAAATAGTTTTCTTTTAGTCAATTAAGTTTTTTATATCCAAATATATATGGTATCAAAATTTAAGTTCTGTGCCTTTTTTAAGATTTCATTTTGGGTGGTTCTCACAAACACACACGAACATTGGATTATTTTCTATCCAAAAACTATTGTATCTGACATATTTGTCTCTGACTCAGCTGTTTTGCAGCATTTCCGTCTAATAACGTCGGTTCTTGTACCTAATCTCAATTATGTCTGACCTTTGTTTATTAATACTAGAACATTATAAAAGTAGTTGGCTGCGAATAATTGAATATCATTGTAGGTAATTTAATCTTTTGCGTGCAGCATTCTCTGTGGAACATAGTTCTCAGTTCTATCATCGACATTGTGAGGTTTTCTACCAAATAATATTTATAATCTGATTCGTTTATTTTCATTAAGATTTATGTACACTTGGGGCAATTTTAGTATTAGGTATTTTTCGGATTTTATCACGGTTTTAATATTTTAGTTTTCTCCCGACATTTCAATGACTTTGCAGTCTTCATGGTCACGGGGGGACTAAGGTGTTGTTTATCCGCAAAGTCAAAGTCACAATATCTGACTTAATTTTACAAATATACAACTTTTTAAATTTTAGCTGTTGGTCGTCCGATCGACACTGACAAAGCTCACAGTGTCTTGAAATTCCCTTACAATATCTACGAACATAAGTCTTGTTATTTAGCACTCTAGACTATATAATTTTTATATATTCTACATGTATAAAACATGTTTCGATTCTGCGTCACTGTGGAGTTATCTCAGACTATTTCACTAGCTTGTTCAAGTATAGTGTAGTTTTAATAAAATTTACAAGTACAAACAATCATAAGATAAGAAAATAAATATATATTGAAAAGTATGAAAGTGTTACTACTGCGACGAATTCTCTTAGAGTAGTAGTGGCATTAGAGAGTAATATAAAATTCACTTTTAATTGATATTTATTTTGTTTCGAACACTTTTTTATTTTACATCTATGGTTCGAGTAACTTAGTGTAAAGTTTTATTTTCAAGAAGATAAGTATTTGGTTTCATTTAGGTACCCAATGTCAAAACGACCCTGTATATTTTTTTTTATATATATAGTATAGTGACCCTGCATCTGATGAAAGTCGAGTGGAGTCTAATGGAATCTCGACTAACTAGAGATGTTTACTCCTCGACAGTCGACACAACTATCCCGGTAGAACCAGATATGCATAGGCTGATCCCGGAACGGAACACACTTATGTGGACAACTATGGCGGGTTTTAACACCTTGTGTACGGTGGTCGCTATCCGGGCGGATCTAAAATATATCTTACCAGCCATTCTAAACGTTTCGTCACGCAGCACTCCCCACATGTTCCAAGTCCGTCATAATTGCACCTAATAATAGTTTTACGATCCGTCAATAGTCATTTATGACTGGTAAAATTGATTAACCCCTTTAAGTAATATTGTAGGTAATGTGTTGACCATTGAATAATTTAAACACACAATTCTATTAATATTATAAATGCGAAAGTTTGTGAGAATGGATGTATGTATGTTTGTTCCGCTTTCACGGAAAAACTACTGAACAGATTTAGATGAAACTTTACAGTAGTATTGGTTATACATCAGAATAACACATAAGCTAAAATTTCTAATGATTTTGTGTAATTTGGTCATAATATAATGATACATATAAAAGTAAGTCGGAAGAATATGCTATCTTGGCGTACGCTGCCTAAACCGTTGGAGTCAGACAAAAATAATGTACCGTAGCATTGTTTTTCTTAAATAGTTCTAAATAAAAGTCCGCGACAACATATATCTACCTTTTATGTGGAAGCCATTATGACCAAAATAGTGAGCCATAAATATAATTAAATCAGATACTTTTTTTACAATGCACAAGCGAGACTTTTATTCCAGAAAACTCCTTCAAGCGGGCGAAGCCGCGAGCAAAAGCTAGTAATATTATGATTGCTTAATTATAGGCTAGGCTGGCTATAGGCTCAACCCCTATGGCATAATGGGACGGGACACATTTGGCGAAAAGTGGGTACTAAATACTATGGTTGCAGCTCTGCCTACCCTTTTGGAGATAAAGGCGTGTTGTGTGTGTCGAAAATACAATATGTTTGAAGCAAAATGTCTTCTATATTTAGTGGTATGTCTATAGATTTATATTATTTATTTTTATAGTTTTAATACAGACATAATAACGCTGTGGATCTGATACATATAAACATATGGAAAGAAATGGCCAAGTGCGTATCAGATAAGCGGTAGAAAATTCCACCTTCATAGACATACCCAAGATAAAAAAAAATTCGTTCCGTTTAAAATAGAATTTTGAAACATTTGTATGGACTTGCATTTTCAACTTATGACTTTACTCTTATTAAATATCTACATACGTTGTAATAACAAAAATATTAAATATATATGAAATGAAAAGATTTGTTTGAATCCGTAAAATGTTATACATTATTCAGATTCCGTCAATATTAACTCTACCACCAGTACGTGCAGTTCTCAACAGAGAAGAACGGGCAATAAACTCTGGTGTTGCTCTTTTCAATCAGTTTAAGGTAAAGACATGATAAAGACAGGAGAAAAGGTAAATACTGTATTGTTTTTTTATTGTTGTTTAGAGCAGTTCATTTATATGCTCGTAAAATAAGGAACAAATAAATTTAAAATTTTCATAAGAGTGCCCAATCGTCTCAGGAATCATTACAAAAAGACGACTTAGCGAAAGCCTTGAATGGTTGGTTATACGGACATGGAAAATTACTGATCACTTAAGCGATTATTTTATCTAAAAACATGTTAAATACAATTTCTGTTACGCCAATTAGACATATAATTATGCATTATAAATTATTTCACACACAATGACGTAAAACGGAACGCATACATTTAAAAATAGAAATTTCTTATTCTATTAAAAACAAAATGGCGGATAGCCTTGTACTCAAATGTTAAAGAAGGACGTTTTCAAACGTTATGGTCACGTGCTAACCTATATGGTGACCATAAACAATATCTAATGGGGTTATCGTAGACGGAAAAAAATTAGAAAAATCTTATTAGCCTACTTAGGTTGCGATATAAAATAAGTTCAAATTCAAAGTTTATGGCACTCCACAATCATTTTACACAAAAAATGTTACATTTTAATACTCATGACATAATCTTGGACCCTGTTGAGCATGAGAACATTTCAAGAAAGGGAGAAACTAAATAATAAATAATAATAATAATATGAGCCCTGTATTATATACTTGCCCACTGCTGAGCACGGGCCTCCTCTACTACTGAGAGGGATTAGGCCTTAGTCCACCACGCTGGCCTAGTGCGGGTTGGTAGACTTCACACACCCTCGAAACTTCCTACAGAAACTATATAATTCGTCATTATCATTGGCCTGTTACATCTATTTAGATGATTTAAACAGCGTCAACTATTGGAGATTGTTTGAGACATTTGTTTTAATGACTGTAATGAAGTACTTATATTAGGTATATGTTATATGCATGTACATATTATTTTTTTACTTATAGATTTTTTTATTGCATGCGTAATTTTTTGTGTTTTAATACCAGGTATTGCTTGCGGTTTTACCTGCATGATAAAAATATCCTAGGATCATTAGTACATTTTGCCTCTTGTGTGACGTCAGCGCCATCTATTTAAGTAATATATATCATAAATTCCATTATATCCCATAGAAGTCACATTACCAGGACAAAAAGTAAACTTTGTGTTAATCCAAGATATGGTCTAGTCGTGTTCCAAATCGGTTCAGATTTTTCTATTTTTTTTTGTATTTCTTTGAATGACGAGACGAGCTTGCTATTCACCTGATGGTAAGCGATACGACCGCCCATAAACAGTAGATACACCCTCCAACACCTTGAATTACAAAGAATTGTTTGGTATTCCACGAACAACAACATTATCCAAAATTCAGAAAACAAGACTGCGATTTTCCATGAAAATAATCGTTATTCATGTATGATTTTAGTATAATGTTAGCAGCACAAAGATGAGTGATTAAATTTATTTATTTATTTATTATAATTGAGTTAGGATGTGCACTAAGTTTAGAACTATCTCGTATCCTTGACAAACCTGTAACAGTAATTAAATTTGTTAGATTCTAGTTCGAAGTCTTAAGGTTACAAAGAGAAAAGAAAACAAATAACAATAATAACTACAAAAATCTATAAGATAGAACTACTAAATAATAAAAAAACACTAATTTACTATTTTCTGTTAACATCAAGAAAAATATGACTAAAATCTCTTACTTAAATTAATTACATAACCAATTGCAATGTCAAAATGACCAAGTCGGTATAATCCATAAAAAAACTGCAAGAGTTAAAAGGATTTACCGATTTATATGGAAATTAAATAACTGTCCACTTTAAGAGTGCATAAATAATCATAAAATATATACAACACAATAAAAATCCACCATAATTTCAATCAAATATTCAAATATTCTTTTAAATCACTTTGGGGCGTCATTCAGGATCTTATTCTCTACGACAGTGTGCCTAAATTGACACAGCCGTGTTATCTCCGTGAAAATAGCGTGGAATGATATTCTGGAAGCAAAGAGTTCTAAAATTATATAGAGCGGACATTGGAAAGATTATCACAAAAACTTTGCGTCTATGTGTTGGTTATTCAATTTACCGCGAAATAACAAAACATTAAGGCGATACCTCAAGGTCAATTTTCATACATTTTGTTTCACCTTTAATCTGGGTAACTAAACAAGTATTGGCAAGTAAAGAATTTAAATTCACGTCTAGTTAGTGATTAGTTCTCGCAGTTGAAAGAAAAACGTAAAAATAATTAATAATCATGGATATTTCGGCCTTTAAAATTTCGTCATATTAATGTATGAAAATGGACCTTGAGGTATCGCCTTAATGTTAAATATTCCATATTAAAATTCGAATTATCTATCACAATGTAGTATTATAATAAAATTATATTCTTATTATCTAGAAATCAACATACCAACGATAAATTCACATGTTCCTAATTTAAAATTCAAAAAATATGATAATGGCTTTTGTGCAGTATATTTTAAATTTTCCAGCCAGTGATATGATTTGAGAATTAATAGCCTCTTTGTTGTCTATTCCCATACCAATTTTCTCTGTCTGATTTTAATAATGTAAATAACGTTTAATTATTTGTTTTTTATTCTGCATTAATGCTAAAGTTATGTTTATAAAATGAGATTATTGATATTTATTTTATTCAAAACTGACACTTTATTTTACATACACGGTTCGAGTAACTTATTAACTCTTATTTTTAAGATAAGTAAGTGGTTTAATAAGCAACATAATATTAAAATGGCCTTGTATAAGTTATTGAAGAGACGAATAAGCCGCTCACCTGATAGTAGACATAACACAGGCGAACAGTAGTATCTATCACCAAAGAAAAAAAAATAATACACTCTAACACTGCACTGCGCTTATCATCCTGAGACATTAGATGTTAAGTTTCATAGTACTCAGTTATTTACTGCTCATAGGATGTACTTTGTATCTGCCCGGATAGCGACCACCGTAAACAAGGTGTTAAAACCCGCCATTGTAGCCCACAAGTGTCGCGTTCCAGGATCAGCCTGTGTATATCCCGTCCCAACGGGCCGGCATAATTGTGTCGACTGGCAAGGGGTAATCATCTCGTCACTCGACATTCTATTGGACCCCACTTCACTTACCATAACGGGCAATAGGGTCACTTTGCAGTGATCGTATAAAAAACAACATTATAGTATCTATGTTTTAAACCCAATGTTTGGCAACAGAATTGTTATTTATTTATTGGGTACAGTTATAGACTACAGACTAAACAAATATAAAATCATACTACACAAAAAACAAAGTAAGTCTGAAGCCCTATTATAACTATACACAACAATTAACTTAAGCGGAAGCATCGTACGTAATACAGTATGATCAGTCTAACAGGAATTTAAAATTAAAAATAAAATAAAATTATTATTAATTAATAATAATGCCTCGGTGGCGTAGTTGTACTGCATGCGCGGTACGGCAGCGCTCTGAGGTCCTGGGTTCAAATCCCAGGTCGGGCAAAGTGATATTTGGGTTTTTCTGCTCAGTATCAATATCAGCCCGGAGTCTGGAATTTGTGCCCGATATGGGGATAGGCTCGCCCACTATCACATCATGGGACGGAACACACTTGGCGAAAAGTGGGTGCCCTAGTTGCGCCTCTGCATACCCCTTCGGGGATAAAATGCGTGATGTTGTGTGTGTATTATTAATTACACTTTTAAAAGGGTTTTTTTTAAAGAAGCAAAACCAATGTGATTTTATGGTATTGGTTTTTATGTCTCGTCATAATAATAATCTTGCGTATTCGTCGCGTGGTCACTCAAAACCTTCAAAAACTTTCTAGACCGGTAGTATTTTGAAGGTAATATAAGAGTATGAAAATACGAAATTAACTCGAAGTCGGGTCTTTTAAGAGGTTAATTACACTTGCCTTGATACTATTTAAAGCTAAACTTGTTTTACGTCGCACAGAAATCGTTGGTGCGTTTCCGGTTTAAAAATAATAGGGATATTTTGGATTTCCTGATTTCTCACTATGAGTACTTACGAAATGAGAAAAAACTGTTTCGAGTTAATGTATTGTAAGACATTTGTGTTATCCCTATCAAGATATCTCAATGATACAAGGCGATTTTTGCTAATGGCTCTACCGTTTTCGTTTACAAAGTTAGATACATACAATTTTTTTAAATGTATTATAATATTATGATCATCGCATAATGAACCTACTATACCCGATGGTAAGTGGAGTAGGATGCAGATAGGGTGTCTTCTTACGAGAGACGGTTATCCTTAGTCAAAACAATTATGCCGGCTTGTTTGAAAAGAAATTAAGATTTTCGCAAGAACATACGTACTTTCACGAATGCCTATTCATTCTTCTTTCGTCAAGTTGAGAGTTATACACGAAGATCACTAAACATCAGATGACACTAATGCTCGTTTTCCTTCATACTGTTTAAAAAAATCACGCGCTGAGATCTTGGGTTAGTCTTATGATATTGGGTACTATTCAACCCGGAGTTTGGAATTTGTGCCCAACAATATTACAGGCATTTCCCATATCACGGGGCGGTATTCACATGGTGAAAAGTGGGTACATTAAACGCCTCTGTCTACCCCTTCAGAGATAAAAAAGGCGTGAGTATGTGTGCGCACGCGTGCTGTCAACAACTTATCACACAAGTTTATTTTTAAGAATTCACCTAATTATCATGTCACAACATAAAATGAATGGCGCGTTTATTTCTGAGCCAAAACCGCATTTAAATATAGCCTTTTTTACCGACTTATTAATTCAAAAACAACGATTCTATTTATAGATGGAAGATGAATGTTACTCTAACGACCTTCTCAGGCTAATTCAATGTTATCATTTGAATAGTTATATTTGATGAAATGCTAGTCACGCCATCTTTGGATAGATTTATTAAACTTCTTTGTCTTTTCGTTATTTTCCTAACAATAGTTTGTTTTTTGTAACATTTCCAAGGGGATCACAGGAGACCTTGTCTCTACTAAAGTATCTAAAAGGTAATTTGTTGTGTATGTATGTTAGCAAATCCTTATGTTCTTCGAAGGCCGAATTATGCCGGCTTTATTTATGCTGAAGTTTCTTCTAATATACAGCAAAACATGTTCCGAAACAATGGTATATTCTTTTCAACAACAGATCATTCAATTATATTAATTTAAACAAAGACATTTTCGATTTGATTTCTATACCGAAGAGCAGAAAGAAGAGAGAATTTGTATGCATTTGCGATAAATCAAACGTTTCAAACACAGGCGGAGGTAAAACAAAAACCGAAGATATTAATGGATTGTCACGAAATTAAATGAAAGATTACTCTAAGTTTCAAGATTAATTCGTGAGATAAATCGAGGAATTTGTTACAAAAGATTATTTCGCCTTTTATATTTGAAGACTAGGTGTTGCTCGCGGCTTGACCTGAAAAGCTTTTTCCGATAGCAAATTCCTTAAAAGACTGCATATAGTGTATAGATAGATCAATTTAGAGTTGAGTTGAATTTAAATAAACAGCGCTCGGATCGTTAAGCCAACGCCATGAAAAAAAAATTACGAAAAACAAATAACAAATCGGGATAAAAGTGGCCTAGATGTTAAAACAGAATATGGGCTATCCTTGTGCTAAATTACATCCAAATCGGTACAATTGTTTCTGCCTTTACTTCTAACAAACATGCGAACATTTTCAAAAACTAAATAAAATAAAAACTAAAATTTTATTTTTATTTTATTTATTAAGGATTACCAAAAGAATTTACAATACTACATACAAATAACTAAAACAAAAAAAAAAACATTTGGACTAATTGCAATCCTAATAATAGGCAACCACAACATGCGCAAGGTGAGAAAAAAAAATTATCATCTATACTTATAATAAATCTGTAGAGAGGTCAATTCTGTACATGAAATATATTTCCAAAATAACTATCAGGGGGTGATTAGGGATCGATACTGATGCCAAAAATGCAATTAGTAAAATTTTTGTCTGTCTGTCTGTATAACCGTTATAGAAACAAAAACTACTCGACGGATTTTAACGAAACTTGGTACAATTATTTGTCATACTCCTGTGCTGGTTATAGTATACTTTTCATCACGCTACAATTAATAGGAGCAGAGCAGTGAAGGGAAATGTTGGGAAAACGGGAGAAGTTACTCCATTTTTTAAGCTTCCGTCGCGTGTGCAAGCTTAATGGTTAAAGCTACACAGAAATCATGTATGACGGAAATGCTCTCCTTAAAATTATGTAAAAAATATCCCACGACAGCATATGTCTATCTTTTATGGTTGACTCACAATAACACGTGTAACTCCCGATAGCTTAGCAGTTCGAAGCGTTCTCATTATATTTGTCTACTCTTACGTTTATAACACTCTTAGTCATCCCTAATTAAAAAAGTTAACATTATTAAATATTCCATAAAAAAGAATTATAGAAATCGGTATAGAAACACCAAAGTTATACGTGAAATACGCTAATAATAAGCCATCATGCGTGAATACTGAATCATGCTATAAGGATTATTTTTATATATATATATAAGGTCGCGAACGCACAGGCAGGCGGCTTGCTTGGCACCTAGAGGCTAGCGAATCACCTAGCGAGTAGCTTCGTAAAACAAACATTCTCGAACGTTCGCGACCGGCTCCATTTTTGAAGTCCGAAATCCACGCGGGCGAAGCTGCGAGCAGAAGCTAGTATAAAAATAAAAAAGAGAAATAGTTAACAATATAAATCTATGTATATAATATATTCTATAGACCTAATAACAAATATTAAAGTTTATTATTATCAGATTGCATATCATAAATCATCAATATTTAAATGTCTTATGATATAAGTAAGATAAGCTCAGATTTATTATTTTGTCTAGGTCGTTTTTTTTGTGTGTTTTGGTCACATATCATTAGACATTTTGTTTATTTATCTGTTACTAGAGTTTTCCTTGATTTCGGGCACATATTCTTTTTATGACAAAAAAATAAAAAGTCTATATCCTTAAATAGCGTAGATGCGTATAGTTATATAAATATCAGCCCTGTATTATATACTGTCCCATTGCAGGGCATGGGTCTCTTACTGAGAGAGATTAGTCCTTAGTCCACCACGCTGGTCTAGTGCTGATTGGCAGACTTGACATCCCCTCAAAATTCTTATAGAGAAATAATATTCTTATGTAGAAGCTTACATCATATCGAATTCCATCCAAATCAGTTCAGTGATTTAGCCATCTATGCAAACAGGCATATACTTTCACATTTTTATTTTGATTGATTTATTTCTAACCATTTTGGCCACGCCGGTTAATTCTCAGCGGAGATAAGCCAGGTACGCAGGACATATTATAGTGCACGAGTGTGCGCAATACACAGATGCACTCTATGTTCCTTCACTCTCATAATCCGGTGAGACAGCAATCTGACATGACCGGAGAATCAGGCGCAGAACCAGTGACTGTACGTGCTTTCCGAGGCACGGGGGTATCACACCGTCAACTTCCTGGCTCCGAGCTGCGATAGAGTAATATTTTTAATGATTTTTGTTTTTGATTTTTTACTGTCATTACTTCCTAAAGTTCAATGAAAGCGTTTATAGGAAAATATACACATGGAAAAACAGTCACTAATATTTTGACCCGACCCGGGATTCGAACCTCAGCGCGGTAGTTGTATTTGTACCGTGTATAATTACAACTACGCCAACGAGGCAGTCTCCGAATTTAATCAGTATTTATGACAGCTGCTCCTACATATCTAGATTTTAACATATAATTTATTACCTTAAGAAAATATTTATTAACCGACATACTGTTGGCTTGTGTTGGAGCAAATTTCTCCTGACCAATCTGTTTTCTACGTACAAAATTTATCAAATTCCTAAATGACTAGATTTAAAGGAATTACGAGAAAATTAATCTAGTCCGATTCAGCTCATGTTTTGCTTTGAAGATTGTACGTTGTTATTATTCAGAAATGATCTTGAATCTATTTCTCTAAGAATATGTCTTTTGCATAAGTAAGAATATGAATTTATTCAATCATTTTTCTACTGTGGCCTATGTAGTTTTCGTATTTAATGCATTTAAGGCTGATTTTTCAATTAATAGATATAATTAATCCGTAGAATAAATTGCAACACAAATTAAATAAAAATGACAGTTGTGTCTATAAAGTTATTATTCGCCTCACTTTTGTATTCAGTTAGTTTATAACTTATTTCATGGATAAATTTTATCTGACGATTGAAAATAGCCCTTATAAGCATGAATTTAAATATCGTTCCAGTATTGGATACTCTGTAACTTTATCGGGAGGTATTTACCGTTAGGTTTTCAATCAAAGTAAATTAACGGACTTTGAATTATTTAAATTAATTCTAAATTCTTATGAACTCTCCGATATAATGTGGTTTCGGTATAAACTATTTTCTTTTGAAATTAGTGTTAAACACAAGTATATTAAAGTCGTAAATCCACTGCCGCTGTCATAGCTACTTCTCAAAATATGCACCATTACGTTCAAATCGTAAAGCTATGAAGGAATGAGTGATGTGGATATATTTTTAGCTCGGCCACCAGGGATTTGTCTGCTCAGTTAGTTATAGAAGTTGAGTGCTGTTTTGTATGGCAAATGCTATAACTGGAATTGTTTACGCATCGATATATACTTTGAATTTATGTTGCTCAGGTACCAACCCACATACATCGCACTGTTACTCGCGGAAGGTAAATCAGAGGTGTAACCAAGGCATTGAGTTTTGTTTGTATTCCGTCCCATGATGAGAGCGAATATATCGTCATTTGTGTACAAATTCTTGAACCCAGGTTGATACTGAGCAAAAAAGAAAACAATGTCATAACGGTTAGTTTGCGCTTCCATATAACATACTTAAAAGTTCTGCTGCCCTAGTACCAAAATTACACATCGCGCCTCTATCCCTAAAAGGGTAAGCAGAGATTCAACCATGGTATCCACTTTTACGTGTGTTCCGTTCCATTATGTGATATGTGGTGAGCCTATCGCCATATCAAGCACAAATTCCTAACTCTGATCTGACACGGAACAGGATTCGAACTCACGTTAGAGCAGTGTCGTACCGCGCATGCATCTACGCCACTAAAATTTTCTCTGGTACCAGACCCTGAGTTTCCCTTAAGCTGCTTGTCTGCCACCAAGAAATAGTATGCAGCATTATCATGTGGTATTAGGAAGTACATGTTTGTGGGAATTAGAATCTTTATCTCCAATAATTAAAGTTTAATTTCAGACCTTCGTAACTCAGAGTTGAGTTAATACTGGCAACCATTTACTATCATACGAGTGACTTTCTCATTTCGTGCAGTCAAAATATCCCAACACACTTTGCAGTGTCGAGTAAATTTAACATATAATTATTTATAAAAGTGAATGAACCAATTGAAGGTTTTGAATAACGTACCTTTCTCCACAATACCGGAATCACAAGTAAGTTACTGAAAGTAATTTAGTAACTTTCGTTTGCGCCCCAGTTTCCTGGACTGTTCTGTTGCTATGCCACTTGGTATGATATATATTATTAGTTTTATAACACAATAATTAATAACGCCATCTATTGATTGTTCAATGAACCCATTTATTTATTGAAGATTCATCATCGTCATCATTAGCTCGTTGCAGTCCATTGCTGGATATAGGCCTCTTATAATTGACGATTAACAGGATGTATATTGTATATTCTATATAATAATTGAATTAATTCATTCGTTTACCCTCGCAATAAGGCGTGTTGTAATTATACATATTACGCATGATCCCAGAAGGGTTAGGCAGTGACAGAAGCACATGCAAATTTTGCCAAGATTATACATGTGGTAGAGGCCTGTTCATTAGGACCAAATCCTAATCCAAAGAAATGCAGTTACGTTAACAAAATCAAAAAACTCAATATTTTTATTACCTGTAACTTAAGCATTAGGGTTGTATTAGTAAATCAATCTCATCTTTGAGTAGGATCTCAAGTAGACATTTAATGTATTGAACTATTTAATAAGCAAAGCTTACTCTCATTTAAGAGCTTGTTCGCAGATGAGACGTTATTGTTGAATAAACTAAACTCGGTTGTCAAAATACGTCGTACGCTCTGACTTAAGATATCACTTGAAATTTTGTTGATATCTCTTTATAAGCCACTTAAGATACTGAATTTGACAGCGTCTCAGCTGATATCGCATTTCAGTTCGAAACTATTGCGTTTATTAAAACCGCTCTTAAAATTCACATCTCAAGTATCGCGATTGCCAGACCGTGCCGCCTTTCTATTCGACCTTCACAATGCATTAGCGACATTATATTGCCTTTTTTAGAATCTAAAATGTCGTAATCTGCTAACATCACAATATAAGCCATCTCAAGAGACCCATTTTGAACGTAATGGTGTTTCGATAAAACTCTTACAGTATCTTCATGACTTTAAAAGCTTTCGTCGAAAATATTAGATACCTATTTTGTTTAAATCTCTATAGACGTTGAGTTTAATGTGATTATAATGTCGTCATAAGTTGATGGCTTAGCCGATTTTGGCCACGGTAACAGTAAAAACTGGACATATTTTGCCGCCCTATCTACGCTGCGCCACTGCTAAGACGTGAACTAACCACCTTTTAGTCTGAAAACTTCATAATACTGTTTGTAACCGCTTAGGATGCGCAGAAAAAGGAAAATAAAAAAGTATTGTATGTGCGCTCTTCCTTTTACAAGACATCGAAACAAAATGTGTTAGTAATATTAGCTTCTGATAGTCTATAAATCATATATGGTTCCGAATTATTTACTACATATTAAAAGAGGCATCAAGAAAGTTTTATATATTTAACACAGGCATATTTAACTCGAGCTAAGACTGGGTACCTTCTAGTTGTGCTTCTGTCCTTTGATGTTTCTTACGTTACATATATAGCCAATTTTATTTATGAAAGTACCACAATTTGGGCACAATACCCCGGCAATGGCTATTTTGAGTAGATGTGTAATGCATTGTAAACTTCTGTTAATCAGTTATAATAATATCATCATTAGCCTGTTGCAGTCTACTGCTGGACATAGACCTCTCCCAAGGTATGTAGGTTTGCTGGTGGTAAGATGAATTTTATATCCCCTATACGTAAGTGTCGCGTTCCGGGACCAACCTGTGTACATCCGGTACCAAAAGGCCGGCATAATTGTTTCGACTGCCGAGGGGTAATCATCTCTCGTCAGTCGTCGAGCCCACTCCACTTACCATCACATGCAGCAGGCTTTGCCGAGCATGTATCAAAAAAAGATTGCATCACGCTAAGGTGTACCGACTTCTCGCTAAACAAAACACTACTATTTTCTACGTTATCACTATGTAACCGATTATCAGATGACAGATTGTTTCCTGCTTTATTCATACCTGGAAAGTGGGTTAGACACGTGCGTGGTCGATAACTAGAGCTTAGATAAGCAAGGCTTGTTCTTATATCTATTTATGTAGTAAAATTATCCCTGTGATCTAATTTTGTTGAAACGAAGATCTTGCGCGGCTTGCGATAGGCGATTAGGGATAAATGTAACGTTATTTTTACGTTTAACATAAAGTATTAGGAAGCAGAAACTGAAGGAAAAATGCAAAATACAGATTAAGAAAAGTAAGTTTTTTTTTTTTTTATTTGAAGCACATTTTACTGTTCTCCTCGTTCCTGACAGGGGTCTTCTGACCACACACGTTTTTTCTCATAAGAACATTAATATACCTAGAAACCAAAGACATCATTCATTCAGAAAAATTAGTCATGCGAGTAATCTTCCTATACAACGCCATTACATACAACCTCAACAAAAGTAATTAAATATTTACATCGAGAATCGAACTCACATACCTACACTCTACCTAGATCCCCTCAACTAGATAACAAATATTTCATCACTATTCCATTAAATCGAGTGCTATCGATATTTGATTCAAACGTTGAGAGATGTCAAGCCCACGCATGTTTTGTGAGGTATTTCACTTTAAAATTACAATGTATTTCAAATATGTATACTGCATAAAGTGTATTAAACTTAGCTTATACGGAACTTTCTGACGTCTGACATCTGGAAGTTTCTACTAGTAGATTGCAAATCTCATTGTTTACACAATACGAATGAACGAGTGAGTGAATGAATTAATGAGTGAATGATTGAATGAGTGAGAGAACGAAATATTGAGTGAGCGCATGAATGAATAGGTGAATGTTTGAATGAGTGAGTGAACGAATAATTGAACGGATGAATGAATGAGTGAATAATTGAATGAGTGAGTGAACGAATAATTGAGAGAATTAATGAATGGGTGAATGAATGACGGAATATACTCAAATTAGGAATTAAAGGAATTTATTAATACCCCAATGTATTCAAAATATTAATATTTCACATTTCGTTGCATTTTATATCCTTCACATACGTGATACTATACAAAGCCTACCGCAATATAAAGTACAAATTCAAATCCGGGACTGTTTTCAAATGAAAACATCTCATATTCGGTAGTTCATGAACAACTTAAAATTTCATTTCAGTTTTCATAGACTTTTCAATAATATACAGCTAATTGGCTCGCTGTATGCGAGATTATCTCTACTCTATGGCCCACTTTGCTTTCACGGTTAAACGTGGCTTTAACTTTTTTTCAACCAAACTGTTTGATGTTAAACGCTGTGACTATTTGTAAATAGTAACATCAGAACCTAATGATTTCTTTGTTTACGCAAATGTTAGATATTAAATTAAAACTAATTTGCGGATTTTATCGCGGTTTTCATGTTATAATTTTCACCAAATTTCAAAATTAAATAATATATAATAATTGTGATAATATCTGCAAAGTAGTTTTACTTCAATCACTATACAGTTTCTTATTTCATCGCGTTACATACACATCGATTCAAGATGTCCAGTAACGAGTAATGTAGGTATGTCATCTACATACGATCTTAGATCTTTAGCTTTGAGAAGTCGACTGCTGAACATAGCCCTCTATCTATTTCCAGACCGGCCTAGACCAGACCGGCATCCTTTATAAAACTTAGGTATTTAAAAATAATTTTCCCTATGTTGGCAATTGTGAACGACAATAGAATATTCCAAATCACTGCGTATTCTTTCGCATAGGTAAAGGGAATTTCGCATAACAATTCCGAAACGTTCCTCCAAAGGCCAGATTGCGATTTTTTATCTCGCTCGAACACTCGGCACGGGGAAACAGAAAGCGAATCCCAAATATTTACATACAACCGTACTTATGCCTTTTCATAACTTAACATCCTTTTTACCTTTTTTCCATACGAAATATTTTCCTCTCTTGAATAAGCATTTTTGTAGGAAAATCCGAGATATTTTCATAATGATAACATGTTTTTTCTTTGTAATTAGAGAAATAATGCTTGTATTTTATATAAAATTAAATGTATTGTTTATTACGTTTTATTTGTGTGAGGTATCTGTCGTAATTGCCTTATGTTATGTAGTTTTCGAAATATCTAAAGAAATCTGAAACCTTTTGGTGAAGTTCTCAAGAAGTAGACATATTTGGTCTAATACTCTAATACATATAATTATAATAAGCAACGCCGTGTGAACTTTCACTTTATATTGTTACTGGCTTATGCTTACAGCTTAGCGTGGGTGAAAAATTTTTTGGGATAAATATTTTCCCGCTTAAAAAATAGCCTATAACACTCTGGAGGAATATAGCTTCCTATTCAAGAAAAAAAACGAAGTTGTTCTTAAGATTAGCGCGTACATTAAAACAAACTCTTTAGCTTTATAATATCAGTGTAGATATAGTACATAGGAGTAATGCCTAATACAAATGATAAGCAGAAAACACTTTTTAAAAATACCCGCCATTTTGTTTTGTATACGTGACTTTGATATTTGTTGTTGACTGATATTTGTTTGCCAGGATTGCTTCATCGTGGAGCACTGACAATGTTCGTAGGCATCGAGGTAGACCAAAGAAGAGATGGCGGGACGAACTGGAATCATTTAAAAATAACTGGTTCACTGTAGCGCAGGATCGTGATTCATGGAAGGATCTTGGGGTGGCCTTGGCCCAATATTAGGACGTTATAGGTTACAATACAATGCAATAGGCACAACAATTATGTCATTTCCCCATAAATGTCTACTACGCACGAATTACCCTCCTAATATTATTGCTAACAATCTTTGTAAATGATCACACCAAAAACCGAAATGGCACTGTTACCTTCCATTATAGTTCGTATAACGCTTTCCCTAGCTATTGCCTCATTTATATTCAAACCGCGCGCGAGATTTAGTTATTGAAATCAGATTGAACGGACAACGCGTTGTGTATTGTAATAACTTGGATTAAATTAGTTGTCTCATTCACACATTTTATCCTCAGGTACAGCATTAATTAATATGAATGAATCCTAAACGAATTCCGGTTACGGCTGCCAATCTCAACGGAGATCAACAATTTACGCAGGAGATGTAGTGCACAAATGTGTTCGCATACACAGGTGTTCTCTTTGATCCTTTATTCTCATAGTCCGGTGAGACAGCAATCCGATATGACGGGATAGGGTGCAGGACCAACGGCTTTACATGCCTTTCGAGGCACGGGGGTATCACACCACCAACTTCCTGACTCCGAGCTGCAACTGAGTAATTTTAAGATGGATGAAATCCAGTCATTATTATTTTTGACCCGATCCAGGATTCAAACCCAGAACTGATGTTCTATGTTTGAACTCTAGATCGATAACTATAGATAATAAAATACCATAATATACGATAAAAATAAAATAGTCCTCCGTGGAGTCTAAAACGTAAACCTAGAAACAGAATAACCGATAAACTGTTCTAGGCATTTTTACAATGGCCACTGAACCGTAATATATGTGGAAATGAAGATCAATATAAAACACTCTAACACTTATTACGTCAAGTAGTTACATTGTAGGCAGTGTAACTACTGGACATAATAAAACTTAACATCTCATGTCTCAGGATGGCGAGCGCAGTGGAATGCCAATCAATACTTTGTGGTTCAGGGTGTTGGATCGTGTTTCTACTGTTTATGGTCGTATTGCTTACCATCAGGCGAACGGCAAGCGCGTCTCGTCATTCAAATCAATAAAAAAACATGTTGTAGACGAAAAATTAAATCATGTAATTCATATTAATTTAAAACATTAGGTATTTTATTTTTACATTTTCGATATAATCTTGCACCATTATTTTTTTAAACATCAATAAAAAAATATTTCAGTTAATAGTAATACTTCGCAAGTATTCAAATTTCAAATAGTCTGCTTTTTGTTCATTTTTATTACAAAACTTCTTTGAAATAAAAACTTTAGCAGTCTTACTTTGAATCTACAGAATTAAAAACTTTATGAAAGTATTTGTTGTTAAAATTTATTGATATACATAAACATTGCTACAGCACTTTTTTAACTGTGGTATTTCTAAATAGTCCAATTCTTTACTCTAACTGCGCAATAAACTTAAATGAACTGTGAAAATTAACGCTCATATTGCTTATATTATATTCATTCACCAGAAATGAGAATTTATCCATGCGTTACTGATACCACGATATTACGAAATATATCCTGTTCTTTTTGTTACATGATATCCGGAGTTATAAATATAGCTTGTACAATTGTTAAAATATATGATACTAGTTGTATTAAAAAGCGGCGATGGCCTAGTTGGTTGTGGAACGGACTGCCGAGACAAATGTCCGCAGGTTCAAATCCCAAGGGCACACACCTCTGACTTTTCTAAAAAAATATGTGTGTATTCTTTGTGAATTATCGCTTGCTTTAGCGGTGAAGGAAAACATCGTGAGGAAACCTGCATACCTGAGAAATTCTCTATAGGAATTTCCGAGGGTGAGTGAAGTCTACCAATCCGCACTAGGCCAGCGTGGTGGACTAAGGCCTAGGTCCTCTCAGTAGTAGAGGAGGCCTGTGCCCAACAGTGGGACAGTATATAATACAGGGCTGATATTATTATGATTCTAGCTTGCCTGTGTCTCTGCCCACGTGAAAGAGTTTTTTCCAGGATAAAAAGCATCCTAAAGTACTAAGGAGTAATGAAGCTTCCTATCAGTGAAAAAAAATCAAAATCGGTTTAGTAACCTGTGATTAACTCGTTCAAACAAACAAAATTTTCACTTTAAAATATCGGTACTATTGAAATTGTTACACGTATGCTTCAGTCTTTAGGTTCATAATTATAATTGGTGTTATCAAACTAACAAACTCAAAAATCAGAAATTCAACTCCTTAACCATATTGATTGTACAAAGAAAACACACGTGATTTATGGGTCCGAAGGCAATCTAAAAATCAATAGAGGTCACACGTGTGCGCTGTAATTAATCTAAGGGTCGCCGGGTTCAAGACACGAGCGCGAACACACGGCAGATGTCGATATTGTATGAGACTTCGTGCAGTAGGAATCGCCGAAAACGTAGGGCTAAGAAAGGCAGATGTTGAAAACTCATATTGTATGTGATTTCGTGCATCAGATATTGCCGAAAACGTTGTACTAAGAAACTTCTTTGATGATGAGTTGATGATTCGCATCATCACCAGGAGAACGGCAATCTCGTCTCGTCATGTCAGTCATAAAAAATATCTATTTATTACTTAAGGTTATAGCTTAAGGTCCATTTTCATACATTTTGTTTCACCTTTAATCTGGGTAACTAAACAAGTATTGACAAGTAAAGAATTTAAATTCACGTCTAGTTAGTGATTAGTTCTCGCAGTTGAAAGAAAAACGTAAAAATAATTAATATGCATGGATATATCGGCCTTTAAAATTTAATACGACGAAATTTTAAAGGCCGTGATTTTAATCACGTGTGTTTTCTTTGTACTTGTTTAGTTACCCGGATTAAAGGTGAAACAAAATGTATGAAAAATGGACCTTAAGCTATAACCTTAATGTTATATTATGTAGGATTTACCACGATAGTGCTTTCTACCTCGATGAAGCAGGTCCATAGAGGACCTCAATGTGCTTCAATCTAACCCCTGCACAGTTTAAAAGTTATTTATAATAGTATATTTTTTTTATAAAAGTTTTAAATTGTTAAAAGTGTTTGAATTTAAATCCCCTATTTACTTACTCCGATATGAAAGATATCTTATTAAAACGCTTTCATTGTAAAAAGGCGGAATCATTCTTGTACATGAAATACGGCCCCTGACTCTTCGTATGTTTAAATATAAGTTATCGTCATCGTGAAGCCGTCCATTACCACAGATATGTAAAGCACGTAATAATCCATCCTCATATCATAAATAAACACCACGTGCCTGCCATAACGGAATTCCACATGATAATGGAATTATAATGAGATTCCTACACATAACATAAATCGTTTCTATTACTTATTGTTCTGACATATGACATGATAATTAATATTCGAGTTTATGATGTTATAATCACCGGCTTTGGTTTTCTTATGTTTGCTGGTAGTAGGATATATTTTATATTCGTCGGGCTAGCGACTACTACTAAAGTATTAAAACCCGTTATAGTGACCGACGTAAGTGCATCGCGTTTCGGGATCAGCCTGTGTATATCTGATTCCAACAGGCCGGCATAATAGGGGACCGGCCTATGTTTGATTTTGTACATTATTCTATATGTAATGGTAAATAATACGAAATAGAAGCACTCCTGCGAAAACTGCATAAAAATTGGTTAAAAAATGAGCGAGTAATTCATATTTAAAATATTGTAATGTGCAGAAGTGGGCGCGATGTGGGGATATCGTTTCATCTCTTTCTTTCGCACGCGTCTTAATTGCCGATGACGTCACATTTTGGTATTTCGTCCCTTTTCTGTTTCTTGTTAATTACCCCTTCCACCGAAATTCAAAGACTTATAACTTGTTGATTTTTTGCCGGATTTTAATAATTCCTTCTGTGTTATAATTTATATTATGTAAATATTTAATAATAGTAAAGAACAAAAATGAGTCCGGTACCCTATTGTGTCGACTGTCGTGTGGTAATCATCTCTCATCAATCGACATTGTATTTGACCCCACTTACCACGTGTAGTGCATTTTGCCGTGTACGCATACAAATTATCTTATATTTATATACAGTCGTTTGTTCTGATTTGACGCCAAGCAAGACGGTGCTAGGACCCGCAGTTTGACCTTAGAAGGACATTGTAGCTAGTGTAGTTATTGAGCATTATCAGTCTTAATTATAAACTTGTTTGAGCGTTAAGAGGTGGTTAAGAATTGCATAAATAGCTGTCAAAACATCACCGGTTCCTAGTTTAAACCTAATAAGGAGGCAAGATAACGGGTTTTGAGTTACAGCTGATCGAGTAAATTTGTGTTTTAGTTAAGCATAGCTTTGCGAAATTTTTATAGGTAAGATTGTATGTGTTAACTTCATCGAAGACATATTACTTGAGTATGTCCATATTTTAATTCCATCCTATCCTGTGTAAATAAAACAAACTACACATAACTTATATTGTATTTTTTAAATTGTCTTTAATATTTATTGTGAAAACATCAATTTCTATTCAACGTTTTTCTAAATCCTTTTTAAAACGAATTTATTTGTCGAGCATGTTTATATAAATAGCTTTATATTTGTCTAGGTCTTAAAGTAAGATTTATTTGCTAAAATAAATATCGACTCTTCAAACTATCTCTGGCAAGGCAATAAACCGTCTGGCATCAAATAAACGACGCCCGATTTTATACCTATAATATATCTTTATCTATAGGTATAGCTAGCGGCTTCACTTGTGACTTTTGGAATAAATTTCTGCTATAGATTAATTTAAAAGTCGCAAGAGATCGCCGGATGCGGGCCACTTCCAATCGGTCGATTTGGAAATCTTTGGGGGAGGTCCATGTTCAGCAGTGGACATCTTGCGGCTGATGATGATGATGATTATGATGATAGGTTAACTTATTGCGTGATGGCCTCCAAATTATATTACGATATTGTGTTTGTTTGATTTGCCGCCTTGAAATGATTTTTCAATTAAATTATATACATGTTGAGTTTTCGTAACACATTATAGCTTAAGTTTTAATGTTTAATTATGGTAATCTTAGTATTGACTGCTGGTAAATTTAATAAATAAATATAAATATTATTAATATATAAACGCGAATGAGGTTCTTTAGATATTTGTTAAGTAGAGGTACATATACCAACTTGTTATAAACTTACAAATTAATTCTGGGTTAGATTTAAAGATATATTTTCCAAATATTTCCAAAAGCAGATGTCGGCGAACTCTATCGTTATTAAGACTAATAAATAGTAACTATAAACTTATTAATTCTAGGTTATATTTAAAGAATAGACTTTTTCAAATATTTCCAAAATTGAGACTAATAAATAGTAACTATAAACTTATTAATTCTAGGTTATATTTAAATATATTTTCCAAATATTTCCAAAAGCAGATGTCGGCGAACTCTATCGTTATTAAGACTAATATACCTATTGACCCGGTATCAGAAATAAGATTTTTTTTATATTGAAACTCGATGTTGATTTGGATTAAATTTGCCACTCAGAAACCGAAATCTCGATTAAAATAAAGAATAAAATGTAGACTGTATAATTAGGAATACGTGCATACGCGGCCTCCCTGCATTTTAAATAAGGTATCAACGAGCACTTGACGAGAAGCCGCAAAATACACCTAAAGTGTTTCAACTTAAGACAGATTTCCAGTCAACAGTTCTTGCTTTCAAAGAACTCCTTCCTAATATATCAAATATCAGAAGAGAAATAGTTAATATTAAATTCCTTATGACTGCAGCTTCAGATGTAGGTCGCCTTGCAAACTGTAGTAAGACTTCAACTGAAATTCAATTTATATTTCAGTTCGAACAGTGTGTTGCAATACGTATGTTTCATTTTAAATTCCATTATATTGGTATACAGTAAGTAGTGAACATTAAATAATTTTGAAATGGAAGCTAATAATTTTTGTATTCAGTTCGTAGTGGTTATGGGGAAGTTGACAATTTTACAAAGAGAAGCCGCAATGTTTTTTACAGTGCAATTATTTACGTTCGGGAATGAACGTTCTTTTTGATAGTGTAGAGAAGAGGTATCGACACTTTTTCAACTAGGAAGACAATAAGTAAGTAAGTGGAGTAGGGTCCAATGAAATGTCGACTAACGAGAGATGATTACCCCTCGACAGTCGACACAATTATGCCGGTCTGTTGAAACTGGATATACACAAGCTGATCCCGAAACGCGATACACTTACGTGGGCCACTATGGCTGGTTTTAACACCTTGTATACGGTGGTCGCTATCATATATTTTAGCTTTATATTTAGTTACCAAGTCAAAACATATCTTCTAGATTTCGATATTTTTAAACAACATCCGATGGTATTTATTTAAATCAAATTAATACCGTGAATGTCATGCATTCATTATCATAATTGAATAATTTAACGTTAATTTCGGTTAAAGAAAATGGTATGTTAAATTTAAAACTGTTTATAGTTTAACGACACTGTCTGCTGTTTGTTAGCAACAGTTAGTAAATTCAAGCCAAGTTCACCTTAGGTTAGATTTTTTTATTAATTACTTTTTGTTATAATTATATACTAACCCCCTTATTCATAGACGTTTTTTATCGAACGATCGAGTAAGGCTGTGATAACAAGTCTGTTTCTCAGTGCTGACGGCATGGCAGTCTTCGCAGTGCGTAGACGTAGGGCCGTTGTGATTGGCTAATATTGAAATACAACAATAATAACAAATCACAACGGCCCTATGTCTATTTCTCAGTGCCGTTGGGCACTGAGAAACAGGCTTGTTATCACAGCTTTACTCCTTCCTTAGATAAAAAACGTTTATGAATAAGGGGGTTAGTTTATAAGTATTTAATATCTATATTCAAAATGTAAGCTGGTAAAAACTTACAGAGGTTAGAATCCACCTCCCCCCTAATCTTTAGGTGCCTATCTATACAGCCGGCATCAGGTCGACAAAAAACAAAAACTAAGGTCGAAGGATATTCATTTATCGTCAGTTCTATATCTCGATGCCATTCTACTTACTATCAGGCGGTCTTGTTTAGCCGTACCCATATTTTAAAAACATATTGCTTGCCTATCTTATTAGATGTATGTCGGCCGACTGCAAAATCAGTTCAAACAAACCACATTAATGACTTCACATTAATCAGAAAATTTGCACGAAAATAAAAATAAATACTTCCACGTCATGAGGTTTGAAAGAAACATTGATTATTTTGTATCGCTGTGCCAGAATTTGTAGTCTGCAATATCCTGCTTTAGTAAATAAACTTCACTTCTTGGGAATTGGATGCAGTCGCAGTTCATACTAGATTAAATGGCGCTGTGTTGCCAAAGTTTGTTTGTTTTTCAAGCAAGTTGTCTGAGATTGGAATCCATGCCTGGGATAGCGCCAGGCTATTACATCAAGAGTAGACTCGCCTTCTATCACGTCATGAGTACGCTCGCCTTTAATCACATACATAAACCTAAGATCGGCGAGATATCTTGCATTTCTTGTAGCTTCTCAGAGATCTTACATACTCGCACTAAACATAAATAACCACGTGTTGCTTATGGCTTCCTTCGCGTGGAAAGCCTTTCCTGCTGCAAAGATCTCAAAAACACCGCTAGACACCAGTGCCATCTATTTAAACAATCTGATTCAAAAACAAGCATTATTTCTAAAGAGAATTAGTTATACCGGGATCAAAAGTAGTCTATATGTTAATCCGACACATAGTCTGCTCGTGTGCCAAATTTCATCCAAATCCGTTCTGTTGTTTCTGCATTTACTCCTAACAAACATACAACCATTTCCACAAACTTCGCATTCATAATATTAGTAATATGTGTTTAAATTCCACCATAGATATCAACATCCTCCAATAACAAGCAGCAATCCATACGTATATAACATTGAGCAGTGTTCTGTGCTATGTCTATTGTTAAATTAAAAAAAAAAAGTGTTAAGGTACACATTTTACGTACTCGAGGAACAAAAGGGACACAGAATCACCTGGGGCCTTATTCTCTATCCCGCACGTTATTTTGACAATGCGTAACACAACGCATCATGTTTAGTACTATAGAAATTTGGCTTACAGAATACCATTCCACACACATTTCTCGAAGATAACATGACACGGCCGCGTTACGCGTTTACACTATCATACAGAATAAGGGCCCTGAAGGTATCAGAGTGGGTAGTCAATGAACCCAAGCAAAAAGCTCGACTCAGAGAAATCTTTGAAAGTGAAGTTATGTGTATAATGTACCTTATGACCACATAACAAAATATTATGTGCATTGATACCGTATTTTTTTAGTTTCAAGGCAATTAATAATTCCATTTCATTCCGTGAGGATGTCTGTAATAAAATTTAAGACATCAAGTTTCCTTAAATTTACGACTTAATGCACTTTTGAGATCTCTTTATAGAAAGTCCGTTTTATCGTTGCAGTGCACGCGTCAATAAAACCACTGGTATGCCCTTTACAACGGTTTGAGAGGTCACATAATACTGGATGCACAGAAAATGAAAATGAATATATGCCCGGGGTGTAATCAGTGCTTGCATATCTCCTCTAAACATTGGTAATGAAAAATGAATGTTAGTATTGAAATATTTTCTTTGGAAGTAGTATGAAAATACTAACTTTGCTCGCAGCTTTTAGCGCGTGCATAATATAAGTGTGTTTGGGGCATAAATGCCTACAGAACTCAACAGCGTGGCTTGTGATTAGTAAAAGAATTTTCAAAAGCGGTGCAGTAAAGTACAAACAATTTCTTCACCTTTATTTATAGATAGCTTTTGATAGCGGTTCCGCCCGCGTCAAAAAGTTTTTCCGGTATGAACAACCTATAGCACTCAGGAGTAGCTGTTTATTAGTGAATTTTCATAATCGATTCAGTAGTTCCAGAGATTAGTCCCTACAAACGTAAAAACAAACTCACAAACTTTACCTCTTTAAAATATTGGTATAGGTAAGCCTTTATGACTGAGTAGTTTAGACATGTATCTAGTGTTTCCACAGTGAAGCATAATATATCAGACCCAGCAAATCATGTCTATCACAAATTCCAATCATAAGTTAATAATAATAATATCAGCGCTGTAATATACTTTCCCACTGTTGGGCACAGGCCTCTTCTACTACTGAGAGGAATTAGGCCTTAGTCCACCACGCTGGCCCAGTGCGGATTGGTAGACTTCACACACCCTCAAAAATTACTATAGAGAATTTCTCAAGTATGCAGGTTTCCTCACGATGTTTTCCTTCACGGTTAAAGCAAGCGATAATTCACAAAGAATACACACATATTTTTTTTTAGAAAAGTCAGAGGTGTGTGCCCTTGGGATTTGAACCTGCGGACATCCGTCTCGGCAGTCCTTTCCACAACTAACTAAGCTATCGCCGCTTATTAATAATAATTAGTTGGGTACTAATAATAAAATATCGTTATAAAAACTCGATTGGAAGTAAACATTTAACTTTAAAATAATAGCTATTAGGAAGATAAAATCAATGATGTATTGATTTATAATAATGATAACCAGTCATTATATGAACGTTGATATTATGTAATTAATTTATTAGCAAAGGTTTGATTACACAGGGCTAGTAACTAGCGTGACAGTTGGACTTGGCCGATCTTACGATACAGATATGATTGTCGGCAAATTCGAGCACCCTACTGCGTAGTGGGGATTTTTACACGTTAATGTGCCCCCCCCCCTCCAAGAAGTCGCTAACCGTATTTTTAGAAGCTCGAAATTTAAAAAACACAGAAATTTGTTATGTTATTGCTGGTTGCCGAAGGGTACACATATCTCTTCTCTTCACGCCACGTACCATAGATGCAATGATGCCACTTTGCGGTGCTCGTAAAAAAAAAAGAAAAAAAAAATAAACATTTTATTTCTATAATATATTATCTTGATGTTGGTAGTTTCAAATCGTTTATAATGTATCATAAATTTTGCAATAAAAAGCCACTTAAATTATTAATTCTGTGCATCTTCTAAAGTTCACGTTTTAATTTGCAACCAACAATATTATATAGATAATAATAGGAGCACAGGTTGTTTAAAACATTCAAAAATATCTAAAATTGGTTCTTTAATTAAATTATTCTTAAATATTTGCATTTTCCCGCCTTTACTCGCGCGGGAAATATGTATGGAGCGAATGCTCAAGGTCATTTGCTTGGGAGAGGGTCATAATGGAGCTTAAGAACAACCAGACACATGCGGTAGGGTGCTCAAGTTGTTTGCGGATTATTATACGAACGTTGGATATGGCAAGCTCTCACTGTGAGATAACTTCAGCACATACATATTTAAATAACTGAATGGAGAAATCCTTCGCCTGATGGTAAACGATATGACCTGTCTTAAAGAATAGCAACACCTTTAAAAAAAAAAAGTATAATGCACTGCGCGTGACGCGCTGTGATTTGATATGAATTTGATACACACACCCACCCCTTGTGCACTCATTTTTCGCCATATGTTTTCCGTCCCATGATGTGATAAGAGTCGAGCCTATAATTTAACATTCGATTAATTTAGTAAGTACAGTTAGGTGGGCCTATTCCGTCCATGAGGGCGAAGGTCGACTTTGATAGCCGTATAGATGAGTAAGGGATTTTGTTCATCTTTTACCTATACAGGGGCCTTATTCTCTATCCCGCATGTTATTTTGACAGTGTGTAACAAGCACGTAACACAACGCATCATGTTTAGGACTATAGAAATTTGGCTTACAGAATACCATTCCACGCACATTACTCGAAGATAACATGACACGGCCGCGTTACGCGTTTACACTACCATACAGAATAAGGGCCCAGCTATTAAAGCTGTCCTTCGATTAAAACGACCATAATTGCCCAAAGACGAATATACTCCTGTAGACGGAATAGAGCCTCCTTGATAATACGATATTTGGGTTGCTTCCGAGGTTTTTTCTTAACAAGTGGAGGAAAGCAAGAAACAATGCGTCATACAGCCAAAGGAAGTTCATGGAGAACTTCCTCAAATATGTTTCTTATGATACTAGTATAGTATACGTGAAATTAGTGTATTATATGAAAGTAGTTTTTAGTAATTTGGATGTGTAGTGGCCATTAATCACGTGCCAATGATCTATACATTATAGTATAATTAAATTATATCAAGCAGATGTCTACGTTATAGATATTGAAGAAATACTAACGTAGGAAGTCTTTACTAGACCAACAGAAGCCAAAACAAAAAAAAAATTCTCGTCTGTCTGTATGTTTGTGCTCTCATCACTTGAAACCTACTGCATGGAATTGATTGAAATTTTCACCGATGTATTGCTAAAAGTGTAACTTAAAGTATAGACTCCATTTTTTCTAAGGAAAATATGTAGCAGGACTTTTATCCCGGAAAAACACGAGCAAAAGCTAGTACTTTAATAAAAGTAATTAATCAGACTAACTGGCACTTCAACTTGAAGTCTGTAACTAAACCATTATAAGGGTAATACTACGTTTTAATAGAAAAACTAGGCATTGGTAAATAACTATAGATATAATTACTTAAGTATGCACATAATTACTGATCTTATGATTTATCGACTCTAGCTGTGATGTTATTTTACACTAACGAACATGTATGTTATCAATATGGATACTGAATTAATTGTACCTTTTGTAGACTAATTCTTATTGAAACTATATCGAGCATCGACCATTGTAACTTGACCTTCGGAATGATGTCGGGTGAACGACCTTTATCTATGAGATTTGAGTGCATAATATTTCACTTGAAGTTTGTAATTATTAATTTTCGGATTTATTTCACACTAAGTTTTGATATTTCGATTCTAAATTTTTTATGTTAAAATTAAAGTACAGGGGACAGTCCCCCCGTGACCATGAAGCCTGCAAAGTCTTCGAAACGTCGGGTGAAAAATAAAATATTAAAACCGCGATAAATTCCGAAAAATAGTTTAATTTTAATGTCTAACATTCGCGTAAACATAAGACATCATTATGCAAATTTTTCATGATAAAACGAATAAGTATTTTTCGAAATATGCAGTAGCTTACCATACATGGCCCGCCTGTGACCATGTTTTGCGTTTATTTCTGAGAAATGTCCAAACATCACGATTTTTTTCAATGTATGCATGTATGTACGCATGGTCGCATTAGCATAATAGCAGTAGTCTAATAGAAACCTGTAGAAACTGTTTATAGCACATTTCAAATAATTTAAAATAAACCATATGTCTTTAGCCATGAAGTTGCATTTTACATTGGCGAAGGTTTGAAACAAAAATATTTGTTTTCTAACTAAAAAATATATAAACAAAAAAATGGGATTAATAAAAAAACTGCGGACAAATCTATAACGTTTCGAATGCACATCGCTGTCTCCACAGAGTTATAAAGACTGAGTTAACGTCATAACATTTCACTGTGCATCTCTAGAAATTCGCAAATCTAGATTAATGTTCAACGTTCTTTGTTTTATTCAAATGGATTTTCATCGCAAATCATAATTCATTTTTTTTATGGTTGATAGAGTTTATAACAAAACGCACACCATGCCTATGTCCCCGAAGGTGTAGGCAGAGGTGCAACCAAGGCATTAAATTTTTGGCATGCGAGTTCCGACCCATGACGTGATAGGGGACGAACCTATCAAAATATTGGGCACAAATTGCAGTCCCCTGGCTGTAGAGTCGAAAAACCCGGGAATCGAACCCGAGACCTTAGCATAGCAGTCGCACCGTGATACAACTACGCCGCTGAAACATTCCATTATGTTGCATTAAACAAAACCACAAAAATTTCGATTGGTTCGTTTCGAGTTTAGGAGATAATTTATTCTGAACACGTGGCATCCTGGGACTTTTGCCAAAACTGTCAATAATTATTCTCATCATTGATTATGCATTAAATATATTATTTTATAGTCGGTAATATAATATTTTATAACAGCGTTGCGCTCCGCTTCGTATGGGTAGCAGCAGTTATAATTTATTGCCAGATGACTTGGTCTGATTACTACAAAACTTCACAGGATCACAGACTGGGCAAAACTAAAGATCACCTAATTAATTTAATTTAGCCGCTGGTGGTATATAATTATATCTACCCGGATAGCGACCACCGTACACAAGGTGTTAAAACCCGCCGTAGTAGCCCGTGTAAGTGTATCGAGCACCGGTATCAACCTTTGCGTATCCGTTTCCAACCGGCCGGCATAACTGTGTCGACTGTCGACGGGTAATCATCTCTCGACCGTTGAAATTTTATTGGAGCCCGTCAGTCGACATTCAATTGGAGGTACCACTCCATTTACCATTAGCAGAGAGGTTACTTTGTCGAGCTTGTATGAAGAAAATTGTTTCAGCCGCTTTGGAGTCTATAGGGAACATATATACACAATAAATACGTATACAGATTGATGATTGATTGAAGCGCGAGAAGTATGCCAGGACCGTGCAAAGTGGCAATCTATAGTCTCTGCCTACCCCTATGGGATAAAGGCGTGATACTATGTATGTATGTATGTACAGATTGATTAGTTACAGCGCTCATGCTGTAAAGTATTGATTCTAAATTCGATTTCCGTTTCAATTCAAATATTTTTTGCGACTTTCGATTACACTTGTTTATTGTTAAAGAGTATGAATTGTATCTGACAGCATTAGATTAATAAAAAAATAAATGCAACACATTACGTGATGTTTGAAAAAAGAACATAGCTGACCTCTACCTATCTCTTTCATGTAGGCGTTTGTTTGGTATAAACTTTTTAACGTGATCACGAATTTTTTTAGGCAATTAAAATCAAGTTTTTGTTAAATTCCCGCATAATTTTATTGACAAAAACTAGCAACATTCATCTATTTTTAGATTTAGAGGTGAATAATGTCATGGTCAAGTCTCAAATTCATGGTTTGTATTACGTACGAGCGCACGCGGTAGACTTTTTGTCGGACAATTAATGAGGACAAAAAATCGCATGTCGTTATTATCTTTTATGTTTCGATTAAATTAGTTTTCGACTTGCATAAACTGGGTTGTAAATCGTGAGACTTATTTCTAGCGGAACGTTTGATACAAAGCAAGTTTGTAGACGTCATTTGTAGAGCAATAGAAATATAAGCGAGATTATAATTTATTAGATTGTTTTTTACAAAACTTAATGAATCAAATCAAATTTTGGTAAACCTGGTAATTAGCCGATTTCATCAAAGAATCATGACCACATAATATTTCATATCAAAAAACAGCTAGAACTGAGTTCGTCTACCTAAATAATTAGATAGAAGTGATTATGGCCCAGAAATTAAACCGTCTATAAAACATTTAATATGGACACTGTTTAAGAATATCAATACATATTGACTTTCTATAAATTCTGATTTCTATACATTATTGCAATATAAAATTTATATTGTTCAATAAAATAAACCAATTTGTGACTTATCGCTTGCTTTTACGGTGAAGGAAAATATCGAGTGGAAAGCATACCTAAGAAGTTCTATTTAGGAATTTTGAGGGTATGTAAATTCTGTCAATCCGCACTAGGCCGGCGTTGTGGACTACGGCCTAATTTCTCTCAGTAGTAGATGAGTTCCGTCCAGCAGTGGGACAGTATAATACAGGGCTGATATATCATTTAAACTAATCATAATAAATCATTGGTAAGCATATAAAAAAGCTTTATTGTAATTGGTCTATTTTCGTGATCGATCGAAAAAAATATTGAAATCATCGACAAATCGCACATTAGCAAACAACCAAAGTATTTACCGTCGCCTCACATTGATCATTAAGGTAATGTGCGGCCGCCATTATATTTTTTCATTTCGTTTGGCGTTGATGTGGGTAGCGTAAAGACATGTTTGGAATTTTTATTTTTAGAATTTGGCAACGGTGTGCCGATCCATTTTTATCGACGTGTTTTTTGTCTCCCACAGCCGGTTGCAGGTGCTTATTTATTTTTAGAACGTAATGTCAAGGATGTAATGTTAGAATCGTTTACATGTCGCTTTATTGTCTAGTCTGTGAATGTTGACTTTGGAACTGTACCTTAATTATAACTGAGATTATCTGAGGCCTAACTCATTTATCATTTAGTCACTATCTAGATTATTTACAAGTTACATATTTAAGATGATCATGATATGTAATCTCAAACACTAGTGGTGGTAGATCTCTCATATGTGAGAGTCCGCCTGGGTAGGTACCACCGCAATGAGTATTTCTTCCGCCAAGCTGCTGCTTGGCGGAAGAACAGTGTGTGGACACACAGCAGTGTCCACACACTGCTGTGTGTGGACACTGTTGTGTTCCACTTTGAAGAATATTGTAGCCAGTGTACCTACTGGACATAATAAGACTTAACATCTCATGTCTCAGGATGGCGAGCGCTGTGGAATACCAAACATTACTTAGTAATTGAAGGTGTTGGATGGTGTTTCTACTGTTTATGGGCGGTCGTATCGCTTACCATCAGGCGTACGGCAAGCTCGTCTCGTCATTCAAAACAATAAAAAAACATATCTAACTAAGTAAAAAAGTAACTCAGGAAGTATATAACAGTGTCTTTTTGTATTAAATTTTAACATCGAACCCGGCAGTTTGATTCACAACCAACGTCACCACTTGATCAAAGCTAATGCGGTTTTAGAATTAAATTCCAATCATACTATTGTACCTATTTGTAATTCATAGTTCATGCAATAATGTGTTAATAACATTATAAATATGTAACGTTGTATAAATAAATAATTATAACCATTTATGTCACACATCCTTAAGCATTTGTAAATGTGGAAATATAGGTTCTTGGTTGAATCTAATTGATAGTAACTCGGGTATCTTCCATATCCTGCATTCATGGTATTATAATAATAATATCAGCCCTGTATTATATACTGTCCCACTGCTGGGCATAGGCCTCCGCTATCATTGAGAGCGATTAAGGCTTAGTCGACCACGCTGGCCTAGTGCGGATTGGTAGACTTCACACACTCCCAAAATTCACACAACAAATTTTCAGGTATGCAGGTTTCTTCACGATGCTTTCCTTTACTGTTACAACAAGCGATAATTCACATTGAATTCATAGCCATGTTATTATTTAACCGCCCGTCCCATAACACTTCTTTGTCACTCCAACACCCATATAGGTTACATTAACTATTCATTATGTAAACATGCTATAACAAGCGTAAATATCTAGTTACCGCGTATTATGAACGGACAAACAATTTCCTTTTTAGATTAATTATCTGTTCTAAATATAGCTTGTGTTTATCATACTATAATATAACTGGAATCCTATTTCGATGGCTGCGAAGTAAACTATCGTAATTGAAAAAAATAGCTGTATTTACTTTTTAAACGATTTGTTATCTGTTATTTACTGCGTCGAAAAAGGTAAAAAAATGAAGTTTTTTTTCGTTTATAAACTTTTGAATTCAATTGGTTTGGTAGTAAACAGTGCCTTGATAACGAAACGCTAAAAGTGAATATCGCAATTTGTCTAGATACGATGGTTTACTTAGGAGCCATCGTTGTTATTTCAAATTGAATAAACAAATATATACTAATCTTTTATCTCTTTTGCTGGTGGTAGGATGCCAGACAGACGGTTTTTTTATGTAAGTGTAAACTACATTTATCATACTGCCGTTCTAAGCGCAAAAGCGGTACGTCAGGAAATCCTTATTTCGAGATAATCGAAGTTTTGTAAATATAGTTTTATAGTATTTTAAGTAAAACTGAGATAGAGAACTCTTCTAATACTCTTTTAAGTTTTCTATAACAAGTTCTAAACAAGATACCGTTATTTAGGTAAGTTCAGATGGACATTTCTTTAAGCTATCCGACGCCATAAAAATCAAGATTTAATTTTTTTGAGATACTGCTTTTGAGCTTAGCACGACAGTATCGGAAGCCCGTGCCCAGCTGTGGGACAGTATATATAAAGTTCGATTATTATAATCTATACTTCTATACTTTTATTATATAAAGCTGAAGAGTTTGTTTGTTTGTTTGAACGCGCTAATCTCAGGAACTACCAGTCCAAACTGAAAAATTCTTTTTGCGTTGGATAGCCCTTTGTTCGTGGAGTGCTATAGGCTATATATCATCACGCTATACCCAATAGGAGCGGAGCAGTAATGGCTAATCTCAGGAACTACCGGTCCAAACTGAAAAAATATTTTTGCGTTGGATAGCCCTTCGTTCGTAGAGTGCTATATGCTATATATCATCACGCTATACCTAATAGGAGCGGAGCAGTAATGGCTAATCTTAGGAACTATCGATTCGAACTGAAAAATTCTTTTTTTTTTTAATAGCCCTTTGTGGAGTGCTCTAAGTTATATATCATCACGCTATGACCAATAAGAGCGGAGCAGTAATGGCTAAACTCAGGAACTACCAGTTTGAACTGAAAAATTCGTTTTGTGTTGGATAGCCCTTTATTTGTGGAGTACTATAGGCTGTATATCATCACGCTATGACCAATAGGAGCGGAGCAGTAATGAAACATGTTGCAAAAACGGGGACAATTTATTAGTTTTGAGAGTTCCGTTGCGTGCGCTGCGTAAACGGTTAGAGTTATGCAACAATGATGTATGACGGGATTGTTCCTCTTAAAAGTTCTAAAAATATATTATAAAACAAAGTCCTCCACTGCATCTGTCTGCCTGAACGTGTTAAACTCAAAAACTACCCAACGTATTAAGATGAAATTTGGTATGGAGACAGTTTGAGACCCTGGGAAGAACATAGGCTCCCGGAAACTACTACTTTTATAACGGAAAACTTTAGCCTGAAAAACTTTATAACGCGGGCGGAGCCGCGGGCAAAAAGCATAGTATATACATATAGAGAGAACGGAGTGCCCTGTTTGACCACTTCATATATTAATTTAAATATTATTTATTTTATACAATTTGAAATAAAGGCGAATGCAAAAGTAGAATATCCATATTTATTTATTTATTAGGTCGACAATCATTCATACTATTGCATATTAAAATATATATCCATATATAAATACATATACATCAAAATGTTATATTTTAATTTTGTTTTAATTCACACTTTCATAACATTCCGTGAATTACAAAGTCAGATGTAAAAGCCTCGTTTAGAATTTAAAATGAGTGTAAGTTGTCTATTTTTTAGTATTTTTAATATTTATAAATTTAAATAGAGTTCACCAATGATGTGGTAATAAAAACATCTTAGGAGTTCTAGCACTCACGAACACACATCACGCATTTATCTCCGAAGGGGTATGCAGAAACGCTACAAGGGCACTCACTTTTCGCCAAGTGTGTTCCGTTCCATGATGTGATGAGGGCGAGCCTATCGCCATATCGGGCACAAATTCCAGACTCCAGCCTGAGATATTCAAAATATCACTGCCCGATCCGGGATTCGAACCCAAGACTCTGACAAATACCTACTAGGTATTTTTTTAACATTTGTGATTTGTTTTCTATTATTTTTAGGGGTTTCTTAAAAGCCATAATATATTTTGAGAGTTTCTTAAGTGATAGTGATGGTGGAAATTATAAAGATTTTTTAAGAGAAGATGCGCCGAATCTCCCGATTCAGTTCGATAATTGATATATTAGGGACATTTTCATTATGAAAATAATGAAAATACATCCACATTCAAAAATTAAACAACCAAAGTAACGTATTGTATAAATATAATGTTTATTTTTATTCTATTGGTATTACAAATTTGGAATAGATATCTTCTAAAACACAGTTAGCAGGCCGTTGTGACTCGGCGGGGATGTTACAAAGCATCTAGTAACACTAGGTAAAGCATGGAAGCACTCCTGACTGATAATCATTTTTGGGGTGTACTGTATTACAAAATAAAATTATTTTTTATCTCTTACAATCTATCTTAGAGTCAGAGCATTAAATCATCCGCTCTCATTTTCCGACTCTCTGCTACAGATTAAAATAATTTCTTCCATTCAGAGTATAATCTTTGGCCGTAGTTTAAAATAACCTTATTAAAATTTTAAAAACATTTTATTGATTCAATTGTGATGCGAGCGTTACTTTTATTTAAATTAAGAATGCGTTTTTCTTTTTTTTTTTTTGTAGAAACATGTGGTTAGCTATTTTAAGATGTTATTTCTTACTTACCTTTCAGTGTTTTCTCTGACTCAAACTTTTTTTGTTCGGGTTTATTGACCACCTGTCCTGATACCTTTAGGGAAGAGGTGATTCAGTCTTCCTGTAATTCCCCGTGTACGAAAAACGTGTCTACCAACACTTTGCTCAATATTATAGAAGTATGGATTGGTGCTTGTTTTTGGAAGGTGTTGATATCTATGGTGGAGTTTAACGTGATATATCGTGTTGTTTACTTCTTACCAGTATATTAAATTTGTAAAAACTTTTGATTATTTGTTTAAGTAAACACAGAAATAGTTAAACGGATTTGGATGAAATTTTGAATATGGATAGACCCATGTCCTGGATTAACATAGGTTTTTATCCGGGTAGTCTGCTCAGATGGGAAATATTGGAATATTATAATCTTATTTCTTATATAGATGGCGTTGGCATCGGTTCGGTTGTGTTCTAAATTATTACAAAATAGGGAATTTTCTTGTCTTGCTTAATTATAAAAAAAAAAACAATTCAATTTTAATGCTATTGAAACTATTTATACCAGAAAACTGACCTTTCTTCACAAAAGATGTCCCACATTGCGTTCAATAAAACTCGAGTTTGTATTATTAAAATAGTTGGTATTATTAAATTATTTCAGTCATATTATGTTAATATAAATATTGAGTCATTGATCACATGTTATAAATTTGCACAGCCGTTTTATTATCTATATATATGTACATTATGACCTCGCCTTAATAACAACCAGATCTATTTTAAATAGAGGTGGCAGAATATATTTTATTCCTTCGCATAACAGCCAGTTCTAAATCAATAACACGGTACCAATTCGGTTATATAAGTTTATTTAAATTTAGAAGCTTAAAAAAATTAATACATGATGAAAAAACTTTGTACCCTTTTTAACCACATTGTGCGGAGCCACGACTGTGAGATGTGACATTATCAGTTTATAAAGAGGAGTACAGTATGAAATTTGTGTATAATAATAAAATAATATCAGCCTTGTATTATACGTATATACTGTCACACTGCTGCGCACGGGCCTCTTCTGTTACTAAGTGGGATTAGGCCTTAGTCCACCACGCTGGCCTAGGTGGATTGGGTGACTTCACACACCTTCGAAATTCCTATAGAGAACTTCTCAGGTATGCAGGTTTCCTCACGATGTTTTCCTTCACCGTTAAAGCTAACGATAAATTCACAAAGAATACATACATAATTTTAGAAAAGTCAGAGGTGTGTGCCCTTGGGTTTTGAAGCAGCGGACATTCGTCTCGGCAGTCCGTTCTATAACCAACTAGGTTATCGTCGCTTTATGAAATTAGTGTATGTCTATTAAAAATATTAAATATGGTGGAGAATTTAGACCACCAGTAATAACTAACAGTAAACGCAAACACCGCTGAACGAATTCGGATACACGGCTAAAATAGATCCAGTATTAATGCCCTACGCTCAGCAAAACGGTGCGTTAACCTTTATAAGCTAAATACGAGAAATTTATAAGATATATAGAAAAAAAAAACAAAACCTCATAATTCTACAATATGTTATCTTTACTTTTATTGTTTTTTTTTATGATGATTTTTGAATTTCATAATTAAATACCAATAAAATCGTTGGTTCTGTGTATTTACTCGTAAAATGCACATTTTAATTTGCAACTATTTAGATAGAAAATTGAATAAGGAATATTTTGGTAATTTAAAGTTTCTTCAAAAAACTAGAGTTTATTTTTTAAATAATTTATTATTAAATCATTGCATATACCAGCCCGCAACTCGTGCACCGTAAATATATGGAACGAAGGCTCAAAGCCGTTTGCTCGGGGGAGAGCCTCGATTTATAAGCTGCTACTTATGTATTTATTATAAGTTCTAAAGAAGATAACACATAAATCGATTACTGCTCCACGTAACAGTAAAATATGGTATGAAACAATTTCCATCTTAAGTATTTAAGAAAGATAGATATAAAAAAAAAACGTTTTCAACAAAAGTTTTACCTACTCCGATAAATGTGCATAAAAACGATTATTCAGGCCCCAGGTTTCAATCACTCAGAACCGCTGAAGAAAAATTATATCATATTTTTATTATATTCGTAGTTATGATTATTTGACCATCACCTCGTTACAAAAACGAATAAAACAGTTTATGATTTTGGATGAAATAGTCTCTAAATCACTTTTAATGCATTTACATATATACTTTTGGTATTTTTACATTTTTAAATACTGATCAACGCCAAATGATATCATTTCAGAAGCAAATAAGGATTATTTTTAAACAAAACATTTCTCAGACGCGTTCATATGTTTATCTATATGTTATAACATTTACTTGAATACAAAACAGGTTCTTAGTTTATCGAAATTGTTACTTGAAAACTTTTGGTTCATTCGGGAGTGCGACGAGTTTCGATTGACACGTTCAAAATACAACAGACGTACATTTTTATATCAACGATCATCGCTTTCCCAGTAATGGCTTATTTCACATAAAATTTGATTTATCGATACGACAGATGGCGTGCGCAGTGTGAAAAGTAATCTAATAAAATGACATAAACCAAAGATAAAATGTTAAAGGAGGTCGTGAGTGCGATACTCCCTCGTAATGTGAAGACTTTGAGGTGCAAAAAGAGACCTTACGCAAACCGAGCAGACTTCAGAAAGAGACGAACGTGGCACGATGTTCGCCACGAAGTGGACAATCCTCAAACATTCGAGATTAAAACTAATCCACCAAAAATAAAATCTCTATTCTTATTTCTTGTTTTCTGCGTGTGTGTTTTGAATGTGATAATACCGTGTGATGCTAGTGTAAGTGATGTACATATAAGTAAGGATCGGAGAGGATTGCATGAAGGTGCCCCTGGTAAACAAAAAGTCTGGCACGGGCACAAACATGAAGGAAGGACGTATGGAAAGAACATTAGAAAGGGAAGAGTATCCATCAAAAGGCATGCGGATGATGAAAAGAATGACAAATACGGAGCCGATTCTCAAGAACTCAGTAAATATTACGGTTACTACAAAAAAGACGACATACCTGTGAATATAACAGATTATCCCGTATATTTTGACGTATCGCGGTACGTAAATGACGACTCGCGAGCACTTGGATATCCACATGATCTGGCAAGTAAGCCGTACTATGTTAAAAATATTAACTTTAACCTTCGACCTGAAAAACATGAGTTTCACAAGAAGAGAGTCAAGTTAGGAGTGCTATTGCCCGCTGATCCTGAGCAAGTTTCTCTTTGGTCAAAGTTCTGCCCATATTGAGATGGCGATACCAGCTGTAACAAGACCTGACGGTCCATTGCCTGGCTGGACGATATTGGTTGACTACAGAGACACTAGATGTTCGTCTGTCGAAGGCCCGTTGGCGGCTTTCGAATTCTACGTCAATGGATCTGCTGGTAAGTTGTTATTACACTTGAAAGCAATTTAATACACATTGTCATTGTGTCTTCACAAGACCACATGCAATGCTATCAGCTTGCTCAAAATCTGCTACTAAACGTGCTTAATATTTTTTAGAACTTAGCGTAATTTTTCTAAGTGACGATAATATTTCAGATGCATTCATCGGCCCTGGTTGTGAGTACGTTATCGCACCTGTGGCGAGATATGCTGTGCCTTGGGGCATCCCTGTGCTAACAGCAGGTGCTCAAGGAGAAGTATTTGGTTACAAGCATCCGAGCTATGTAACCCTTACCAGAATGATGGGCAGCTACACGCAAGCGGGCGGTGCCATCCTAAAAATTTGCGAGGTAATGACCGGCCTCTAGTTCTAAATGTTGTCTTGTATAAACGTTGTAATCTCTATTGTGATGTTTTATTTTTTGTTTTGCTAATTTGTACGTACTTTTCTTGTTTTGCTTTGCTTTTGTCTTCGAGCCGATGTAACGAGATGAGAAGTTCTATTATTTCTTTGGTTTTCCTTTGACTCACAAGGCTTATTATTTGTTTCTTACAAAGGTTGAATTTCAATACAAAACTTATTGACGAAAAGAGAAACATTTCTTAGAAAAGTGATTAGTAAGCAAGATTGTAAATACAATTTAGGAGATAATATTTAATTATAATTGAATAGAGATATCAAATCTTATAAAAATTCTTAACACGTAACAACAATATTTGGGAAATATTTATCAAAAGATTTTAGAGATTCAGATGCGGTATCCATAAGCAATGATAAATTGAAAATGTAACACAATATTTACATTGAAAAGTAGTAATTTTAGATATATGATCATAAATCGATTTAACAAATCTATTCTAACTATAAATTAGTTTTAGTACTCATGTGCAATTTACGCCGGCTATGAGAGAACCAGATAGAGGGAGAGATTATAGACTGATACTGCGGTCATGATCCTCAGCATTGAGGGAACGACTGGAGGGATGGATGGGGTACTCATGTCCGCAAAATCTGTTATAAGTTTTTTTTTGCGTTACTCCGATAATAAAATCGGATATTTCTCAGGTTGACAAATAAAAGTATTAAATCACAAAACATAATTCGCTTACAACGTAAGAAATGCCACGTGTGTCATAGTTTGCCTGCAAAATTGTGTCGACTGCCGAGGGGTAATCATCTATCGTCGGTCGCCTTTCTATAGGACCTACTCCACTTAACATCAAATTTCGTGGGAACACTTGGCCGTGCAAGTATAAAAAGAAAAGAAAAGTACGGAAATATGGTTGGTGAACCGTAAACAAAATATATGGACTTAACTATATAATATATACTCGTACATCTAAAGAGTATACAGTATACATACCTCGTTCTAAAATACCACGATTAAAGGAGAAAAAAATGTTCAGAATTAATTATTTTTTATGTATATCCTCCTGGTTCTAATTTATTTATGATAATCTTATTTATGCTAATAATCCTAGAAATATTATAAATTCGATAGTTTTATATGTTTGAATCAATCTTAGACATAAACGTATTAAACCGCTGCATTGATTTAAATGAAATATGGCTCACAGACAGTCCAAGTCATTATTTTTTACCAAAAGCGCACGTTCGTCTTTCGCGTTATAGCTTTAGCACGAAGTCCCAATTGTAAACTAATATTTGAAGATAAAATTGCCACAAATCTTATTTGGAAATTAATACATTTAATATATTGATATTTTATTTCTGTTTTAATGTATGTCTTGATTTAAGTTCTGGTTCAATGACGTGACACTTTTTCTGATATGGTAACGTCGTCCTCATTGGACCTTTTTGTTTTACGCGGGGAATAAACGCTTTATCGCTACCACCACTCGGAGGGTCAGTGGAATGGTTATGTTGGTTTCACCGGTCTTACGGACCAATGTCGACACTCGGGAGTATATCATCAGTCAGCATTTGACCGAGTCCCTAACCCTTGTATATCCTACACCGGCATACCAACCAAAACCCGCGGTTCTTCAGCGCATACGGAACGGCCCGGGGTATCTTGTTGCACGTCCTCATTGGACCTGATGGTGTCCTGAGTGGGGTCCAGATAGTCTACACTTCATCACGATACTTTGTGATATGATTGTCTCTCATCAGTCGATATATGTCTGTCTCTTTAATCCGTATATACATAGGTTGAGCCCGGAAGACGATGTTTACGTGGGTCACTAGGGGTTGTAACATCTTGAACACGGCAGTCGCTCCCCGGCGGATACAAAACATATCTTACCACCAGCCTTTATGTTTTATTGTCATTATGGCATGCGAAAATATCCTTAAAAGCTATTTTGATCTTTAATAGCTTCATATTTATAGACGATAAATTGATAACATAAAAAAATAAGACAGGACAATCTTAAAGAAACAATAAAATGACTATTTCGTATTTAAATTATTCTGCGAAAGTTACTTTGGATCTTTAGTTTGCACATAGTTTGGGGTTTATATGTTTGACTACTGGTAGTTTTTAAATTATATTTTAGGCCAAAGACAATTTTAGTCACCCTGTTAACTAAAACATTAAAATTTTGATCTCTGTACCAGTTATTAACTACTGGGAATTATGAGAATTATCTTCTGTATCAGGGTGACAAGCCCAGGGGAATGTCATTCAGTACTGTGGAATTCAAAATGTGGTATGTTGTTGCTACTGTTTATAGGCGGTCGTATCGCATCAGGCGAACGACTCCTGTCTTGTCATTCAACTGAAACAAATTAATAATTTCGCCTTTAATTGTTTCGACGGCATAGTTCTATTACGATATGACTGCAGTCTCGGGTTCGGTCCCTGAGCCGGGCTAATTGATATTTCGACTCAGTATCAGCCCAGAGTCTAGAATTTCCGAAATGGCGACATTCTCGCCCCTTATCACTTAATAGGACGGAAAAAAGAGTAAATCAGTTGCGCCTCTGCCTTTTAAACTTTAATAGGCGTTTTATGCTCGTAATTTTGACAATAATTAAAACGAAACAATGTACCCAACGACGCCATTCAAAGATGTTACTGCGTAGAAAATTAAAACCTTTAGAAATTTAGGAATATAAATTAATTCGAGGTTATCAACTTTCTTATTAAGACTAAATCTTTTCTTGGAACGCTATTTCCGCGGGCCGGTTCAGCATTCTTTGTCCTTTAGTTCAGAATACTTTATTCCCCATTCCAAGATACGTGCCTGGCATGCCTGTTTGATATATCATTGAACTGACGTGTTTAGGCGATGAACAGACAGACAGCCCGATTAAAGGAAACTGTAAATAAACCATTAATCCTGTGTTTACATTTGATTTATATCGAAGTGCGATAAACGACCGTGGCGAAATTATGTTATTATGTAATCATACTGGTTTATTGAAAATTCAGATCGCGAAAGCAAAGTGTTACAAAAATTTAGATTTCTGTAAAATAATATACCTAGAATATCTCCTTTCCAATAACAAGAAACGGTACAAGGCACTATTAAATAAAAATATAGACCATTTTTTTTAATGTAACAAAAAAAAAAAGACAGTTTAAAAAAAAAACTTAGTTTAAATTTGATAAAACAATACTTATCGTCGCTTATAACGTGGTGTAGGTTGACACGCATTATTCTTATATTAATATATGTTAACTCTCTACGGAGTCAGAAGTCAGTAGAGCAAAGTTAAAGTCGTAAATAAACATCAAGTCTCTGTGAGGATTGTACGTTACCATTTGCAGAACAAGGAGTGATGGTCCGATGTGAAGTTATCACAGGAGCAAACCATTATCTTGAGCTTAGTATTGATGTGTTTAAATATCTTGGATGGTGAATGTTAGTGCAGTATTTGACATTTTTAAATATACCTTCGATTTTAAACAGAGTTTTTATAATATGTCCAATAATGTAAATTTAAAGTCAATTAGATAAGGTTGTACTCTGAATTAAGAAATTATTGAAATTTTTACGAACATTTTTTCATTTTGTTAATTTTTTAATATTCATCATAAAACGTAGTCTTCGAATTATAAGGTGTTCAAAAGCCATATGCAGTTCTGAGTTTAGAAATTAGAAAAATTAAGTTCACAATTAGAATTGTTTCATTGACCACGTTCGTCTTTTTACAAAACTACCTGCATGAAATAAATCATTATAAATTATTATTTTTGGTGTTCTGTTTCGTAAATTACCATCGCTCATTTATTTCGACATTATATTATAAATCGTTCTTGTCTACATTTTTTGAGTAATTGTCTGATACGTGTTACCATTTTTTGCTTGTACTTGATGGCTAGTTTGAGTCGGCCCAGGGTTTGCCTCTCCCCTGGCTCCCAGCAGTCCACGTCCCAAGGGTTATAGTTGAGCATTATTTCTAGTTCTTTCGATGTTCTTGTGTGGTCTAGTAGTGATGTCGCGAACTCCTGACATTGCTGTCTTAATGCCTGGAGACAAGAGGATTTATGTTTTGTATTGTTACAAGAATATTAGCTTTATATTTATTTATGTGGTTAAAAAGAATTTAGTCATTTATCTTTGTAATAGTGTTCGTTGTTAAGGTTTCTTAGTGTAGTTCGTGAAGATATTAGTCACAATATAAATTTACTCGATCAGCTGTTAGTCAAAACCCGCCATCTTGCCTCTTAATAAGGTTTAAACTAGGAAACCGATAATGTTTTTGACATCTATTTAAGCAATTCTTAATTACCTCTTAACGCTAAAACAAGTCTAAGATTATTTGTCGCTAATTGTTTCTATCAAATCTTATGAATTCTTTTAATTTCTTACCTTATACTCGACTCTAAACTCAGTTTCCATCCGGCTTAGACGGCCCAGTTCCCAAGACAGCTGGAAGGCAGTCAGGAGGGGGTCGGCAGAGGAAAGAGCGATAAGGGAGGGAGATGAGAGAGCTCGGTACGCATTGATGCGGGCTTGTGAGTGACGGAGAGAGTCCTCTTGGGAGGACTTAACGCACTCGTCGCATCCGCATCTGGAGTGACAAAAAGAGGTATCTAAAGAAATGTAAAATAATTAAAGCGTCACTTAAACACTAAAATTGTTGCAGAAATGCTTCTCGGTACCATTATAATAGTATGCAAAAATCTCGGTACCATTATAATTTGAAAATCGATGAGTTGGTAAAGCATCTGAATTAAGTTTTAATTACATAGTAGGTTAAAATACACTTCTCGGCAACAATTGTACAGCGTCTGCGCAACGTCTTAATGTTGGAAAAGTTATTAACGATGTTATTGAAGTGTTAACTATAAATAACAATAAAAATAATGAGAACAAAGTGGACATTGTTAAAAAGAATCTTGTAGTGAAGTTTTAAGTAACGCTTGACTCGTAAGAATTAAAAGGTTGCGACAAAGTTTTATGTAAGTGCTTTTAATAAAGAACATAAATAAAATTGAAAGAACAATGCAGTTTATACTGTGAAACTTTTACCTCCAGTAAATTATTTAGTGAAGAGAATATATAGATTTTGCGATATACATTTTGGATTTTAGTTACATGTAATAAAAAATTGAAAGGCATTTAAGATCTGTTCGGTTTTAAAGCTTATCTGTCTTTTATAAAAATAAGAGGATTTTTCTGAGTGTATAAATTCAGGGGAATAAAACTATTATCTATAACGTTGACGGATATTATTTTATATATCATTAGATAAAAAAAATGCCTTAACTTAGGTATGTTGAAAAATGTTTATAATATTACCAAATTTTAGGTCAATTTACGAAAATCTATTTCAATTTCAATGTCTATTACTACCGCCAAGCAGCAGTGTGAAGTCACTGTTATGTTCCGGTTTGAAGGACATTGTAGCCAGTGTAACTACAGGACATAATAAATAATACTTAACATTTCATGTCTCAGGATGGCGAGCGCAGTGGAATACGAAATAATAATTTGTAATTCAAGGTGTTGGATGGTGTTTCTACTGTTTATGGGCGGTGGTATCGCTAACCATCAGGAGAACGACAAGCTCGTCTCATTATTCAAAATAATAAAAACAAATCAATGGTCATGAAGCAGGGTATCAAAAAGTCTGTACCTACTTGACGTCGTGTGGCACCGGCAGCGTGGCTCCTCTGTCGAGGAGGATCTTCAGGATCTCGTAGTGGTTCCTGTGGGCTGCTAGGATGAGCGGAGTGATGTCTGGAGTGAAGGTAGCGCCTGCAGGATCGACCGACTCCCAACTCTTTGAAAAATTATTATGCAATTACAAATAAATCGTAGGAAAAAATTATTGAAATATAATTTTATGGTTTAAGCTAAATCAAGGTTAATCACGAGTGTTTCAATTGAAAAATATAGTTTATTATCGATACGTTACCATTGACATTATAGTATAGATATATATATATATATATATATAACTAAGCCTGTAAAAAATTGGAAACATATGTATGTTAAGGCGGTGCCCACCGCAAAACGATTCGGTTACTGTTTTTTAAGAAGTTATATATTCGAATTTATAATATATATAAAAAAATAATTAAACATCATATTGACTATGTTGTCATTACTTTGCTTTTTTTATAATGTGGATATTGTTAAATAATTTTATAGTGAAAATGCCACTAAAATTGTTTATTTTATGCACCTCCTCCTAAAGTACATAATATCATATTAAGTTGCAACCAATACTATTAGATAGACAATTTAATAACGAACATTTCGGTAGTTTAAAATAATTAATACTATAATTGAATTTTCTCAGCAGTTACATGTAAATCTGCATATTTCTGTTCGTAATTTGTGCGCTATAAATGTATTGAATGAATACTCAAGGCCGTTTGCTCAGAGAAGGGCCTAAATACCATACACTTTTAGATAACCAGAAAACTCATGTCCAAAATATAAGTACGTAGTATTTTTCAGAACTCTGTGGTATGTGACAATAATATTAATCTCTAAATATGCCGAAATTACAAAATACGAGATACAATCATTAATTAAGTTGCCAGATAAGGCACACATAATTTTATTACTCCAAATCCATTATTCATAAAACTTATTCTTTTTGTTCTGTCTCTTGTAAGTCGTTTTACTACATAACAAATCAATGTCCGTATTAATATTGTATGTTATGTAATTAATAATGTTCCACATACCTCACCGAGAAAATTATCATTTATTATGTCTCATAGTTAAGAAACAATAGGTTATGTAATTAATATATGATGCCCTAGTGAACAGATCGTTTTGTAATGATATTATAATGCCTCATGCGCAATTAGATGTGACCATAAACCAAATGTGGAACATTTTGATTTCTTATGTTTACGCGAATGTTCTTTTTAATCGTTTAATCATTACTGAGGATCGTGACTCGTTCTGCGTTTCGAAATCTGTTTCCAGTTGCAATGTGAGACGTCGAAATAAAACTAGACTATCCGGATTTAAATCGCGGTTTTTGTATTTTAATTTTCTTCCGACGTTTCGAAGACTTTGCAGCCTCCATGGTCACGGGGTAGACTGACGTGTCGGTCGCCTCAGAAGTCAAATGTTAGAAACATACATTTGGTAAAGAGTTGCGATTGTTAATAGATAGATCTTCAATAGTTATGGCGTATGTGGGTATTTTGCATACAATAAAGACTTACGTATGGTTCACCAGGAACATGATTATCTTCTTCCCACTGCAGAAGTAGTTCCACAGCTTCTACGTATTCTTCTTTGATTGCATGGAGAAGTGCATCCTGTTAACAAGCAATTAATTTTTTTAATAAATCAGTAAGAAATTAAGCAATTTATTTTTTTAATAAATCAGGAATTTTTTAATAAATACTAAATTTAAGATTTAGTATATTGTATGAGCATTATGCGCATTGTAAGAATCTGGCTGGTGGTAGGATATATTTTATATCCGCCCAGATAGCGACCACCATACATAAGGTGATAAAATTCACGATAGTAGTCCACGTAAATGTGTCGCGTTCTGGGATCAGCCTGTGTATCTGGTTCATACAGACCGGCATAATTGTATGGACTGCCGAAGGGTAATCATCTCTCGTCAGTCAACATTCTATTGGACTCCACTCGACTTACCATTAGGTGCAGTGAATTGACTTTGCCATGCACGTATATAAAAAATAATGTTTTTTTTTTTCTGAAATTCGAGCGAGGCATTAATACATCGCAAAAGCATGATTTCACGATTTCAATCAACCAACTGAAATCCGATAGATTTCATATATCTCAATAACTAAAACTAGTTACGTGGGTTGGCTTCCCACGCGGAGATGTTAGGTTACCCGCAAAGATAGTATAACTAGCTTACGAGCCCGAACTAGCCAAGTTAGAAGGCGGTGAGTTAAATTCTATTACTTTTCCTTTGACTGCCGTTTTGAGTTATTAGCCGGAGCATATCGATTTCTTCATAACCAAAAATATAATTACGTTTTTACTACCGTAAAGAGATTTTTGAGTAGCCAAATTAAGGTCAAGTATATTTTTATAAATTCGTACATATTATACACTCGATGTTGCTTCCAGCTTTGTCTGTGTAGCAAGTATTTTCAGGGACAAACTCTGTTTGAAACACTGTTATGTGACTGAGCACTAGCATCAAATGGTTTTGTTACAACAATAAAATTAACAACATATCTTTCACTTCCTTTGAAAGTTTCGTTAAGTCAGGATTATTCCTATTCCGTCTACGGAAGCATATCCGTCTATTTGCAATTAAGGGTGCTTTAATCGAAGAATAGCGTTTATAACCTTATGGGTAAGAGACAAAAAATCCCTATTTACCTATATGGCTAACAAAACTGTCCTTCGACTAGAACACCTGTAATGGCAAAAAAACGGATTTGCCCCCATGTCTACGGGGGAATATAATAGGGTGCCCTGACTTTATAGTCGATTAAATGATAATGACTGCCTCGGTGGCGTAGTTGTATTGCATGTCCGGTACAATAGCGCTCTGAGGTCCTGGGTTCGAATCCCGGGTCGGGCAAAGTGATATTTGGGTTTTTCTGCTCAGTATCAGCCCGGAGTCTGGAATTTGTGCCTGATATGGCGATAGGCTCGCCCCTATCACATCATGGGACGGAACATACTTGGCGAAAAGTGGGTGCCCTAGTTGCGCCTCTGCATACCCCTTCGGGGATAAATGCGTGATGTTATGTTTATGTATGTAAATGATAATAATCTTGTAATCTAGTGCTGATAAAAATAGAATCTTTCCTATAATCTTTATATTTCCACTTCCTCTTTCGTATTATGGTCAAACAATGTTTTCGATCCAATTTTCATTTCCATTAAGACGATGCATTCAAGAATAATGTAAGACTATTTTTAGAGCTGATCTTTTCGATTAACTAAGCTTTCGAGGAAGAAAATATTTTCTTAAGCATTTAAAGTAGTTTATGTACATTATAATAATAGGTTGCTCGTAGGCGATATCAGATTAAGCAGGTACAGTTAGCCACAAAAGTAATTGATCAAATTTAAAATTTCAAATCGCCTTTAATCTTTATTGTCGTTCCAATAATCGGATTCTCTTTACTGAAAAAAGCTTTAAAGAGTTTACTTTATTTTAGATAAAGGAAAAAATATATTTCGATTGAAGTTAATGTTCAGAAACGTTTCGAATTTGTTCAGCTAGATTTGTGGCTGATTGACCTTATGTAAGATATTAAAATGCCAATTAAAGAGAAACTCTGGCTTCGATGGTCGCCAAAATTTTACCAGACTATTTTCCTTGTTGATCACCGATTAATACCCTTATGAGGTCTAATCTCATAAAGTATTATGACAGGTTTATCAACGAGTTGCCTATTTAGTTAGATACCAATATTTGGTGTCATATATCCAGTTATTTTTGCCCATTATGTAGAGAGAAATGAAAACAAACTGATATTTCCAATCTCTAATGCTGTTCATATAATGTTTAACATTTTACAAGTTCAAATAAATTATTTCATTTCATATATTCAGTTTTCGGAACCTTAATCAAATCCGACATGCCAAATGTCCTGTAGACACGAACGAACAAATAAATTCAAACGCAGACGTTCGAACTTTGTCTTTTATCGGAATAACGTATGATTAATATTTATTATGAAAATACAAGTCCGTTGAGTAATACCATTTGCCGACAGACGTTTCGAACCGGTCTAGCAAACAAGTGAAATATTATAGATCTTCGAGTTATTTGTAGGTCATTTTTAACGTAGTGTCTAGTACGGATCATCTGAATTATCATGGATATTTACTTTTCAGAATTTTATTTGATCTATACGAATTGCACGTGCCATTGAGCCTTGGGTTTTTGGAGCATAAGTTTTAACTGCGGTTTTTTTTGACTAAGTTGAAACTTTTGAAGATTCAAAATCGTTTGTAGTTTTATCAAACCTTGATAAAGAAGTTCTTCTAGATGATTAATTGGTTCCATAAATAATTATTAAATTCATATTTCATTAACTTCATCATCAGCCGCAGGATGTCCACTGTTGAACATGGGTCTTCCCCAAATATTTTCAAATCTTATGAATAAAAATAATGTCTTATATTTCTAGAATCATTCCTCAGAAATATCAAATCTGTTAAAACTCGGCCGTAGTCATTAAGATCGTTCTGTTTACGGTAGTGGTATCTCTCGTATGACGTGCGAATGATTTAAACGTGCCAATATGCGGTTTTTGCAGTTCTGTCTGCGGATCCAATAAAAACACATTGATATCTGAGTCTGTTGAAATATTGATTCGTGTACGTTACTACTCCAATTTTTAGTTTCTTATGTTGAATATTTTTGTTCGATGTATGATGTACTTTTTTATCTTTTGCGTCTCCTTTTAATATAACTTTATGTATTAGAATGTTGGATATGTCATTAATATTTTCAATTCGCCAGATATGGCGAAAGTCTCGCTCCCTACCAAATTATGCGACGGAACACACACGGCGAAAGCAGGTGCATCAGTTGAACATTCGCCTACCCCTTTGGGGAAAAAACAGGGTGTGTATGTATTTAAATAGCTATATGCATGAATGCTTGTGGAATCAGGAATGTACATGTTTATTCCACAAGATTATGAATTTCCTGAAACTAGCCGGAATATCTTAAGCATCAACCCGGTAATGGTGGGTGTTAAACTCATAAAATAAATAACGTATGAGTTAGCGCTGCTGTTGGCAGTTACTTCTAAATATTCATATACCGTAAGTTGTTTACGTGTGAAATTTTAAAGTAAACATGATAGCGCAGAGAGCTCGTCATGTTGGTGACTGCGGGAAATGACTTTAGAATTTCGTCATGTTGGTGATTACGGGAAATGTCTTTAGAATTTGGTCATGTTGGTGATTGCGGGATATGTCTCTTGAATTTACTGGGACAGCCATAAAAGTAGGTGAACAAATTAAAAATAACAAAGCTTTTAAGCGTTTTGTTCTTATCAATAACCGTTTTTTTACTAATATAAAATTGAAAAGGTTAACTTTATTTAAGATAAAACAAAGTATTTTGCGGTTGGAAGTAAAGGAGTTTTAAAGTTTTAAATTTTTAAGTTTCTTTTATGGCTGTCTGTACATATTGATAGTATTCTTTGTTATATAGAAGACTTCTAATATGGTAAGCTGAGCTAAGTCAGCAATAACGAAAGATGTGCTGAATTGAACTGTTCATGAATCCCTTTACCAGCTTTTGCGAATACGATGAATTATAAAAATGGTATTGTTAGAAAACTAATTCGATTTTAATTAAAATAAAAAGAAATATCAAATAAAAAATATTTCACTAACCAACCGTACGACTGCCAATAACTCTGCCAATAACCAACTGAATCGGTCTGTCAAAGGTTCAGTGTTTATATAGCAAAAAATGTTACAGATACCCTCACTAAAATATTTTACGCTATCAGTATATTATAGTATTTTGACAGCCTGTCTCCATTACAATTTCGTTATAGTTTTTGTTAAAATGAAAATAATTACATATTTTTGCACCCAAAAATACAGAAATATATTGTTTTATAAATAAATGTTTTATTTTATTAACTCTGAGATGAAACTTAAACAAAATATAAAGAATTAATTAGTAGTTTTTACGGGTGCTACAGATTTAATACGCGATGAAGCGACTTAGCGATTAATCCTATAAAAATATATTGCACCAAATAAAGTTGCGAGCTCCTCGCTTTGTATACCTAGATGACAGAACATGCTATGTTTTAGCTGTGAAATAAAATTACATCTAGCTTCCTGAGCTAAACATAGTAACTAGATTATAGCCGCCAGTATAAAACTCTCCTCTGTGGTCAGGTATTACAGCTATGCTGGCAAATATAATCTTGTCAAAGTGATCTACGAAAATTGTTACTTAAAAATATTCTTGGTTGATAAAATTTTGAATAGTAGTTTTTTTTATTGTTTTGTATGATGACACGAGCTGGCCGTTCGCCTGATGGTAAGCGATACGACTTCCCTAAACAGTAAAAACACCATTCAACACCTTGAATTATAAGTATTGTTTGGTATTACACTGCCGTCGCCATTATCAGACATGAGTTGTTAAGTCTTATTATGTCCATTAGTTACATTGGCTACAATGTCCTTTAACACGGACTCAACAGTGACTACACACTGCTGTTTGGCGTCAGATATAGACATTGCGGTAATACCTACCCAGGCGGACTTTCCCTACCACCTACCATTTCCCTATAACCTAGACCTACCACCAGTAAAATATAAATATAGATCGGCTTCAGTCTATCGATGAGGGTCTCTCTGGGTAGGTACTATAATGTCTATTCCTGCAAATCAGGTCTTTTTAACGGAGCTCAGCAAAATAGCTTCACTGCAACTGATGTACGAAGTGAAATCCAAAGAAAAAACCGATCGGCAAAAGATATAGGCATTCCTAGACGTCGGGACAGTCATGCCGGCCTGTAGACTTGTACTTTTGTGTTCTAGTTTGAAGGGCCAATCTCCTTCCAATAAATAGTGTATGTTAACCAGGCACGACAAAGTGACCAAATTGGACTTGAATGTAAGCAGAGATACGCCAGTCGACATAATTATGACGGCCTGTTTGAAACGGATACACATTAACTGATTCCGGAACGCGACACATTTATGTTTATTGAGCATTATGAGACAACATATTGGGTGACGTATATTTATTAACACGATGATGCCATCAGAGAGATGTATGCAAATCTTTTTTATTTGCAAATGAATTTGTTAATTTAACATGTACTCTCTTGTTCGTTTCAATTATTCATGGACACATTAAACAAAGCGAATTCCCAACAATTCTTAAAACAAATAAGCAAGAAATCACTTTTCAACCACGAGGTCGAGAAAAAACGGCATATTTTTGTAACAGATTCGAAAGAATAGATACTGAGACTCCCTCGGGAAATCACTGCCGTTATAGTTTGCATGATCACATCTGCCATATATTTTCATAACGGCTTACAGACGATGTCAATACAATGAAATAATGTTTCGAAGAATCTTGTTCTATGGCTGGGTGTTAGTATTATAATGCTTATTTACTATACATTATCATAATCAATACCATCAAATAATGTTTCGAAAAAAAAAAATATATGTTAAAATATTTTTGATACAAAAGACGAGATGAGCAATGACCTAGTCATTCATTTGAAAGTAAGCGTCAAAGTGGCTATAAAAATTGGTAACCTTACTTCTAACTTTGAATTATAAAAGACAGCATGGCGATGTAGTTTTCCTCATGCCCAGCTCTTAAATAATATGTCTCTTAAGACTGTAGCTCCATTGGTTTCAAAACCAGAATATAGCAGTTCTCGAACATTTCGGTCTGGTCTCAGAAATAGAGGTAGCAAGTCGGATTTTCACATATGAGACCTTATTACAGTGGATTAACCGCGTCAAAAGGTTATTTTATAGTTAAAAGGTCAGTTTATATGTCGTTTTAATTTTATCACGAGTCCAGTAAAAGAGTACGTTGGCTTATATGTGTCAGAATTCACGGATAATGAGTTTAACCTAGGTTTAAGTTTCCATATTAGAAAATCGTAACGATGTTTCATTTTACTCTGTTTTGTGTCTTAATTAAATAAACTAAAATATTCGTAAATCTTGGTGCGTGTGATGTAATTTTAAAGTTACGTCCATTGTTCTTTAATGATCCAATTAATGCAGCTGCACTTTCGCGGGGTCTAAAATACTAAAACATCGTGGTACCTTGACTTTAATCCCAGAACCGAGGAGTAGTTTGATGAGCTCTATATTCTCGTTCTCTATAGCGGCTATGAGGGCAGATCTGTTGAGAGGGTCCACGCAGTTAATGTCCAAGACGTCGGACCTTCCAGCGAATTGTTCTATTAACCTGCGAAAGTAAATAATAAGGATTAGTGTTGATTTATGCACCGCAAAGTAATTACACCAAACCTGCGACTTTATTCTCTATGACAGTGTAAACTTGTAACGGTTTCACGTTGTCTTTGTGAAATTTGCGTGAAATGTTACTGGTGGTATGTCTATCATATGTGAGAGTCCGCCTGGGTATGTACCTCTGCAATGTCTATTTCTGCCGTCAAGCAGCAGTGTGTAGTTACTGTTGTGTTCCGGTTTGAAGGACATGGTAGCCAGTGTAACTACTGGACATAATAATACTAACATCTCATGTGTCAGGATGGCGAGCGCAGTGGAATATCAAACAATACTTTATAATTCAAGGTGTTGGATGATGTTCCTACTGTGTATGATCGGTCGTATCGCTTGCTATCAGGCGAATGGCAAGCTCGTCATTCAAAGAAATAAAAAAAATAAATCTGTATGCCAATTTCTATTGTTTTAAACGCAACGTGGTGCGGTATATAAAATAACGTGTGGCATTGAAAATAAGATCTCTGGTGGTAAAGTTATCTGGCACCTGTTAATTTTTCTGTACAGAATATCCCGTTTTTACACCAGCTGCCGTAACTTTTGTTAGCCAGGATTGGCAAATGCCCGCATTTTCTGGCATCGAACGATGAAGCTCGGCGAGTTTTGGGAACATTTCAATGTGTCTAGCTCTCAGTGAAATCAATTAAATACAAAAGACGGTGTTAAAATTGTTTATTGTTTACTACCTTCTATAAGAACTCATCAGTGTACTAGAGTTTAAGTAAAATACTGCCTAAAACAGATATTATGACTCTTTGACGATTGCCAGCATTGTCTTGACCGTATTGGGTAAGCACCCACACTAACAAAATCTCTTACGTTTCGCGGGTCATTATAAAATGGTCGATATGCATTTTCACTTTAATTATTTTCTAAACTAAAAATGGTTTTTATTCCCGAAAGTGAAAGTGATTGACATTTGACATTGAACGTTATTTAGGTCAATTATGACAGTACAAGCGGCCATTTCTATTTGTCCTTAGGGAAATGTTTAGTTAAACTACATGGAATTTATTTTTCTGACGAAGTTTAAAGTATTTAAATAAACTTCAGACTCCCAAATGATTTATTATGTATAATATTTTTTGGGAATAATCTGCGTCATCTGAAATATGAATTTAGGAATACCATTGTATATGTAATGAAACAAAATGTAAAAACGAAAACGTATTTATCCTTGAAGAGTTAGGCAGAGGCACTTACTTAATAACCATTTTTCGCTGACCTTGTATCAATAGGTTATATTAGCTTATATTGGTTGCACAAAGCCCCATATTGCTAAGTGACACAAATTCCAAATCCGGAAAATTCAGATGTGTGTTTTCTAATAAAATGATGCTTCACTCATGGTTGTGGTGATGGTGTTTTTACTACTTATGGATGGTCGTATCGCTTACCATCCGGCGAACTGCAAGCTCGTCTCATCATTCAGAACAATAAAAAAAAACTTACTGAACGCAACACTCATAGTTTTCAGTCCAAGCCGCTAGATAAATACGGTGATTTGTTTTTAAATAAACTCTGAAATAATTATCAAATGAATTTTAATTAAAGAATGCCTGTACAGCGTTGGTTGTATTGTATTTTGGTTTAATTATTACTATTTCATTAAATACATTAATGTGGGCGCAGTGCGCCCTCGAGATTGTAACTAACTATGTTTAATTATACTAGCCTGTGCTAGCAGTTTTAACTGCTTGATGTTTCTTTTTGAATATTTAATTTAATTTCTCCATACAAACTTGGAACTTCCATTTTGTCTTTTTTTGTGTGATAATAATAACAATTTCAACAGCACTGGAATTAACGATTTCTTTCCTTGCTATTTTATAAAATCAGAATTTATTATTCATAGATTTTTGTTTAATTAAAAGTATAGTAATTTAATTATTACGTCACTTCACGGCGCCCGCTGCACTAGCCTCCAGGTCTGTAACGTAGACCAAATAAGAATGAACAACACATAGGTCTACATTTTTAGTAGGTGACCAAAACCGGCTCTCAACTTAATTATTTTAAAAATAAATCTAATAAATTGCATAGGAAAGTTTGGCTATTTAAATAAACTTGCATAAACATTATATATTATTAGCAGTTTGGCCATGGCATTATCCAGGTGTGATATGTATAAATATTGGAAAGGAATCTGAAATACATTTCAAATACACGAAAATGTATCATATGTGCGGCAGAAATGTGGGCTGCGGCCTCGTTTCTGAACCACGGTCAGAAGTTTAAAGATAATGTTTAACGTATTATAATACTAGCTTTTGCGGCCCCGCCCTAGTGCAAAAAAAAAGCGGCATAAAACTCCCTATATTTTCCCGGGATAAAATGTAGCCTATAGCAGTTGGGAGTAATGTAGCTTCCTGTTAGTGGAAAAAAAACAATATTGGATTTGTAGTTTCTGAGATTAGTGCATACAAACAAATCAACTCTTCAGCTTTTACTAGTATAGATGTATCTTATGAAGCTTGGAAATATGTGAACCAATTTGTCTCTATTTTTCGATAAATAATGTTTTTACGTGGAAATTGTATTGTTGCCTTAAGACATTGCTACATTAACAAGCGTTTTAGTTTTTCAAGATGTGATCGTAATATTATTTTGTTGATTTTTTTCATATTTGCCTCATAATGGATCATGTCGAATTCTTTAATTTCTACATCTGTAGATGCCTGAAGATGTTCAGGCGGACTTTTCGATTATTATAGGTAGTATAGTTAGATATGTAATATCTGTTCTGGCTGATCAATGAAAACTTTTATGCAGAAACTACATAAAATAGAGAATGGCTCTTCACAAGCACTGTTGTGTAGTGCTATTAAATTGTTCCATGTAAATAAATCGTTAACGGTCTCAAACAATGATGTCACTGTAATCAAACCAGCTGTTTCCCTGTTCGCAGGTGAGGAATACTTTTAGAACAATTTTTATCACGTTTTGTTTTAATTCCACTCTGAATTTTGATCGTAATATTTGATCGGCAAACGAGCGGATAAACTAGTTATGCTTTGTTTTGATTCCACTTTTGATTTTGTTCATAATATTTTATCGGCAAACAAACGGGTAACCTAATTATAGTTAGTAGTTATTTATTATAGTCCGGTATATTTTATATTCATAAAAATAATGATTAAATAACAAAAACTCCGACAAAACTGCATTTTGGTATACCAAAGTAGAAAATTTCAGTTTTTTCTCGAAAAAGGTAGGTTTGGGCAAAAACATAGCCAAAACAAAAAATGCAGATCATGATTATCTACAAACATGGTCGTTATATTTTTATTTCTAAGAATAATTATTCCTAAGATATCGCCGTTCTAAATCTTGAATATTAATTTTCTAAGACCAACACAGACATTTTACATTTTTTTCTAAAAGACAATGATGATTGAAGCGTGGAGCGATCAGGAATTGTTTAGTCTCATAAAGACGGATCAGAATGGAAGATTTCTCAACCAATAATCACCTGACTTAAAATTATAACAGTATTACTTAACTTCCTAAAACATCAATGAATAAAAATAAAATCAATTCTAAAATAAAAGAAACTCCAAAAGTGCTTATAAAATGAAAAGTAGACATTGAATAATTTGTACTAAATACAGTCGATTACTGTGAATCACTACAAAAGCGTAATCCTATTTATTAATTTGGCTCGCGGTTCGAGTGTCTCGTGGTCTAATTCTCTAAAAGTCCATTGCGTCGTTTGCTGACATGGAATGGCCTTGGGTGTCCTTGGGTTGGTTCCAATGTACTTTTACGTTGATATACAACGAAGCCCTGTTTATATGGTTTACTTGTTTGGTCTAAGTGATTTGGAGTACGTAAAATAACTTATTAGTTTTATTAATTTAGTTTTAGTAATTGCCTGCTGAGGGCGACGTTATGGTATCTATTAAGGATTATCAAGAGTAGATGACGTATAAAGACTGTGCTTATACGAGACTTATGATAATATTCCGGGATAACGTCATTCAGAGAGTATTATATAGCTAAGCGTTTATTCTTAGGCTTATAATGGCTTAATAGCATCTACCATGTGGATTTTTTCTTAATGAGGATGATTACGATCTGGTTAATGATGATGATGACGGACCTCATCAATTAAAGTAATATGCCTGTCAAAGATTTTTATAAACCGACACGGCGATAGTTTTGTAAACGGATTAATATTTAGCAATAACTGATTATTTATTATAGTTCCTACCTCTTTACTGTAACATAGTCTCCTCTATCAGCATGTAGGAGGTAAGTCTTCTCTTCCCTTGTCAGAGGTCTCTCGAACACGTGACGGAGATCATGCTGGCTGTTCCGCAGGGCCTCCTGCGAGCTGCCTAGCAACTCCTCTCTGGAGCCGCGGTTCATACTGGTCTGGAACAAGAGGGTTGTTTGGTAAGTTCACAAACAGTGAATTACGTCTTTGACCATTTTCAGAGGTAGGCAGTTCTCACATCCACATTTCGCTGGCTATGTTAATAATTATACTATCCCATATGCTATACTGCTCACTGCTGAGCACGGGCCGTTTTTATTGATGAGAGGGTTATTAATGACTATGTAAGGGGGTGCTTATTTATCAGCCACAATTTAAGACTCCGTGCTCATATTGAGCAGAAAAATCTGAGACCTCAGCACGGCAGCGGGATTGCAATACAACTACGACACTAAAGCAATTGGTAAGTTTGTGTTCCACATAGGATCCCGTGGAAGGATTACTAGATAAACATAGTGTATTATTGCGCGATTATGTAAACAAATGCTAAAATTGTGCAGAATCTGGCACTTATCAAAACGTTTTGGTGATAAAGTACTCGTAAATGCACATACCTTGATATCGAACGTATACATTGGGAAAATCCTACCACTGACTTATGTTTAGAACATTGCCTCAGTGCTTTATAGGTCAGTACTGGAATGGCGTCTGCGAAGGTCGCTTTTACATTGATTGTTTATGTAGTCTAGATTTTGTCGTTACTCTGTTTGATTAAGATAAAAAGAGCGGGCAAAGAGAACTAGAAACCGCATCTATGTTGCTCACATGTAACACCTTATTTTGCTTTTATCAAAGCAGCGTTGAATTTAGTAAGGCATCCTCTTCACTTGGCCATTTAAGTGAGTACCCACTACCTATCATTTATTTAATTGCCCGTCATCAGGAATCTGGTAGTGTTATGTCAAAATTCGGATTAGCAGCCCGTTTTGAGTTCTATTTCGACGTCTACAATGTCTATTAGTGGTGATAATCAATGACTATCATGTCGCTTGCTTATGATATAATGTGATAGATATAAGCTTGGTAGAATGTGGTTGAACTACTATCTCCACTGCCTAACCATTTGTTGCTAAAGGCGAGATGTTATGTTACATATTATCTGTATAAATATTTTCCTCCGAGTTGACACTACCGTCAGTATGTTCCGGTTTGAACTATACTGTAGTAAATGTAATTACTAAGCATGCATCAGGGTGACTAGCGTGGAGAAAACCATTTAGAATATTGTATAGATTTTTGACGTAAATGTGTTGATGCTGTTTGATATGAGCAGGGTTTTACTAACAGGCAAACTACTAGTGTACCTCGTCATCCAGTAGTAAAGAATACTCACAAAAAGGACAGTAATATCATTTTTAGTTTTGCCATTGTAGCAATACTAGCTAATGCAATACAATCGTATCTGTATAATTCAACTTTATAGTAACAATGACCATCGCACTACGCTCGTAAACGCATAACGTATCGTCAAAACCGAAATAAACACGTACAAAATGATTCTTTTCGAATAAACATTTTAAATTCAAATACCGTAGTATTTGCAGTATAATGTTGTAATTCTGTTAGCAGGAACACTTACCTTCAAGTATTGTTTGATTTAACTGAAATAAATCCATTTCGCAATTGTTTATGCGATGTTTTGATCGAGTATTCTATGAATTCACTTAAAAAGGTAAGAACGTTGTTGTCAATTATAATTTAGTAGGTTTTGCTCGGTGCTTTTTTCGTGTGAGTTTTCCATCGCTATATATTTGCCCGGAATAAAAGTAGCCTATGTCCTTCCCAGGTTTTCAAACTAACTCCATAATAAATTTCATTGTAATTCGTTCAGTAGTTTTAGAGTTTATCGCGTTCAGACACACTGACGCGGCAGGGACTTTGTTTTATACTATCACTACATAGTATAAAACAAAGGCGCTTTCTCTGTCCCTATGTTCCTTTGTATGCTTAAATCTTTAAAACTACGCAACGGATTTAGATGCGGTTTTTTTTAATAGATAGAGTGATTCAAGAGGAAGGTTTATATTATGTATAATAACATCCATTAAATAGTGGAGAAATACTGTTATTTTGTTATGTTATACACGTTCTAAGCCAGAGCGGGCCGCTATGTTTTTATATACAACGTTCACAGTTCTTCTGTAGTGTATTTAGTATCAGCATTGCACCCGTGCGAAGCCGGGGCGGGTCGCTAGTGTAAGGATAAAACAAAGTCCCCGCAAAAATTATGGATTTTGTACGCGTTTCATTTTGTGTGCAAGACCTCGTCTCAATTGACCTCCATAATATTGTATTGATGCTAAATCATTTCTCATGCATGTAACCTATTTGATCAGAAATTTAAGCCACTATTATTATCTATTACTCTTATTATCTTAAGGTTTGAATTTTGAAAACGGTATTAATAATATCTAGTAATATAGTAAAGGCTAAATTATTTTCCATGCCGCTATTTTATTTTATTTAATATATTAAACTATTCTTCAATAAAATCAACGATTTCTGTGTTCTCACATTTCTTTGACGAGCGAATCAGTAAATTAATTGTTGAGGACATATTTTAATATAAATTTATGTACAGAAGGAAATGAGAGAAGACTACATTTCTTTTCTTCGTTTCCATATTATAACTACGATTTATATTGTACAACTAGGTCTCAGCAACTCGAAGCACTCGAGTTTCGGTTACTAGCATTGACCATTATACGTTGACCTCCTTTGTTATGTCGTATAGTGTAACAGGCGATCAAGCTGTCTCCAATTGTACACAACCGATTTAATCAAACTTTAGATGTTTACGCCAACCCCAAACAAACATAACGTTACTAAAATAAATAGGGTTAGATCCCGAAATAATAATTGATATAAAAATAACTTGAGTAAATATGAGTGAGTTTGAAATTTGAATGAAATATTATATTTATATAGATTTTGGAAATGAATATTTTTCATATTATTGAAAGACCTATTTCTTTTTATACTATTACCTATAGGTATTTAGAGTCTGTAACTATTTATTGCATGAATTTTCAGCATCGAAGCAGTAATTTCAAAGATTATGGCGTTCAAACAATTAAAACCTGTCAATTTCTACACTTATATTATTATTAGCATTTACTCGCGGTTTCGCCCGCGTGACGGAGTTTTCTGTGATAAAACGTCCCGCTATATTTCCCGGCATAGTAATAAGCCTACAACCTTCCCAGGGTCTTAAACTATCTCCATACCAAATTTCATAAAAATCCGTTCAGTAGATTTTGAGAAAATCGATAACATTAAGATCGATGATTGATCGATGAACAAATACCTCTTTCTGTGATGAAAGATTTCAGAAAGAGGTATTTGTTTTGTAATATATATAGATTATCGTCATATATTTTAATCAAGCATGACAAGTGACTGCACTACATCTGATGATAAGCCTGATGCCCTCTAGATAGCTTGATAGAGAATGGCAACAGATGGTTATAGTATGCCATAATACTTAATAGCATAAATTAGTACTGGAAAATGTTATCCGATATTCTATTATGGAATTAACTCTTACTTTTCCCCGAATGACGATCTTAATATACCTTAATTAAGTAGCTTGCTGCAGGAACTATTTAATATCAAGGACATACCTTGTTACAATTCATAAACTGTGAGTCATCAGAATAAACTTGATAAATCTAGTAAATTATAAATCTTAATACAGTCACGAAAATATAGTTCTTTAATTTAAATCATGTCTCACAAATTAAACTGTAGTTTGATACATATCTAATTTTTTCGTGGTTCATCACAGCACTTTTTGGAAGAACTGAAGGCAGCCTTGTTGTTTCAGTCAGAAAGTCAAGGGGGACGAATATCGTAATGATTTGCAAATAATACGTACGTAGGCATCGACTATGCCTTTATATATCGAAGGACATATTTAAGGGTTTGACGTAGACTTCGGATGTAACTTCACAAGGTGGTGTTTGGATATCTGTTTAGGTAAAGGTGTGGTACCTGTCCACATTTGATTAGTTATTGTTTTTATTGTTTTGAATGACGAGACGAGCTTGCTGTTCGCCTGATGGTAAGCGATACAACCATCCATAAACAGTAGAAACACCACCCAACACCTTGAATCACAAAGTATTGCTTGGTATTCCACTGCACGCGCCATCCTGAGCCCTGAGATGTTAAGTATTATTATGTCCAGTAGTTACACTGGCTACAATGTCCTTCAAACCGGAACACAACAGTGACTACACGCTGCTGTTTGGCGGTAGAAATAGACATTGCGGTAGTACCTACCCAGGCGGACTCTCACATAAGCGAGACCTACCAGTAAAAATTGTTGGTAATCAGTGTATTTGACATGACCTAGTATGCATAACATTGTAGCTTTTAGAAATGCTAACACATTTGAATTAATTGTTGATGCCCATAGTATTAATATTTGATTATTCAAATTAAAAAATGTATATAATAAATTAGTATAGTAGTCTCTGATAACATTGTTTAAAAAATAAATTAAAGAGGCTAAGTTTGTCGTCTAACATAGACATAATTTGATTCACAAGTAGTTGACAACAGCCAAGTTTCTTTTTGGACATACGCTCAGTGGCGTAGCTAGGCGTGGACGAAGTAAGATAAATTTATTGGGCAGATCTTGGGATCGAAAGAAAAGGGGCCTCTCTGATGCGACTTCGCCCATGTCTATATCAGTCCACGCTACGCCATTGCATAAATAAGTTCCCTTCTACTCATCCAATATTGTTTTGAATACCTATAAAATATATAATTATAATATATGTCAGATAGTGACCAGCATAGTAATCAAAATTGTTTTCATAGACAATTGCGTCGAACAAATTAACTTTTTCCACCTAATATCTACGAAATATGGATATTTGACTTATCATTTCCACACATGCACATTCGGACAAATGGAAACACTACAATGCCGATGTTAATTGAAATAGAGGCTCCATCAGTGGCGAGTCGACCGTGCTAACAGAATACGGGATTATATTTTTCATTTTGGATTAAAGCTGTTTGACAATGATGCTTCTTGCTTTTAACGTTGAGATACGTTTGTTAGCCTGGCAGGACTGGCTTATTCAAACACACCGGTCTTGCGGGTGGGTGCTTTAGGCACTGCGAGCCCTTAAGTGGCCATGCTGAGGGGGACTCTCTAGAGGGTCATGACCTTGGCTCAGAACGGCCACTGAGAGAGGATGAGACATCAGCGATTATGGGTAACGCGAGAGGTGCGCAAGCGACCTAACAGTCTACCTAGTTTTCATCGGCACGCGGGCCGGCATTATCAGAAGGGTCGGGGGGACGGGGAACGCGGCGAGGACGAAGCTGCGGTCGGGTGGATTGTTTGAAGATGCTTCTTGCGTTGAGCTGTTATTAGAGATTTTTTGAGCGGTGTGAAGTTAATTTCCAGTGGTGTTTGCTATTGTTAGAGACGAAATATATGAAAGGATAATTAATCTAAGGCCGGCATAGTTGTGTCGACTGGTAAAGGATAATCATTTCTCGTCATTGGACACTATCTGAACCCCACTTCGCTTACAATCAGGTGCAGGGTCATTATCCTTTGCCCCGTATAAAAACAAATCGTGTGAAAGTAATTGCGTTGTATTATAGAAAAATTTAATACCATAAAAATAATATAATATTTTCTTCATAGGTATTTATCATATAATCTTTACTATTAATGAATGTCTTACGAACTACTGAGCAACAATTCATCATATTTCTCATAAGATCAAATTTTCCTGCTTAGTAAATTTAGTTTTTAAGTCGTGTACAAGGAGATTAAATTTTCCATTTGTTTTTAAAATCATACTATTATCGTTTAATAAGTAATGTCAGTAGATTTATTACACAGGAAATATCCAATATTCCTGAAGTAGGCTTTTGATAGTGCTACATATTAATTTTAGATTTAGATGTCTTGTACTTTATTATATGAGTTACTTGGAATTTCCTTTCTTTTGAAGTCAAAACCGTAATTCTACTTTTATTTTTACAAGGTTAAAATCTTTTTATAAAAAAAAGTAATCAAATGAAAATGAATGATAAATATGTATTTTTAATAAACACAGGACAGCTACAACAGAAAGAGCTTAGGATGGGTTTTTGTAATACTTAAGTCTTTAATTTTTCGCTCAAAATAATTTTCTTATTTAGATTAATTTTATATTAGATATTTAAGCGCCACGCAGACGCTGTGGTCAGACCTTCGAGCAGCACCTAAAGATGTCATGGCGAGAATAAAAGTCTCTACGTGAAGTGTCCAGCTCCTTCGTATACTAGCAGCTGTAATCCGATGTCTTATCCTAGATGAATGGCTATAGCATTGTCGGTTTACGTGATTTCAATTTTATTATTCAAGATGTTTGATTATAGTATTATTTTATTAAGTAAGTCTAAGTACCGAGGTCACGCTTACGGACACTAGCTAGCGTATAAGTATTATGACTTTTAATGTCATAGGAATAAGGTTGCAATGTGGTGTGTGCATATTTTAATTCTGAGTGTTGTTGATATTATAAGTAAGAGGAGCTTTGTGCTAGTCTCCTCATTCCTTTTTTCAAACATATTTTCAGAAAAGTCAGTCCGCAGACGTTTCAAACAATGAATTATTAGTATCGTTGTGTAATGCGAATGCTAGAAATACGCGCGTAAATTACTCGTTGACGAAGAAACAGTAAAATGAACAAAGCTTCGTCCATCATAGCGTTTTATTGTAAACAATTTTAGATTTTGTTCGCCATATCCCGAAATATCGGTGGAGAGTTGTAATTTTATGTGTTTAAGCAGTTTTATGGTAAAATATTGTGAATACAATTGCTTGTTTTTAGAGGCCCTTTTTATTGCTATAAAACTACTTTATTAATGTAACTAGTTTCTATACAAGGTCTCATAATTAAACGATTTTTTCGGGTATACAATGTAGTCTAAATTATTAATCGGAAACTAATTTATTTGCCAATCAAATTGGGTTCAAGAGTTTAGAAAAGCATAGACAATGAAAGTAAGTTAGTTGTAAGAACAATATATAATTATATAAATGCGAAAGTCCTTGGAGAAGTTTAGTTGTTTGTTAGAAATAAATGTCATAACGGCTGAAAATATTTACATGAAATTTGACTCATAGGATCCTGGATATCCTGGATCAATACATAGGCTCCTTTTAACCCAGAAAGTACAGAATGGACTGTTATTCGGACGGAACCACAAGCAACCCTTAATTTTTCATTTTAAAGAACATTCTCCGGATTCTGTACGGTTGTGTGGCCACAGCTTTATGTAGTATATCCGTAGAAATCGTTAATCTTTTTAGAGAAAATCACTGTTCTATGGAAACGGCAAATGAGTCATACGTCCTCAATACCATAGGAATCTGCTTTTGTTTCCAGTGTGGTTTGAGTTATGTGAAAGAAAAAAAAATATATATTATTGAACACCAGTATAACGTGCACATAGTAACTTATCAAAACAAAGAAAAACAACACTAGAAATATTAATTATACCTATTGTATGTATTTATATGTGCGTGCAGTAGCTGTGGTTCTGCGTACCTTCGGGGATAAAGTGTGTGTACGCGTATGGTTTTAGTTGTCGGGTTTGTAATCGTAAGCTATCATAATAACATCGTAATATCAAAATAGGTTCAGCATTTGAAGAATGTATGATGCCATAAGCGTTACAAAACAGCGAAATAAGAAGCGATCAGTTTCAAGTACAAATGAAATATTTTTATGTTCCCAGATTATATTGCTTTTTGTTCAGATAAACATGGATTTATTTATATCGCTGTCAGTATGTTTATATTTTTACATTGATGGGCCGACGGTTTGTAATTCATAGTAATATTCATAAGTATAGTATTGCCCTCGACTTCGTCTATGTATATTCGGTAAAAGAGCTCGCAGGACTAGTGCATTTGGACTTTAAAAATGGTGCACGGAAGATGCTCACTAATTCTCCAACAGGAAAATGTTAGCAAATACGTATATTTTTTGTTTATATAATGATATGCCTTCACTTATGTTGTATAATGTGTAGTGGACTATAAAGTGGTAAATCAACTATTTCAAAATCTTTTATTTATAAGGAATTCTTACGTTTACGCCAATGAAAGACATTGAAATAAAACTATACTGTATATAATAATACGAAACTATTTGTAGCTTTCGTACTCCGCCCTGTGACCACGAAGACTTCTGCAATTTCTTGCTATTTTAAATCTCTTAAGATAATGGTTTTATGTGAATTGAAAATCCAATATATTACAAGTACTATGTATAAAATGAAACAGCTCTACCATAATAAACTAGTTTTAAGAAACAAAAGAGTAGAAGTAGCAGTTCTGTTTACGAGACTGCCGGAGAAAAAATCTTTAACGATTATACAATCGTAATGGCAAACAATCGCAACGTTAAATCATTCGTACAGTCCGTGTATCGTACAAGAACATTAAAACACGGAATACGGATATTCAGCGTTTCCTAAAGAACATTCTCGAATTATTTGTTCATACAATTCCCAAGCGTCTGTTTCATAAATTACAAATATGAATAAATAATTTTCTAAGAAATTTTGGTAATATATTACTGGCAAAGTTAAGCCCGAATTGAAAAACATAATTTTAGACGTACATTCTACTTTTTGTATGGAGGCGTTACGTCAGATTTAATGTGGTCATTTTTTTTTATTAAATTTAAGCATACGGCATTAATAGACTTCCAATCATTTTTAGATTATAATTATTTTCGTACCTTTGACGTTTTTGGGGGTAAAAGTTCCGCTGTATACTTAGTCTGGCCATAAATACTGTTACACTTAATTATAAAAAAATATTACATTTGAATTTCGAATCTGTCATTTTTATACGATTGTTCATTGTGTTTTCTCATTTGGCGCCAATACATTGTAAAATATTTTGCGATATTAAAATGGTGTGGGGTGATAAAGAGAACCGAATCGCTGTGATAGCATTACACAAAGTAGGTATGGAGCCAAATGCAATTTTTAAAACTCTCCATACACTTGGTATTAGTAAAATGTTTGTGTACCGGGC